>NC_139953.1:19894322-19901822 GCF_963454915.1 Gymnoscopelus microlampas
ATTTATCAATATATCCTGACGGAAAATATAAAAAATATATATAAAATAAAAAAAATATATCATTTTATAAAGTAATTTAAACAAACTGCTTTAACAGTCATTCAGATAAGATTGTAGATCTGTCTGTATTGAAAATAGCAGATCTACAAGCTCACAACAGGTCGCATTGCGATGCGTTGTGAGCTTGTAGATCTGCTATTTTCAGCGCAGCAGTGCTTCTCCGAGAGAATTTTCGGGAGCCCCGACCATCTTTTCACTGACAGTGAGGTCTACAAACTTACAGTAACTTGTCCTATGTTATGGAGTTATGTCATAGAGAGTTATGTAGGCTACACAACCTGGCTGGGTTAAGGATATAAACCCGACGCTCCAATATTAACGTAGCGGCACGGAATCACTGCATTCCGCCCGAGTCTCATGTACCGCTACGCTACGGACACGGACATGAAAGACAAAGTTGGCCGGGCGCGTATGTGTGTGTGTGTGAGAGAGAGAGAGCGAGAGAGCGAGAGAGAGAGGCGTGTGCGTGTGCGTGTGCGTGTGCGTGTGCGTGTGCGGCGAGGCCAGCGGGGGAAACTGTTTCTTATTGGCTTTTCATGTCTTTGGTCGTATTCTGGTTCGTCTTCATGTCGTAAAATCGGGGCGTTTTGAGAATATTTAAGGGCGTGTTATTTAAATGACGCTCGGTTTCAGCCGTCACATTTATCAACGCTGGGACCAAGTGTACGCTCGGATGTGACTTCGACGTTGGTGTACGGCCGAATATATGGAAAAATATACGGCGGTTTATACGCTGCGTTGATAAATGAGGGCCACTCTGTTGCAAGTGAAAATCCTCCATTAAAAATGTTACTTGAGTAAAAGTACAAAAGGATTGGCATCAAAATGGAAAATACCAAAGTAGAAGTACTTCAAGTTTTTCAGAATTTGTCAAACTCTTTCACAAATAGCAGATCTTTAAGCTCACAATTCGTAAAGTAGGGCTTAATAATAATGTATTGGTTAGATTTTGTACCAATAATCTAAATATACTGTTGTAAATAAAAAATCTAATAAAAGTGTCAAAATTTACTCAAGTAAATTACTCAAGTAAAGTAAAAGTACCTCAAAACTGTACTTAAGTACAGAACTTAAAAAAAAAAAAAAAAGATGTTACTTTCCACCACTGAGCCCCACATACTGTGATATCCATAAAGAATGAAGTCAGATAGACGTCTGTTGGTCTGATTGGAAACCAGTGGGCTACAGTACTGTAATGATAGATAATGGCCGTCATAGTTGGACTGCAAGCAGACGTTGGCACGGCCACTGTCTAGCACTACTGTATGATTTGTAGCGAGCCAATCAGCAAGTTGTGTCAAACTGCTGATCCAAAGCAAGGTGTGTGTGTGTGTGTGTGTGTGTGTGTGTGTGTGTGTGTGTGTGTGTGTGTGTGTGTGTGTGTGTGTGTGTGTGTGTGTGTGTGTGTGTGTGTGTGTGTGTGTGTGTGTGTGTGCGTGCGTGCGTGCGTGCGTGCGTGCGTGCGTGCGTGCGTGTGAGAGAGAGAGATCAGGTTTGTTGTGTGAAATTGTGCACGAGTGTGCACGTCTACTATGCATGTACAGTAGCCTACTGTATACACGTGCAGACAATGGATGTGTGTATGTGTGTGTGTGTGTGTGTGTGTGTGTGTGTACACATGCGTGTGCGTGTGGGTGTGTGCACGACTGCACGGCTATGCCAGGAGGACATGCTATAAGGGAAACCCCATTAGTGTGGGATCCCAGGGAGATAATGAGCGCTGACTGCTTTATGTGCTGGAAATGATGGAGTGGGACATACTGTACGATAGTAGCACTCTATGAATCCCCTTACTACTGGCAGACTCACAGGCAGACAGACAGGCAGACAGCACCTAGCCAGCTAGCCAATTTAGCTATATCTGAATAACAGACTGGCAGGACGGGACGTATTGGAGAGGGTGGGGCTACTAGCTATTTGGCTTTATCATAGAAACACACAGGCACCTTCCTCCAGGGTTGCCATGTCCGCTCATTATAAGCGACTTTGGGCTTGTTTTTCTCTAATGTTGCTTGTTAATATTGGTACTGTAGTTGCAGGTTGCGTTGTTGTTTTTGGGCTTGTTTCTACAGCTTGGCTTCCTTCCTAATGTTGTTAAAACCCGTGGTTCTCAAACATTTTCATGTCATTTGTCCGCAGACCCCCGGCTGGAGATATTTTGTGCCAGGGACCCCCGTAAAACATTTGTATAGTTAAAATATTTCAAATATATTCCAAATATTTCAAGAGTTTGGGAAGATAGCAGATCTACAAGCTGACAATGCGTCGCTTCAGCTTGTAGATCGGCTATTTTCAAATAGCCGATGTATATAGGGTTCAAGAGGTTAAACTGATCTTGATGCTACACGTATATTAACACATTTTGCTGGCAGGCCCCCTGTGTGTGTGATCATGTTGCCTAAAGTTGCTTCTTTTAGGCTTGTTTTTATAGACCTGCCCGCTTGTCTCTCGCAAAACCTGGCAACACTGACACACAGGCACCTTCCCTCCTGACGGTGCGTTTTAGCAGCGGGCGACTCTCGGGCGATCGCGGGCGACATCGTCCAAAAGATAAAGAAAGTCTATGAGAGCCGGCGATCGGGCGAAGTGGGCGGGGGGGGCGATGAAAGATGGATTTTCTTTTGGACGATGTCGCCCGGCATCGCCCGAGATACTTGAATTACAGGCGGTTCTGGACAACCAGATCTCCCTATACTGCATGGAAGCTCGAGAATATTGTTATTAACCTTTTAAATTAGCCGTGGTAAATGTGAAATGAATCAATATTGAGCAACTGCAGGGCTTCTTGCCTAAAATATTATCAGAAACAATTTTTCGTTATGCTATAGGTGAAATATACAGTAGCTGGCTTCCAGACAAGCTGCAATTGCTCTTCAGCATTTCCTCAAAATGAGTTGTCTGCAAGCAACAGGGAATCCAGGTGTATAGGCCACAGCAACACAGCCACTAAGCCACACCTACTGATGAAGACACTGCCGGTGTAAGAGTGCAGGGTTACACATTGTTAGAGTCCCGACGAGGCTCTGATGCCGATCCCGACTTTGGAGCGTGCTAGCCCACCAATAAGACATGTTCGACCTATACTCATTTTTATACATTTTTGAGAATTACAAATCGGGACACATCTGCTGCATGATACGATGTCCTCAAAAGTGAAATAATGGCTGATACATGGCCATAGGTTCCTCTCTCCTCTGTGATCAACACATCACCTCCAGACTAGAACAAGGGAGAGAGAGAGAGAGAAGGGCATCCTCATCACTTCATCTCCTTCTCTCTGCAGCCTCTCCTTGTTTTCCCTTGTGTCAGGTGACATTCCTGCGTGCTTCTTATTCAGTTACACTCCATCAACTGACATTTGTTTTTCATCCCTTCCTTATCCCTTTTATTTACCCCCCTCCCCCAGTTTACTGGCCTCTGTGGTCCATTTTATGTGTGTGTGTGTGTGTGTGTGTGTGTGTGTGTGTGTGTGTGTGTGTGTGCGTGTGCGTGTGCGTGGCTGTGTGTGTGTGTGTGTGTGTGTGTGTGTGTGTGTGTGTGTGTGTGTGTGTGTGTCAGCGACATGCAGGCATGTAGGGCCTACTTCCATATCCCATGCGAACATGGACGAGGATATTCTCTCAGTTAGCATTCGGCCCTGTATAATGCCTCTAAAGCACTGGGCTCTTGCTCTCCTCCCACTCCTATAGCCTGGGGACATCAGGGATTACACACACACACACACACACACGCACACACACACACACACACACACACACACACACACAGGTGGAAGCGAATATGAGCTGGTATGAATAACACCAATGGACCGGTAAATAGACACTGAATATGCCAATGAAAAGGGATACAAAAACATAATAATGTTGATAGAGACACTGCAGTCCTCTTTAGCACAAGCAAATAGAAGCTGATGAGGACAGCCACAGACCGCCAGGTGCTGGTCAATTTAGCCATAATAACACACACATTAAGGTAGCGGGTTCCAAGCCTCTTCTGGAATCAGGGGCACACTTGAAAATCTCAAAGGTTTTTTCGTGAGGGGCTGCCGTGTTAACCGGTTTAGACCGGGAAAGAATCTTTTTTATTTTTTATTTCTTTGGCTATTTCTTTGGCTATTTAAAATATCAGATATACAAGTTCATTGTGAAAATTTGTGCAAATCTTTGAATGTTTATATATTTTTTTAAAGCAAACATTTGTAACTCAAATCTTTGCTTCTGGGGATTCTACAAATGTCGTCTAATCTAAATCCTACATTTAAAAAAAAAAAAAAACATATGTTTCTATATCAGTGGTTCTCAAACTTTTTCATGTCAAGAACCCCCAAAATTATATGTATTTGGCCGCGGACCCCCATCTCAAAATATTTAGTTCCAGGGACCCCCAGAAACAAAGATTTGAGTTTAGAATGTTTGCTTTAAAAATACATTCAAAGATTTGCACACATTTTCACTTTTTTTTCAAAAATAGATCTGCTATTTTTGAATAGCCAAAGTATAAAATAATAGACCAATTATTTGTTTACTAACATTGAGACTGGACGCACAGGTGATTGTTTCACGCAATCAATTCCCAACCTGTTGTTTCGGGGTGCGCTGGTTTCAGCACACCCCAAACCCCTCTTGTGTGTTGGCTAGTGAGGCGCGTCCTAGCGAGACCTGACAGAATGGGTTTAATTGCACGCATACTGGTTGTGCGCATACTGGTTCTTATCAGTGTGACGTCGTCTGTTAAGGGGTCTATGGTTAAGTGGTTAGACAGATGCTTTCCGGTTTTAACCCATTGAGACCTGGAACGCATCTTTTTGATTTGAGCTAAAAAGCATAATTTTACACTCATAGCACGGCACCGAGTGCCAGCTTGTTCAAGCTTGTGGATCTGCTACTTTTGATTATTTAGTGTGACGGTGTAGCATGATCAAGTAGGGCATTCATTTACGAAAAAAACTGAAAAGGTTAGATCAGTAGCAAAAATAGCCGATCTGCTATTTTTGCAATTTTTGAATTGGTATCCTCATTTTTTTTATTGCTATTTTTTAATTGGAATCCTGAAAATTAACATTTTTATTTAACACATCGGGTGCCAGCATTTTTTCATAACAACTTACCGTGGGTGCCAGCATTCTCCCCATTGACTGCGCTTTGCTGTTTAACGTTTCCGCGTGCGTTACAAGCAAATCCACGCCAAAAAAAGCATCGATTCATGTTCTGCCATGAGCCTGGCTACAGGCTGGAACCATAACATTCCCCTCGCGGGTTACAACGGGGGGGGGATCGCGCGTCGCGCATGACCGTTTTTCCCCACAGGAAACAGATTCGGAGATATAGGCGTTTCAAAGTAGGAAATAGACAGGAAACGGATGGGGGGAAAAAAAGTGTTTCCGGTGAGCGATCTGGCACTTCCTTCGCAGGATTACAATGGGTGCTCCCAGAGCTGCTCTAGCCCCGCCCGCGCGGAGAAAAACGAAAAAAACAAAAAGACTGAAATCACGGTTCAGACCGTGTTCGGCACCGAAGCTTCGGAACCGCCACTATGTAAACACACCGTTTTTTCAGACAGTGTTTGGCACCCGATGTGTTAATTTCAAATGCATTTAGTTATACTTATGTTAACTTTATAAACTTAAATACAAATACATTGGACATAAAAAAGACAATAGAATTGTAATACTAGTCATTAAGCTACTCATATACTGTAGACTGAAGTCATTAAAGCGGGTCATGTTTGCATGTTTGGAATTGTAACAGCTGAAATCAATAACATATCAGTATTCTGATATTAACCTGCGGGCTGCATTAAGTGAAGGTGGGGGCCGCATGTGGCCCCCGGGCCGCCAGTTGCCCATGTATGGGTTAGATTATGAAGATAAGAGGTTTCTGCCCGACAGCGACGTTATATTAAAGTTAGATTATCAATAAAATTGTAGTGTTTTGCTAATTATTTGGGGTCCCACTAGCGTTATCCTTGCGGCCCCCCACCAGTGGGCCCTGGCCCACAGCTTGAGAATCGCTGCGTTGCCATGTTGTGAGATTGATGACAAAGTAAAGTGTGGAAAATCAGCTTCTACTGCATGGGCTGCATTATGCATTTTGACAAGACATAGGCTCCTCCTACCTGGCTTCAAAGGATTCGTCTTAGTGGAATAGGAATGTCTGGAATCTGAACCTGTCATGGTCTGTCTGTCTGTCTGTCTGTGTCTGCCTGTCTGCCTGTCTGTCTGTCTGTCTGTCTGTCTGTCTGTCTGTCTGTCTGTCTGTCTGTCTGTCTGTCTGTCTGTCTGTCTGTCTGTCTGTCTGTCTGTCTGCATGTCCGCCTGCCTGTCCGATCGTGTTTGTCCAGCCATCTAGAAGTGTTGACCTTTTAGCCAGCCATCTGCTGGACATGCCATGGGGGAAATAGCACCCTCTGGAATTGGATGGGGTCATTGCAGGCCTCTTGATGTGGTCTGTTACTACAACAACTACTACTACTCTACTACTACTTCATGACCTCTGAGATACTGGTTATAATATGATCACATTCATCCCAGCAGTGGCTCAGGAGGTTGTCCCGTACGCAGTGGTGTAAAGTAACTAATTACATTTACTTTAAGTACAGTACTTAAGTACACTTTTGAGGACTTTCTTTTTCCATTTTTCAATACTTTTACCTCTACTCCACTACATTTCAGAGGCAAATATTGTACTTTTACTCCACTAAAATTATTTGAAAACTTTAGTTACTAGTTACTTTGCACATACACGTACATTAACCACTTTAGCCCTATTTTATACCTGGGCTATTTGAAAATAGCGCGTTGTGAGCTTATATATCTGCTATTTTCAAACATTTTAGTACTTTTACTTTTGGTACTTTAAGTATATTTTGATGCCAATACTTTTGTACTTTTACTCAAGTAACATTTTGAACACTTGGCCTTTTACTTGTAACAGAGTATTATTATATTGTGGTATTACTACTTTTACTTAAGTAAAACATTTGAGTACTTTTTCCACCACTGTCCGTACGTACAGTACGTTGCCTGGGATCTCGGGTCCCGACGAGTCCTTTCTGGCACTGTGCCAAAAGCAAGACACTGAACTGCTTTCCAGGTGCTGTTCCATAGCTGCCCACCGCTCCTAATAGTTAGGATGCGTTTAGTGTCACACAGCCACAGACGACCAGAGATCTCTGCCTACCGATGCGTCTGGGGACATCCAAATCCAATCTACTCCACGGGCTAGAGAACAGCAGCAAGAACGGGCTGCTAACAAACTTACGTCCACCGCTCTGAAAACAAATCAGATCACCGTCCCAATATGAAGAACCGCCCCTGAAGTATTTGCATTGGTTCTGCAATGCAGTTATTTTTTTTTTCTTATTTTCCACGTTTAGTTTCCACCCAGTTTTAGCCTATTCGTTGAATTTCTAATGTCCCCAGGCCCAGACGTAACGGCAGAG
>NC_139953.1:19911822-19914322 GCF_963454915.1 Gymnoscopelus microlampas
CGGGTTTATGTCACAGTGTGGAATATACATGCATAAAGTATGCCTATACTTGATTGATTGATTGATTGATTGATTGATTGATTGTTCGATCTGACATCTTTATTGACAAAATGTATTGGCGTAAACATATTTGTACATTTAAGTCAGAAGGATAAAAACACAATACAAGCTCCAGAGCTTATTTGAGTGTAAGTGTGTGTGTGTGTGTGTGTGTGTGTGTGTGTGTATGTGTGTGTGTGTGTGTGTGTGTGTGTAAACTGAGTACTGCGATAGAGTGCCTCGAGTGTAGTGTTATAAATCTGTAATATAAAATTGCAGAAGGAATAATGCACACGATTATGAAGCACACACACAGAATGTGCATGTGGACTTCACAAAAAACACACACATGATACGATACACACATTATCGTCTCTGTCAGGTGGAAACCTCACATGTCCAAAAAAACATATTATTATTATAATATTCAATTTTTATGATTCAAATTAAAAAGCAGCAAAAGTAGCAGATCTGCAAGCTCAAAACGCAGCGCTTCGCGCAGTGTTTCGAGCTTGTAGATCTGCTACTTTTGTGCCTTTTGTGTGATGCTGTGATATGATCAAGCAGGGCATTAATTTACAACAAAGCGCAAAAAGTTAGAATATGGAGATAGGAGGTTTCTGCCTGACAACAGCGATCTGATACAATACCTCATATTACTGTCAGCTACCAGCAGAGCGTAGTCTACTGGTACAGTAGCTGACTAAGAATAACATTAATCCATTCAATCCGGGAATCTGTGTCATTTTAGATATCTTTGGGCTATTCAAAAATAGAAGATATACAAGCTCATAGCGCGGCACGAGTGGCGTGCTATGAGCTTGTAGATCTGCTAAAAATCTTTAACATTTGTGCAAATCTTTGAATATATATATATTTTTAAGCGAACATTTTTTACTCAAATCTTTGCTTCTGGGGGTCCCTGGAACAAAACATTATGCGGCCAAATACATATCATTTTGGGGGTCCTTGAAGTTGGAAAAGTTGGATCAACACTGATATTATAGCAACATACTGTTAGGAATTAGACCTCCAGAAGTAAAAAATATATAATATATTCGATTTTTCAAAAATAGCAGATTTAGCAGCTCATGAGCTTGTAGATCTGCTATTTTTTGAATTGCCAAAGAAATCTTTAAATGACCCGGTCTTAATGGATTAAATGCAGGATGTTTGCTTTATTTATTTTTCATTTATTTGTGGTTTCAATAAAAAAATAGTGTCTTTTTTTTCTTCTATAAATTACTACTCCCATGTTGGCTTGAATTCAAGGGTGTTTCTTTGTTTTGTCGCATGCCTTCATGATGAATGAAGAATCCAGAAGATTAACAGCAAAACTTCATCAAATATTTACAGTAACATGCATTCATTCATCATGATGTCATGTTTACTGTATCATGATCGTCATTAGTTCTATACTGGGTGTGCAGGAAGAGAAGTAAATAGGTGAGACTGTCTGCAATGGCATTTGAATGTATATAGATTAGTAATGTAAAGATGGTAATGAGCCTAAATAACACAAGAACGATTTATAGTCCAGTGGTTCCCCCAGGGGTCCTTGGAGGGGTTCCAGGGCCAGGGGGTCTCCAGCTAGATTTGTTACCGTGCCTATAAAAATCTGGAAAGTGTTTGAATTTGTTTTATAACTTTGTGGGCCTTATTTTTGCCACTGCTAAACCCGCACCGTTGCCCACTACTGAATTTATTAACACAAATTTTCTCTTCTGGGGGTCCCTGGCGCAAAACATTTTCAGATGAGGGTTCGCGACCATATACATACATCAATTTGGGGGTCCTTGACATGAAGAAGTTTGAGAACTACTGTTATAGTCTGCGTTGTTTTGTCCATCATTGATTAGAACGACGAAGTCAGACGGAAAAAAATAATCTCCACATTAATGGTCAAAAACGTCCTAACTCCACTTGAGCTGTATTTGGGTAAATTGATGATTATATAATGACAAGTATCTGACAATGTATAAAGTCACCATACCAACTTTGATGAGGCAGTATTGTGTTGTTCTAAAAACTGTTTTCATTTCCTGAAAAGTTTATATTTTGGACATGGTGTTTTGCTTTTTACCTGTACAGCACTTTGGTTGACCTGGTCATGTTAAATGTGCTATATAAATAAACTTTGATTTGATGGTTTGGCTGGTTTCTGCCCAACAGCAGAGATGTACGAGTGAGGTAACCACCGCATTACAATGCTGAAAACGGCATGATATCTCAAAATCACTCAGGGAAATAAGTTAACTTGAGCACTTCAGGAAGTTGAAGGAGAGTTGCGACGTCTGTGGGATTTTAATTTCAAACCAATTGTCCTCACAGAACAAAAGTGTGTTTTGCAGTAAAATTATGATAATAAATAATAGTTTAAATGACTATTTTTTGTAAACGATTAGCAGGGGCAGCATTGTTTAATAGAGTAGTCAACTAGCCGCACACATCCCTATTCTGT
>NC_139953.1:19919322-19921822 GCF_963454915.1 Gymnoscopelus microlampas
ACAGCCGATCTACAAGCTTTTAGATCTGATATTCTTGATTATTTAATTTAATTATTTTTAAGAGAATGTGTGTCTGTGGGTCAGACACACATATTAAACCAATGAATAGTATTAACAAGAGCTTGTGACTAAATAATAACTACACTGGATCCATTGAAGCGCGGGTAGAAAAAAAATCATTTTTTGAAAAGTAGGTTTTTGACATGAGAGGTTTCCACCCGACAGCGACGATATAAAGAATATAAATCAATCAATCAAACACAGGAGAGTGGGGGAGCTAATTTGTCCTGACAGCTTCTCTACTGTCCTGAGGTGTAGCACAGTCCACATGCACGAGTGGGCAGACAGACAGACAGACAGGCATGCACAGCAAAATCCTGTGTAAACCCATTAAAGCCGGGAACGCATCTCTGCCATTTTAGATTTCTTTGGCTATTCAAAAACAGCAGATCTACAAGCTCATAGCGCGGCACCTAGTGAAAGATCTTGGAAATGTTGTGAAAATCTTTGAATACAGTATATATATTTTTTAAAGTGAAGATTTTTAACTTAAAAAAATCTTTGCTTCTGGGGGGATTCTACAAATATCTTCTAAATCCTATCAGTTTTTTTGAAAAAGAATGTCAAGGACCACCCAAAATGATACGTATTTGGCCGTGGACCCCCATTTCAAAATATTTTGTTCCAGGGACCCCCAGAAGTTGTAACAGAGTTAAAAATGTTCGCTTAAAAAAAAAACACATATTCAAAGATTTGCACAAATGTTCACGATTTTTCAAAAATAGCAGATCTAAAAGCTCATGAGCTTGTATAGCTGCTATTTTTTAATAGCCAAAGAAATCTTAAAATGACACACAGATGCGTTCCCGGTCTTAATGTGTTAATGTAACTGGATGAATTAACACCAATGGTTTGACCTGTCCTGTACACACACGTGTGCAGATATAATTCCAAGATGTCAGGTTGCCTTTTACCATTTTGTCGCTGTCGGGCAGAAACCTCCTCCTATCTCCATATAACGTTTTTGTACTTGATCATACCGCAGCGTTTTGTCACACAAAAGCATCTAAAGTAGCAGATCTTTGAGCTTGTCGATCTGCTACCTTTGCTGTTTTTGAATTTGAATCCTGAAAAGTAACAGTTTTGGACATATGAGGTTTCCATCCGACGGAGAAGATTTAGAAGAGTAGACCACGCAAATGTGTTTCTGTGTGGGCGGCAAGAAAAGAGTCACCTTAATTTACGAGTTGGCTTAAAAAGTGACTTGGGACATGTCACTCGACAGAGAATGTCTCTCTGTGCCCTTTCATATAAAAAACGAACGTTTCATAATTTAAAAAAACTCTTTAGTAGTGTCTAATTCTAAGTCAGTGTCTCACATAATGATCTGAGGATAGAATTGTAACTGATACGTGTGTGCGTGTGCCTGTGCGTGCGTGCGTGTGCGTGTGTGCGTGCGTGCGTGCGTGTATACTGTGTGTATATAGGCTATATAATCAGGTAATACATACTCAATGTTGTCCTGCGCCTCAGTTGAGTGTGTTGCCAAAGTGACCCTGACAAATGGCAGCTACTCCAGCTATTGTCTGAGCTAGGGTATCATAGCATTAGGTGTTTGATGCAGTAGTCTCCTAAAAATAATGCTCCTTTTTTCTTAAAAGGGTGCCGGTGGTGGGGGTTACATAAGAGTGTCTGTGCAAAGCCTTCACCTTGAGCCCGGGGTTGGTATTTTTTGTGGGTGGTGGGGGGGGCAGATGGGTGTAATACCTGGCTCGGCCACAGGAGGACAGCATGGCTCACTGTTGAAGCAGCACTGTGTCCTTGTGAGAAGTCTCCCTAGTGGGCCATCCTGAGGAAATCCTTACAGGAGGAGGATGTTCAAGGGTATTCTCTCTCTTTCTCTCTGTCTGTTCACCCCCCTTTCTCTTTTCTCTCCACTTCTCACACTCACTCTCCTCCATGTCTCTTTCCATGTCTGTTTTATTTATTTCTAATTTTGGATTCTCAGAGTGCGTCTGTCCCGCTTTCTCCCTGTCTGTCTTAGTGTCTTTCACTTACCACAGGTCTCACTGTATCTCTACTTTATGTCTCCCCATCGCAGACCTTTAAATACTTCTCTCTCTTTTACTCCCTCTCCTCTCCGTAATTTATATTTACTAGCTGAAAACTGCAGATCTATAAGCTCATAATGTGAGCAACACCAAGTATAGATCAGGCATCACCCTCTCTCTCTCTTTTTGCAGTTTCTACTGTCTTTTTCCTTCGCAAGGTTATTTGTCTCTATCCTACTCTTCCCTCCTTGGCCCATTTCTTGGGGGTTGAAATAAAAATAATTTTAGATTTTCTTTTAAGAAAGCATTGTGGGGGTGTTTTTTTGTCTGGAGGCCACTGGGTGCTTCTTGAGTCTGGTAAACAGAAACAAGCATTAAGTCTTGAAATCTCACTCTTGATTTGCAGCAGTGTTTTGTCACATACTGTAGCATAACATCCTGACGGTGGG
>NC_139953.1:19926822-19966822 GCF_963454915.1 Gymnoscopelus microlampas
ACAACGCGTCTTTTCCGGGACTTGGACGGGTCACGTGACAGCACATGCCTTAACATAGATGGGTAGATGGGCCCAACTGGCCCAATCTATGGGCTGATAACGTGTGAAGATCGGCTGTCCTCATGCCTGTGAGAAATGTTTCGGCATCACGCCATGTAGCCTGGCAGCGACTCAGGAGAGCAGGAGAATAACCATCAGTTTGCCTAGCTGCCCAGAATAACCAACCCAGATATGCCAGTTGCTTTTGTTTGGAAAGGGGAAAAAAGATGACAGACGATTCCACCAAGGACCGGCTTTGGACAGCTGGAGGCAGCCAGGGACTGGCAGATGCTGGTGGACGTGGGCCAAAGGGAAGTAGCTTCCGTGGCTAATAGCTCAGCTCGTAGGTAGTTTAGCCATTTGAACCCTATATGTTTGACCTGAGTCCCTCAGGGCTTTGTACTAGTGTCCCCTCTGTTTTCGTTCTATATTAAATGTCTGATGAAAATAGCAGATCGACAAGCTCACAACACGTCGCAATCTGCTTTTTTTCTGCAAAGGTTTCCCCCAGAATACGGATTTAAGTGGTTAGAATCGTGGTTAGAGTCGAATTTGATAGGTAGGTACTGTGCAGTGGAGAGACAGAAAAAAAATCCTTGTCAAACTTCTTTTGCCACCGTTGAACACTCGTCTCCCTGATTACATACAACCTGTTGACCCGCCATCCATTCCAAACAGAGACCGCCATGCTTCTTCACATTATCACAAGTTACGGAAGTGCTGCTGTCTCTCAATACAGACAAACTAGACAGGTGCACTTACTGTAGAGTGCAAATCAACGCCAGGAGGAATGTCCTACCTGCCTCTTCCTATCCATCTGGGTTATGGGATCACAATGTTTTGGGGTTGTGTGGGTGTATGAGGCAGAGAATGGAAGAAGGCATAGAATAAAAGACTTTCACTACATCATTATGGTCAACCCAGAGTTGCAGGTTGTATATGGAGACAAGTCTTTGGACAGGGAACACTTTGAAAATGAATGTGGCATGTAGTCATCACTTGGACAAACATGACATTATAGCTTATAGGCCAATTCATAGTCGAAATGTAGCTTACACAGACCGGTAGCCACTGGGGTCCAAGGTGGTGATCTTGTATTTCCCTTTCTTCTGTTCCATTGCCTAGAACTTGCTCTCCGCTGTTATCATCAATTTTGTATTTTTTATGGTGTGGCTTTATGGGAGTGGTCTAGAAGAGACAACTAATCTTGCAAACTGCTGGACTGATCAGCGCCAAATACTCCACACATGTATTTATGTTTTATATTTTTTTGAAATATTTGAAAATATAGAAGTCAAAGTGGGGCAGATGGGGCTGAAACCTTGCCCATCTAGCTTCTGAACCTCCCCCGACTTACCGGCCAGGTTGGAGCCCTCTGCCTTGAGGGCCCTGTTGTCGTGCGACAATTTGTACCGGTTCACCACCTCGTCCATTTGACGGTACAGACCCCTTGGTGCTAACCAAGCGATGAATAATGACAGTGATGAAGAGGATGTAGAAGGCCCCTATGACCAGAAGAGGCTCCTGTAACATCCAGAGCTTATTGAAGGTGTAATGGACCACAACATCCTGAATGTGCTGTTCTACCAGATTGGTTTTAGTGGCGACCAACACTGGGCGGCCAAACGTATCCAGGTATGTATAGTGCAGCTGGTCTGGCATACGGTCAATCGGGTAAGGTGTGTCCATATGGATGTTCCTGGCCCCCTCTGGCAGGATAATTTTCACTGTAAGGAAATCAATGACCTGGTCGTCAAACACATGGTCAACCAACCTCATCTTCAGTGCATGTTGATCACGCAGGGTATAGAGGTACTCATAACTCGGCAGTTTGTAGCCGATTATGTAGTCCGTCGTCCAGCCACCGAACAGAGGGAAGCGGGGCCTGACCTCCATCTGGACCGAGTCCACCAGAACCCTCAGGCGTGATGTGGAAATGTTCCCGATCTCATCCCGATAGTACACATCCTGGGCAGAAGCAGGGAGGATAGTCTTAAAGGATTCAACAGATGAAATGCCACTACTGTCAGAGGACAACTGGTAGTCAAGACGTGAGAAAGAGCCCTTTAGGAGTGCTCCCGTGTGCCTCAGGTCAATGGTCTCCTCCACGGCGATGTTACCCCAGTGTGAGACCTCAATGGTGCGGGTCATGCTACTGATGGCGAGGAAGGGTTTGTTGTTTTCATAATGGATCTCCATTGCATCCTCGCTGAACGGAGCAACGTCGCGGAAGGGTCCGTACTCGATGGCCTCGTTGTACTTGATGGGGCCGCCCAGTTTGGTGTAGCTCTCCACCGCCTTGGAGGCCAGGCGGACGCGGGTGGTCTGGCTCCGGGTGGGATAGGGGGAGTACAGGTAGTGGTTTCCCCGGAAGACCACCAGCTGACGCTCGGCCTGGGTGATGTGCGTTGGGAAAGGCTTCAGGACGTGGCTGAAAACCGTCTCCACTTTCACTCTCAGCTTGGCACCCGCTTCCACGCTAAAGGGTAACTGCACCTTGTAAAACACCCCGCTTTGTCCATGAACTGTGGTCTGCGTGAGTTCAAGGGTGCCGTCCTCCTCTGCATCATCACCCCTCACTGAAGCACCTATGTATGCCAGGTGAGGTGCCAGGTGGGGCTCCACAGCCCACGTGAAGCTCTGCACCGCAGAGCCTCCACGGTTGGACAGGAGAATCTCTGCAGTTATTTTAGCCAGATGAGTGCTCAGGTCCACGGTTCTCTTCACATCCTCGTTGCGCAGACCGTCCGCTGTCACCGTGAAGCCGCTGGCAATGAGAAGCAGGAAAGTGGAAAAGACAAACAGTGTCAAGCCTCTGTTATACAAACAGGCCATTATGTCGTGCGCTATGAAAAACATTGTTCTGCGTGCGCTACCATTTATATTGATAATGTGGCACAAACGCCACGTGAGGCTTGGCCGATGGATTGGATTGGCCAATCAGGGAAGCCAATGCCTGTTCGATCTCGCTAATATGGAAAATTAATCGCCAGTACTGTAGCAACCCCAGTAGGGGTGAAACAGTTAATCAAACCAGTTGATTTCATCAATGATAAAACATTATCGCCAATTTTATAAAATAATCAATTAATAATCGATCCCAATTTTAGAACGTTGTTATAGGCTAAATGTTTCCCAAAAAGTATAAAATATGGCTTAAGTAGTTACGATTTGTTAATATATTTAAAAATAAATCAAATCAAAAAGGTAATCGACATAATCATCGCCAAGAAAATAATCATTAATTTCCGCCCTAAACCCCAGCCCAGGCAGGCTCTGGAAATCAACCATGCCACATAGCACATAAGTGTGTTAGGATGGTCACTGTGTAAGTAAGGCATTGTTAGCCCCTGTGTGTCTGTTTGTCTGGGGCAACCTCACAAACCGAGGCCAATTTCTTGTTCACACTGCCAAGGAAGGACCTTGATGCATTTTTTGTCTTGACATATTGTGTGTTTTTTTATTTATGATATTTATCTCTCATTTCATGAAAGAAATGTATTTCAATGGTGGTGAGAGTGGGCTGAAACCTTGCCCAAATATGGACTCATACTTCGTAGATATGTCATACGTAGATGACTGATGTCAACAGACCCAGACTGGCTGTCAGGAGATTCGGGATATTTCCCGATGGCCTGCCTGCTGTGTGGCCTGGTCTGTCTGTCAAAATAACTTTCATGTTGCACTGCCCTGTCAGTAATAGGCATTTGTCAGTTGTCACGAATAGCTATTGGTCAAAATGTCTGTAATCAAAGGTTTCTTTTGAAGAATCAAGACGGGATTTGTTTGTTTTAGCAGAAGAAGCAACGTGGTCTGTGAGCAGCAGGTGTCTGTTGAAGCAGAGCAGCGATTATAATTGACCTTTGATAAGTAATGTTATGTTACCTTTATCAATGGACCCCAGTCCCAGTAAGAAAAGACAATAAAATAGTCAAGTTCCCAGTAAGAAAAAACAAATAACATAGGATAGTTAGCGGTCTAGACTCAAGACTTACTAAAGATAGAACCAAGAGAGGCTACCTAATTACGATCAAGAATAAATAGAAAAGGCTCTTACACTGACAAAAAATGATGCACTTAGGATGCAAAAATAGATAGAAAAAAGGGACACAGTGAACAAAAGGAGTGGATGTTTTGGTCCTCAGACCATCTTCAGCACTCAGTAAGAAAAAAGATGAAAGGTGGAGCTGAAAGGGAGCGAGACAAGAAAAGAAAGGCCAGTGAGGAGGAGGCTGCCAAATGTTTCAAACTGACTGATATATTCAGAGCCCCCAGCATGCAAGTAAAACAAACAAACAAACAAACAAACAAACATGTTGCTGCTGTGGTACTGTAAGTAGATTCACGCTGGTTCTTCTCAACGTGATGTCCGAGGACCCCCAGCAGTCCTTGAGGCCAGCTAAATGATTAATAGTTAGGAAGTACACTCAGCGTTTTGGGAGTCTATGGCTTAATGCATATCAAACTGGGGGTCCTTGAAAAAATGTAATCACTGAACCAAATTTTCACTACTTTTGAGATTGTTAGGTGGTTATTGTCTAACAAAGAGGAGCTAATCAATTCCATTTGCCTCTTTATCACATCACAAGTTTACAGGTGTAAAATAGTATGTGAAATAATTTTCCACACAAGCTCCCACGAATTGCAGTTCCAAAATAGTTAATCGTAGGAGTAGAGGGGGAAAAAAAGGAAAATGCCAAATAGTAAAACAACAATATCAAATATTTATGTCCAAAATAGGGATGCCGGGTTGAAAGTTGTTAATGAATGTAGAAGAAAACACGTGTCTATAATATGTCTGTCGCATGTCATGTAGATGGATGGCACTCACCAACAGTATCAAATCAGGTTATTCTGCAAAAAAACTTCCAGAGGTGGAGAAAATGTGCATAAAAGGACATAAAAGGACCCCAAATTACATCCCTTGCACAGACACACACGGGCAAACTCAAGCTTCTCTTCCCCGGCTTTGCAGAGATAATAAAACATACAAAACTAGAGAAAGTGCTCCTCGGAGCACAGGTCTCCGCCAGGTCAGGTATGTTATTCTGGCCTCCTGGTGGCGCTATAATAGGCCAATGTGAAAAGGGTGCCATTTATTCTTAGGCCTTTCACGGCAATCGGACACTGCATTCATGATTTGAGGCATTTTGTTCCAAAAATGTGTTTTGCTAAATTAGACCTGCTGGTGGCGCTATAACAGGCCAATGTGAAAAGGGGTGGCATTTTTTCCTTGGCCTAGTGGGAATGTGTTTGTGAAATTTCACGGAAATTGCAAGCTGCGTTCATGATTTGAGGCATTTTGTTAAAAACGGACCAATCCTGCAAATTTTGGAAGCGAACCTTAGCCAATGAGGATGGAATATGGGAAATCGGACAGATCCGTGTTGATCACATGACTATAGAGATACTGTGTACCGATTTGCATGACGTTTGGATAAAATCTGTAGGAGTAATGTAAAAAAAAAAGGGTTTTGCACGAATCGGCCTCCAGGTGGCACTATAACAGGCCCATGTGAAAAATTTGAGGCAGAGGTTCTGAATTGGCATCCAGGGAGTGTGTGTGCACAGTTTCGCAGCGACCGGGCCAACGGTGCCAGAGATTAGCTGCTAACACACAGACAGGACACACACACGGACACACACACACACACACACACACACGGACACACACACGGACGGACGGAGGGTAAAACATACTCTCTCGCCATGCCTTCGGCCTGGCGGAGACAATGAGCTGTGGCCAGCCCACCACATAGAACAGTGCATTTTTATTTTAGGGTGCGTTCAGATATGCGCACCGGGAGCGAACTCACGTATTTGTTTGTATTGGACCAGTGCGCTCAGAGCCTACTGTACATACGAACGCACCTTACATGATAAATCGGTCGATTGTGTTTCGGCTTGGATCAATGGAACTATCATAGTATACTTTAAGTTCCTATTTATCACCATCACAATGACAACTCATTAAAGGTGTAAAGAAAAAATATCATGATTAAGATTTGTTTTATATTAAAGGTAGGGTAAGTGATATTTTTGGGTTAAAACAAAAAGTATTTTGTTAAAAGGTTAAAGCACTATATTCTGATAGTAATCATTGCTATAGAGTGTTTGTTCAGTAACAGGAGTCTCCCCGTCTCTCCAGCTCTTTAATAAACAGAAAATACATTTTTCGGTAGGTGTCAAAATCTCAGCCAATCAGGAGAAAGTACCCATTACTAAGCTTCATTTTTATAGTGTTCCAGTTCCAATTTTGCCTGCTCATTTCTTAGTGTCATCACTTCCAATTTCACTTGTTTAATCTATATCCTGATTGAGTTCTCTATCCTGATTGGATAAAATTGGAAATGAAACTGAAACTGAAACGAAAATGCATTTTCTGTTTAATAAAGAGCTGGAGAGACAAGGAGACTCCTTTTACTGAACAAACACTCTATAGCAATGAGTACTATCAGAATATAGAGCTATTTAACACTTATTTTAACCAAAGAAAATCACTTACCATACCTTTAATGTTACAATATCAATTATTAGGGGGCCCACTTGGGAATGGAACTAGAACAAATGTTTACCTTTCACTTATGTTCCACCTCTCTCTCTCTGTCTCCCCTCCTCCCCCCTCTTCCTCTTCCTCTTCCTAGGCCACTAAAGAGGTGATAGAGCGTGAGGCTCCAGGGATGTCTCTGGCCATGCTGATGGGATCCCTCAATGTCACACCGCTAGGCATGCTCTCCAGGTCAGCCACACGCTAAGATGCATGCACACACACACACACACACACACACACACACACACACACACACACACACACACACACACACACACACACACACACACACACACACACACACACACACACACACACACACACAATCCTGCTCTGCTTTAAATGAACTCACAGCTCCTATCGCTGTGTGTGTGTGTGTGTGTGTGTGTGTGTGTGTGTGTGTGTGTGTGTGTGTGTGTGTGTGTGTGTGTGTGTGTGTGTGTGTGTGTGTGTGTGTGTGTGTGTGTGTGTGCGTGCGTGTGCGTGTTACAGACCTGTGTGTGGCATCCGAGGAAAAACACTCATCATCAATTTACCAGGAAGCAAGAAAGGCTCCCAGGTAAGACAGACTTGTAATGTAACCACTGCTCTGAGACCAGTGTTCCACATGTTACAGTAATGTATAACCACTGCACTGAAACCAGTGTTCCACATGTTACAGTAATGTAACCACTGCACTGAAACCAGTGTTCCACATGTTACAGTAATGTAACCACTGCTCTGAGACCAGTGTTCCACATGTTACAGTAATGTAACCACTGCTCTGAGACCAGTGTTCCACATGTTACAGTAATGTAACCACTGCATTGAGACCAGTGTTCCACATGTTACAGTAATGTAACCACTGCTCTGAGACCAGTGTTCCACATGTTACAGTAATGTAACCACTGCACTGAGACCAGTGTTCCACATGTTACAGTAATGTAACCACTGCTCTGAGACTAGTGTTCCACATGTTACAGTAATGTAACCACTGCACTGAGACCAGTGTTCCACATGTTACAGTAATGTAACCACTGCTCTGAGACTAGTGTTCCACATGTTACAGTAATGTAACCACTGCACTGAGACCAGTGTTCCACACGTTACAGTCCTGTTTGCCTATTATGACATGCTAGGGATCCTGTGGTTAAAAACTGGTCTTTAAATGTTTCAAATCTTAAACTAGTAACCACCTGAATAGATCGCTGAATAGTTTTGATCAGACTTTCCCAAACACAGGGACCCATATTTATGGGTTGTATCTTGTTTTTCCTAAAAAAATAAAATGCAGAAAAGTTTCAAACATTTTCGAAAAGATTTTCAGAATTGTTCAGTCAGTAGAATTTTCTGGAATTTAAAAAAAAAAAAAAAATCCAGAAATGTTCAAAAATAGTGGGGGAAAGCTATACAAAATTGACTATTTTCACAATTCTTGTAAATAGCATAGTAATATTATTTTTGTAAGTTTGGGTCCCAGAGAGAGACCAAATGTATCTTTTGGGTCTCAAGCTGAAAAGGTTTGGGAACCCCTGGTTTAGATGACCTGTCTGCTGATATTTCTCACAGATGACCAGGTATTAAACCTTAAGAAAAACAGATGATCCGGGCACTCAAAAGTTAAAAGAGGAGGAAATGGCCTTTATTATTAAAACGCCAACTTCTTTCGACCTACACAGGTCTTCATTAGGGCAAAATGCCTCCTCCTCACTTAACTTGTGAGTGCCCGGATCATCTGCTTTTCTTATGATTGCATCCCACTTGATCCGGGACTCGGGAGCACCGCTGATACTTTTAATATTCTGTGCCACGATTTTTCCTCCGTGAGCAGCTGGTCGTTTTGTTTACTTTGTCTTCAGGTATTAAACCTCCTTGTAATGTTTTATGTATGACTGTGGTTCTGTCGCTGGTGTGAGGGATGAGTTGTGTGATACAGAACAATCCCTCACTGCTCTACATGAGGAACGTTGTGCCTCAGGGTCATATTGACTTTAGGGTCTTAGATTGACCCAGGTGTGTGTGTGTGCGCCTGGGTGCGTGTGTGGCATTCAATCTGTGAATGTCTACAGTATATATATGAATATGTGTGTGTACTACTGTGTATGTGTGCGCACTGGAGTGTGCTCATGGGTGTGTGTGTACAGTATGTGTATATCTCCCTCCATCTGTCTCTTTCTCTCTCTCTCCCCGCCAGTGCTGCTGCCCGGCACATCTGCCTGCCTCGTTAGGCGCGCGCTCCTCCTGATCGATCTTAGCATTTCTTACGATCAATTACACCACGTCTACCCCCACCCCCCGCTTCCGTTGCCATATTACTGTCACCCACTCTCCCTTATCAACCTCAAGTCAAAGTTAACGAAACAAAGATCCCCATACCACGCTTTCATTACATTGATCGCCTGTCATAAAGACACGGGGAACTCCAGGAAAACCTCTGTACCGCACAGTAAAACCCATAGTGTTACGTTAACTCGGAGTGTACAAATGTAACCAAATGGACCCCCCTAAAAGTGTTATTTTATTTTACTCTGAGAGTGTCCAAATGGAACCAAATGAATGGTCCATGTGGTTCCATTTGTGCACTCTCAGAGAGTTATACAGTATGAACACTGAGTATTTGACTGTGTGTGTGTATCCATTCTCTATGGTTCTCCAAACAAAGGGGAAGGTAATATTGTTTTTTGCTGGTTACATTTGGCTGTCACAAACATCAGGAAGGCCACAAACAGAAGTCATGTGACACAAGCTGAGGGATAGTTTTGGCTCCTCACATTGCTCTTGGCTCTACTACATTATCCTACTACAAAATGAACAAAACTCTGTCTGTCCATCCTTCCGTCCTCATCCATTTGAATCCTCAGCTCAGCAATCGATCTGAACTTGCACAACGGCATTGGCCGTTGGCATAATGCAGGGGGGTGAGGAGATACATTTGTTTTGTTTATTAATATTTTTGCCACAGGATCTGTAGTTGTAGTCGTAGTCCCATAGCCCGGATAGAAAGATCTAGTTACTGTACGTCTCTCTCTCTGTTACTGTCAGTTACTTTCGGTCTTGTTCGTGTTTACCTTTGTCATTTGTGACCATCCTCTCCAAGAATTCAGCTCTTTTAATGTTGTTGACAGTTTCTGTCCTAAAGGACAGAGCAGGAAAAAAACGCCTGACGCACCTAAAACAAATATAAATAATTCCCCACCAGCCATTAAAACACCTGAATATGGAAGAATGTCTCCAGGCTCATGACATCATACATCTCTCCACTCTCCACCGGCAGCCCCCCGACACACAAACAAACACACACACACACACACACACACACACACACACACACACACACACACACACACACACACACACACACACACACACACACACACACACACACACACACACACACACACACACACACACACACACACACACACACACACACACACACACACACACACACACACACACACACACACACACACACACACACACACACTGCCCATCTTCCCTTCTCCCAATCAATGTGTGAGGCGTACACATGTAATGTGCTTACGTTGTATCTACTGCTGCAGGCAGGGCTGGAAGGCCCCTTGGTTAACCTGAGTTTGTCCTGAAATTCATCAGTTGATTACCACTGTCATGAGACCATTTAGCCGATATTGCGCTCCAAAAATTGCAGTTCTACAAGCTCACAACGCGCCACCAATCGCGACACGTTGTGGGCTTGTAATTTTGCAGATCTTGTAGATCGTCTATTTTTGGTGAACGACATTGCGAGCAACCACAGAGTATAAATCAAGCATAAAAAAAGTCCATCACAGTTAACTTGCTCTGTCAGGCCTGTCAAGGGCCCCCTGGATGGGCAAACTTGGCACAAGCACTGTCCAGGGGTCTGCCATGACAATACTCATACCAGGGGCCACGTTTTTACAAACCAGCTTACTATGCCAGGGACCCCTAGGGGCCATGTTGTACAACCCCAAGAGGCCACACGTTGTCAAGGAGCACCGTTGCTCCGATCAGCACCAAACTTGGCACAAACACTGTTCAGGGGTCTGGCATGAGAATAGTCACACCAAAAACAAAATCACACACATGGGGTGCTACAGCAGTGTTACAGCATGTGTTTAACACTTCAAATGGCCATAACTCAAGTGAACCATTGCTCTGATCAGCACAATATATAGATTTGAAGGCTGCATAACGGCTTGAAAATCTAGTTCACTAATAGATACAAAATTACACATAATTGTTAAACAGAAGCCTAAAAACTGTGAAAAGTAATCCAGTGGGTGGTTTAATAGTGTGGATATGGGAATCAAACAAAGTTATGCATGCACATACTAATGCACCCACAGACAATCAAGCCAAAAACATGTCATGGTATTTTTTCTTTAAAACCTATAATAATACGTTTTCATTGTGATACCGATAAATAGGAACTTAATGTATAATGTTACGAGTAACGACCTTTTGTCTAAGGTAAAAGATTGTGACATAAAAAAAACGGAGCACATCAAATGAATGCACAAACGAGAAAGATTTTAGTATGTTTAGTACGTTGGTTCCAGTGATCCAAGCAGGAACACAATCGATTGATTGATCATTAAAACGAACACGTTCTGAAAATACAGGCGGCGGCACCCATTTGACCGCTTAACACCGCAGCCATTCGGCCAGTGGTCAGATGGGTGGGCCACGAATACTTTCCAAGTTTTTCAAACGGGCCCTGATCCAGAAAAGGTTTGGAATGGGAACCGCTGCTCTAGATGTCATAAAGATACTATATTATCTCCACATAAAATCAGTATCCCTGGTGTAAGAAATCATCTGGGATTTTGGCAGTATCTAAAAAAAAAAACATTTGTCGCTCCTCCTAAATCCACGGGTCTATTCACCCATTAAGACCGGGAACGCGTCTGTGTCATTTTAGATTTATTTGGCTGTTAAAAAATAGCAGATATACAGTACAAGCTCATAACGCGTAGATCTGCTATTTTTGAAGAATTATGAAAAGGGGTGCAATTTGGCCGATTTTACAAATGTCTTCTAAATCCAAACTGTTTTTTGAAAAATATTATGTTGCTATATATCAGTGGTTCTCAAAGGTTTTCATGTCAAGGACCCCCAAAATTATATGTATTTGGCCGCGGACCCCCATATCAAAATATTTAGTTCCAGGGACCCCCAGACGCAAAGATTTGAGTTACAAATGTTCGCTACAGTGGTTAAAATCTAAAATGACAGATGCTTTCCCGGTCCTAATGAGAAATGGAAAAGCCTGACCTTCATGGACCGAATAGTCTAGCGTAGCCAGACGATCAGAGATCTCGGCCTACGATTCATCTTAAACTCAATGAATGGGCTCAAATTGGGAAACAATTGAGAAAAAAATATTTAAAAATAACGGCATTGCAGAACCAATGCAAAGACTTTAGGGCGGTTATCAAGATTGCTTTTCAGAGCAGTAGGATGTAGCTTTGTTTGCGCTGTTTTTCTCTGCTGTTCAAGTCCATTCATTGAAATTTTGATTTAGACGTATACAGTAGGCAGAGATCTCTGGGTGTGTGTGTGTGTGTGTGTGTGTGTGTGTGTGTGTGTGTGTGTGTGTGTGTGTGTGTGTGTGTGTGTGTGTGTGTGTGTGTGTGTGTGTGTGTGTGTGTGCGAGTGTGCGTGCGTGCGTGCGTGCGTGCGTGCGTGTGCGTGTGCGTGCGTCCCATACAGTGGATCCACGGGATTTTGAAACAGTGGAACCACGGTTACTTGTCATATTTCATCAGGCCTGAAATGTGCATCTACCCTGAAATGGGACGGAATGCAAAGCACACTCCCTCTCTCTCTCGCTCCCCCTCTCTTTCTAGCCAGCTCCCAACACTGTAAGGCATGCGGGATGCATTAATAATGCATCCTTTCAATGCTTAAAATACACAGGAAGATAAATAATTTCACAGATTAGTGCTTGTCTCTGGAGTGAGGAGAATGGAACGTTTAGTAGAGCTGAGGAGCCCACAGGCATACTGACACAGAGAGACACAGAGAGAGAGAGAGAGAGTGAGAGAGTGCTCGCTAGTACACATGGCCAAAGGGAGGTACTATAATGTACCTGGGGGTTGGTCTCACTCTCTCTTCTTCTCTTCAATCATTAAATAAAATTTAGCAGGCATCCTGGTGTTTCTACAAGTTAATGCATGACTGACCGCATAGCCAAAGTTTCACAGGTTTTGCCCCCCAAGTAACAAAGGTGAAGCAGCGCAAAGGCTAGTCAGTGACGTGGCACATGAGGTTGAGGCGTGGGGACTTTTCGTGTTTTCCGGAATGGAGAAGGGCAGAGTACCCGCGGCGCAGCGGTGAAATGGGATGGATTAGGCTGAGAATGTTGTCAGTGTGAATTCAATCATGGTCAGTCAAATGACCACTTTTCATTACCTTAAAGAGCAGTGTGTGTGTGTGTGTGTGTGTGTGTGTGTGTGTGTGTGTGTGTGTGTGTGTGTGTGTGTGTGTGTGTGTGTGTGTGTGTGTGTGTGTGTGTGTGTGTGTGTGTGTGTGTGTGCGCGTGCGTGCCATTACCTTTTAACAGCAGGAAGGAGAGCAGGTTCGGTCCCTGCATACTGTAGCTCCTCCTAGCACTTGTCAACGTGTCCTTGAGCAAGACACGTGAGCAAGTTGGTGCAGATTGGTGCCTTGCATGGCTGCCTCTGCCATGTGTATGTGAACGGCTGAATGTCAGGCACATTGTAAAGCCCTTTGGTTAAAGGCACTAGAAAGACCATCCAGTTCAGTTCAATCAGCCCAATGGCGTACTCGTAATTTCCATAGTGTCAAGGAAAATAAGCAAACAACAACTGATGTCCTTGTGTGGGAGGAGGTGCAGAGTCATCATCAACAATGAATCTACGACACCTCAAACAGACCACCAATGAGACAGATGACATAAAATTATCTTATAACCCCCCCCCCCCTCTACACGCACGCACGCACGCACGCACGCACGCACGCACGCACGCACACACACACACACACACACACACACACACACACACACACACACACACACACACACACACACACACACACGCTGCACCTCAGTTTAAATGCTGTGGTAGTAAGCAACGTGCAACTTACTGTACAACCAACCACGGCAAAGTGGTTTGAACCGACCGGCGTTGCCATCCTTTAGAGTCTAAAATAAAGTACCATAATTAAAAAGCTACAGAGTGGCTTTAAAACGGAAAACAGGTGGAAATGTGTTCAGTTCAGTTCAGTTCAGTTCAGTTCAGTTCAGTTCAGTTCAGTTCAGTTCAGCTCAGTTCAGTTCAGTTCAGTTCAGTTCAGTTCAGTTGGTGTAAGGAGAAGACTAAAGAAAAAGCCACAGGGTTACCAAAATCAGTAAGGTTTATCCTGCAATCTGAATGTGAGATTATGAGATATAATTGTGTACAAAATTGACATTGCCTGAGGGTGGAAGCTAGAGCAAACCGTTCCAGCAAAAATGTGCTCAGCAAGTTTCATGGCAATCCACCCATTAGATTTTGAGATATCTTGTGTGCAAGTGCAGATTCTGGCCTAAGGGTGGCACTAGACGAAAGGCCATGGGGTCACCAAAAAGAGCAGCATAAACCTTTCAGAATGGAAAGGCACACAGCACATTACATGGCAATCCAACCAGTATTTCATTTAGATATTTAGCTTGAGACTGATGGATGAACCAACCGACGGACTGACTGACATCTAGAGTCCTGCTGCTTGCTGGGCTAAAAATACTAGCTGATCCTGATGAAGATCCTGACCGAAACGCTGATCTTTTGATAAACATAGGTGGAGTAGGCAAGTCTAACAGTGTGCAGACTATTATTCTTCACACAGATCTTCTGGTAGCGAGTGCATTTTCCGGCCGAACTGCCGGCGGAGAAGCGGCAGCTGCCTGCGGTGACTGCCGGCGGCGGAGCGGCAGGCTGCAGGCGGAGGAGTGGCAGCTGCCAGCGGCTGCCGGTGGTGGACCGGCAGTTGCCGGCGGTGGAGCAGCAGCGCGGAATCAGTAGGACTGTAGCCTACTAATCCTTCTAATAAAATAATTGGGAAGGTTAGGTTTAGGCATAGTTTTACTGAGGTTAGGGGTAGGGTTTAGGTTTAGGCATAGTTTTACTGATGTTAGGGTTAGGTTTAGGCATAGTTTTACTGATGTTAGGGTTAGGTTTAGGCATAGTTTTACTGAGGTTAGGGTTAGTTTTAGGCATAGTTTTACTGAGGTTAGGTTTAGTTTTAGGCATAGTTTTACTGAGGTTAGGGGTAGGGTTTAGGTTTAAATAGTTTTACTGATGTTAGGGTTAGGTTTAGGCATAGTTTTACTGAGGTTAGGGTTAGTTTTAGGTATAGTTTTACTGAGGTTAGGGTTTTACTGCCGCTCCGCCGATGCCGCCCCGCCCCGCCTCCCCGGCACCTTCCGCTCTGCCGGCGGCATCCCACCGCCCTCCCGCCGGCGCCGCCGCCGGCAGCTCCGCGGCAGCTTCCGCTGCCGGAAAATGCCCTCGCTGTCCCTCTTGTCCTATACCTGATTACCAGAGTGGATGTGCTACTTTGTGCTACTTTTCTAATCTAAAAATAATAGCACCTTGTCTAGTCGTACATATAATCACGCAAATTCAAACCCGGGTCTAGGAAAACCTACCCACCAACACAAACCAAAATAATCTACTGCTCTGCAAAATGGAAATCCCTCCATGTCAAGGGAGATAGGCTTCTGGGCTACAGGCTGGGCTACTCTGCTACATAGTGAGTGTTCCTTTTGATTCACTCAGACTCCCAGATGGGCGGGAGTGAAGGCGTCATACTTTATTCATTGGCAGCAACTGGCACTGTTTGCCAGAACAACTTGCATTGAATTAGCAGGTAGGAGGTCAGTTTCTTGCTCAAGGACTCACAACAAAGGACAGTGCCTGGTGGGAGAATGGAATGTGGAACATTTCAGACAGAGGGATGTTTTTTTTTTTTTTCCAACTGGTTAATTTCGTCATTCACATATTGTCAGATAAGTTGTCAGACATAGCGAGGATACCAGTTGGATTTCCCTGTTTTTACTTAAACCTTCTGGCACTGATGGTATGTGCCAGCCCCATCCATCTGGCACCAAAATACAGGCTAAAACAAACCATTAAGACTAAGAGCTCTTGACCCTGTTCCAAAATGAATAAGACCAATGCGAGGCTCTTAACCCCTTACCCACCCAGCTCAGAACGACAATGACACAGGAAATGATGTAACACGCTTAACGTCAGCGAAAAGGGTCCGTCCTCCACTTAAGTGGAGGTTTGGACAAAATCTGTAGGAGTTGTAGCAAAAAAAATGTGTTTTGCCCATTAAACACCCATTATATATTCAGCAACAGCATTTGGTAGAGTTATGCAGGAGTGGTTTTCTGTGCTGGGGACTGCTGAAATATGGTCAGTCAGTTCTGTGAATAACAATAAACATTGTTTCTCCAAGCCAGCAGCTTTCGCAAAGACATTATTTGCCCGTTCATATTTCTATCAGAAATATGGTGTTTCTGTAACGAAAATGTAGTAGTTGTGAAAGTAGTAGTATAAGTAGTTCTAGCAGCAGTGGTAACAGTAACAGTGGTAGTGGTAGCACGGCACTAGTAGTACTGTAGCAGTTGCAGCAGTATTATTATTAGCAGTGGTACCGTAGTACTATAATAGTAATAATGGTAGTGGTGATGCTACAGTAGTTGTCGTGGTAGTTGCAGCAGCAGTAGTAGTATTGATAGCAGTTCTAGTAGTAGCAGTCAGTTCTCTGAACAACAAAAAGAAAAAAACACATAGTATTATTAGTTGTAGTGTTTAGTGTACTGTAATCGTGGTAATGGTAATGCTAGCAGTAGCAGACAGACAGACAGACAGACAGACAGACAGACAGATTCACAGACAGACAACATGTTCCTGGATTCATAGGTAGATGTAATACAGACAGATGCTAGGTTTGGTGTCTACCTGCTATCCTAGTCCATTTGTAATAATACTTACTTGTGTACTTGGTACTCTATTTACTCAACAACTCCTCTCCTCTCCTCCAGGAGTGCTTCCAGTTCATCCTGCCTGCGTTGCCCCACGCCATTGACCTGCTGCGGGACGCCGTGGTCAAGGTCAAGGAGGCGGCGGATGAGCTGGAGGACCTGCCGTCGCCGCCACCCCCGCTGTCACCGCCGCCCGGAGGATCGCCACGGCGCCATATGGAGGACAAGGGCGTGCAATGTGAGGAGGAGGACGAGGAGAAGAAGGACAGCGGCGTGGCCTCCACCGAGGACTCCTCGTCCTCCCACATCACCGCCGCCTCCATCGCCGCCAAGGTAGAGTGGGCCGGGGTTGGAGGAGCAATGGGCTCTATGCACAGCAGCCATATTGGAAAGAAATTGGGCCCCTTCCTTACTTCCTTCACAGGTGTTACCAATTATACTAATTAAGGCTCTGTTCCATGCTGGTCAAACAGAGTCAGGGCGCTACTCTGCTTCACCAGTGGGTCTCAAAGTGGGGTCCAGGTACCCTCGTGGTTACCTTGAGAGGGTTCCAAATGGCACCTTACAGTTGTGTAATTCTGAGAGAGTACCATTTGTACACTCTCAGAGTTATGGGGGTCCTTGAAATGAAAAAAAGTTTGAGAACCACTGTGCTACACTAAATTGAACAGAGCCTTAATTAGTATCATTGGTAACACCTGTGAAGGAGGTAAGGAAGAGGCCCAATTTCCTTCCAATATCGCTGCTGTGCATAGAGCCTATTGGGGAAAGGGGAGAGTGGAACGGAGGGTACATAGAGGAGAAGAGATGGAAAAGAGGAGAGAGAAATACAGAATCAGTTTAGTTTCAAATCTTGCCTCCACTGCTGCAAGCTGTTTTGGTTTTGTTGTTCATTCTCACATTCATTCTTATAATTTTGTCTTTATTCGTGTAGGCATAATGTGACATTGTGTGTGTCACATGACATCCCATCCCAGCCTGTCTCCAGACGGCAACTCTGCTTTGTGTCTTGGTTGTTATAGCGTAATATCACATCTCATTGTCCAATAACACTGAGCGGTAAGACTGCACTCTCATTGTCTTATCTCACTTCTCATCTGTCTCCATCGGGTCTTCATTCATCTCACTGTCATTGGATTCACTTTCATCATTAAAAGGAGTAGTTCGCCCCAAAAAATACTTATTTTCTATCAATTACACACCTCATGAAGCATTGAATTCATGGAGATTTTTTTGTTGTTGCTACAGTATATCTAAGCCAATAATTTCATGACCTGGCGGAATCTCCAGTAGGAGACTCAATTGACCTGCATTTGAGTCTCCTACCGGAGGTTGGTCATCAAATGATTGAATAGGAAAATAAACTTGAACTTGAACCCTAGCATCCCTTTTCTGAGGAGAACTTTAGCCAAACCATAGCAGATCTACATTGTGAGCATGTAGATCTGCTATTTTTGGGCTAAGAGGTGTTTGGTGTAGAGGGAAAAAAGAGCAGACCAAGTAAACAAAACATTTTTAAATCTGAAACACAATTTTTATACAATATAGAGGGGGTCCCTGCTTCATCTCTCTCTCAGCTAGGGGGTCCTTGGCCTGAAAACGTTGAAGACCCCTGTACTAGGGTATTAATTTACAAAAAGTTAGAATATGGAGATAAGAGGTTTCTGCCCGACAGCAATGATATGAAGAATGTGTAATGGGGCAGCAGAGGACCCTTTAGGACAGTGGTTCTCAAAGTGGGGTCCAGGGACCCCCAGGCTTCCTTGAGGGGGTTCTAAATGGACCGTTACTAACTCCGAGAGCATACAAATGGAACCAAATGGACGGTTATGGGTCAGTTTATATTGTATGACATACTATTATTAATTAATTTTTAATAGTTGATATAGTTTCTTTGTTTTGTAATGCAACCTGGGGTACCTTGAAAAGCGCTATTATAAATGTCATGTATTTATTTTTATTATGTTTCTATATATTCAATATTTTCTATTGTTCTACATATTATGCTATCTATCTTCCCTCCTTTCGATCTGTGTGTGTGTGTGTGTGTGTGTGTGTGTGTGTGTGTGTGTGTGTGTGTGTGTGTGTGTGTGTGTGTGTGTGTGTGTGTGTGTGTGTGTGTGTGTGTGTGTGTGTGTGTGTGTGTGTGTGTGTGTGTGTGCACACATGGATGTGATACATGTATGTATTTATGTGTATGAATGCACGTGGGGGGGGGGCTGTGCTCCTGCATACGTGTGTGCATGTGGGCGGATGTGCGATTTTGTTTGTGTGTGCCCTTGCATACGTGTGTGCGCGCGCGCGTGTGTGTGTGTGTGTGTGTGTGTGTGTGTGTGTGTGAACTCTCAGATTCCAGACTCCATCATCTCGCGGGGTGTGCAGGTGCTGCCCAGGGACACAGCCTCCCTCAGTACCACTCCCTCAGAGTCACCTCGCGCCCAGGCCACCTCCCGCCTGTCCACAGCCTCCTGTCCCACCCCCAAAGTAAGCACACACACACACACACACACACACACACACACACACACACACACACACACACACACACACACACACACACACACACACACACACACACACACACACACACATACACACACACAGACACACACACACACACACACACACACACACACACACACACACACACACACACACACACACACACACACACACACACACACATACATACACACAGACACACACACACACACACACACACACACACACACACACACACACACACACACACACACACACACACACACACACAGAGTCAAGACTGCTGTCCCAACCATATCCCTGTCTGCTCTGCTGTACCCCCCCGCCGCAGCCCACTGCTTATGTCTCTCACAGCTCAGCCTTCGTCTTCATCATCATCGTCTACACGCCAGGGTTGTCACCATTTTGTGATTTATTTTCTATATTTGTGTGTACATTGTCGTGTACGCAACTGAACACACTGAAACTGGTCTTAAGGCAGAGTAGGTGTCAGCAAAACAAATATGCACGCATACACATGCACGCGCACACACACACACACACACACACACACACACACACACACACACACACACACACACACTTGATCGATAGTCTCCTCCAGGGCCTCTGTGTCGCTGCTATGCAAAGCAGTCTCTGGGTTGTAGTATTCGTATGCATGTGGTGTGTTGGCGTAGGTGTTGCAAAGCCACAAGGATTGTGTGTGTGTGTGTGTGTGCGTGTGTGTGTGTGTGTGTGTGTGTGTGTGTGTGTGTGTGTGTGTGTGTGTGTGTGTGTGTGTGTGTGTGTGGGATGGTCTGTAGCTCACACCCTCTCATTGTCTGAAAGACTGTCATTTTGAGTAGAACCAGACCGATATGTCGGCCATTATTTGACTGTTTTTTGACAACGTTGGCATCGACAATTATGCAGCCGATGTGTCCCGACTTTTTTGGGCATGTGATTATAGGCAAATATTTTCTTAAGTCTTCAGAAATGTTAAAATATTATCAATATCAATGCGTCACATTGTGAAACGCTTCGAGCTTGTAGATTGGCTATTGTTGGCTTTTTTTTATTGTTCAATTGTTATAGATTTTTCACATAGAATCAAGTATGCATTTCAAGCAGTACAAAATCAACGCCATTGAACTCAGTTTCCCCCACCCTTCTCCCTTTACCCACCCTTCATCCTCCCACCCCTTCCCAACCGTACCTCCTTCCACCATCTTATTAATTAAACAACACATCCACTGCATCACCGAGTCAGCAGGTCTTTCAGATCTGCTACAGTATCAGGTTTGTCCACAGCGAGATTGTGCCGCGTTGGGCATGGTTAATCCTTGCCGACGACAGTTCCAGCAATGTCTAAAAAGCTCCTTAGCCAGTGTGCTTTGGATATGTCATCGAATGTTACATTTGTTACATTGTTAATCGGTGGTCTAGGACTCTCCAAAATCGGGATTGGCATCGGAAAGAAAAAATCTGTCATCGGACAGGCTCTTATTGTGAGCACATAACATGTGTTCATATGATGTTTCCATTTCAATGTAAATCTCAAATCACACAAAGACCTTTATGTGGAAAGGTTTGGCTTGTGGCAACGGTCAAATGCTTGTTTCCCACAAAACTTGAGACAAATGGAGAGTATTGAATACCTAATATCTATATAGATTTGTCCTTCATAAAAGGCTTACTGATTGGTCAACTAGTCGCTGTAGATTATTGCATACTGGCAGGGTCTGTTTGGCACGTCGCCGGACACAATTGAACCATTTGTTACACTGTGAAATGCTTCTCATAGGCCCGGTGCCAGATGTATTTACTGTCTCTTTTATTTTACGTCATCTGCTCTTGCCGGTCTGTTTGGCGTGCCATAGATTCGTTGTCGACGACTCTGCGCCTCCCTCTCAAGGACATCATTTTTCTCTTGGGAGACGTTTGGTTTGGTAGTACTGTATATAGTGTGGTTGGAGAGGTAACTTTTACTCCATGCCACACAATTCAACCGGGCTGTGATAAATAGTTTGTTCACCTAGCGGCGAAAATACATAATAAAAAGAAAAGTTGATCTTACCTTGAAAACAGGACGCGTATTAAGTCATATTGACATCTGGCCGTGTTGTGTGTTTATTTGCCAGTGTAATGATTATTTATGTGCAGCTACACAGTGTGGCTGTAAAACGCAGCAAAGCCATTGCTGCGAGTTTGTGCAGTATTATCCACATATTGTAGTGTAAGCTATTTAAAAAAAAAACGTTTTTATGGTGATAGCTAAGCCTTCTTTTCCCCCATGTAGTGTAGCTATTCCAAATATTAAAATTGAAATGTTATCTATAGGAGACAATGCATTCCTATTATAATTAAATAAAAACATCGGGTGCTGGTTTTGTCCCTCTCATCAAGTCTTTGCTCAGACTTGATGAGAAATAACTCATACTTTGACATGGACCTGTTTAACCACCTGGACCCCAGCATGGGGGGAACATTAGCCAAAGAGTTAAACATAAAATAATACTTTGTAATTTGTACTTTTTAATATTTTTAAAAGCATGTACTTTTGAATGCTTTTGAATACCGAAGTATTTACTTTTGAATACTTTTAAAAGCAAGTACTCCAGTACTTTAACTCAAGTACAAATTTGACAGAGCAACTTTCACTTGTAGTGAAAGTGATCTATACTTTGACTCAAGTACTGGGGTTGAATACTCACGGAAGCCCTCCTCCTCTGTTAATGACCCAGCTTGAGTTGCAGCTCTGTTAGCCTGTCAGGAAGCCTTCCTCAATCACATTAGTCAGTGTGTGTGTGTGTGTGTGTGTGTGTGTGTGTGTGTGTGTGTGTGTGTGTGTGTGTGTGTGTGTGCGTGTGCGTGTGTGTGTGTGCGTGCGTGTGTGCATACTAGGCACAAGCCTGGGCGTGTGTGCATGCAACCACAGATAATGGCTGTGATAGCTTTAGATCCTGATACCATCTTTTTTGTTGTTGTCGTATATCTTGTAAATATCCTGGAGCCACATTCAGAGTGGATGCTGACGGTACACAGTGTCTTCCAGTGTCTTCCTATGTAAAACTCGAGTCTCTTCCAGACTTGCCAACGTAATTGAAATAGGAGTCGTATAGGACCCCGGCCAGACTGAGTTGGGAAGTGAGAAAAAGACGAACGTAGCGAATCTGTCGTGATGTGTGTGTTTGTGAGTTGAGCTTTGTGCACAGTGTAAGGTTTTCCTGTGAAGCAGAACATGTCTATGTGCCTCTATGTCAGAGAGAAGTGCCCGTAAGCACACACACACACACACACACACACACACACACACACACACACACACACACACACACACACACACACACACACACACACACACACACACACACACACACACACACACACACACACACACACACAGGCATGCATTCAAATTCTTGCAGACACGTCACCTCACATACACATATTCACACATGCATACACACAGACATTAAGGAAATCATTCTTTTTCCCTAAAAAATGCGTCTCTCCCTCTCCCCCTCTCTCCCATTTACGCATGCACGTACGCACGCACGTGTGTGTGTGTGTGTGTGTGTGTGTGTGTGTGTGTGTGTGTGTGTGTGTGTGTGTGTGTGTGTGTGTGTGTGTGTGTGTGTGTGTGTGTGTGTGTGTGTGTGTGTATGTGCGCGCACACACACACAAAACACACCACGTCAGATTGAGTGGTTTTTCTGTGCTCTTCCACTCCTATGAGCATTTAGTACAGTTATGTAATGGTGAGTTTGGACTAATGAAGCATATGTGAGATGGGGCTTTTGACTCATTGGAGTGTGTGTGTGTGTGTGTGTGTGTGTGTGTGTGTGTGTGTGTGTGTGTGTGTGTGCGTGTGCGTGTGCGTGTGTGTGTGTGTGTGTTTGTGTGCGTGTGTGTGTGTGTGTGTGCCTGCGTGTGCGTGCGTGTCCCAAGTCCCTCAGGTTGAGTGATATTCAAGCACACATGTTACACACACAACCACACAGTGGCAGTTTATTATTTTGATATTATACTTACAGTACCTTGGCAGAGTGTACCCTGCACTACTGGGCGGCAGTTGCTCAGGAGGTAGAGCGGCCGTCTGGGAGCTGGAATGTTCCCGGTTCCTTCTGGCTGAGTGTCAAAGTGTCCTTGAGCAAGACACTGCACCCCTAAATGCCCCCGATGAGCATGTTGGTGCCTTGCATGGTTTCCTCTGCCGTCGGTGTGTGAATGTGTAACCAGGGGTATCATTTGTGGTCCCACTCCCAGCGTTTGCATAAAATATAATTATTTATTACGCATGTTTTCTCCACGTTGTTGCTCATTAATCAGATTGTAGATCAGTGGCTGTTGATTAGGAGTGCACCTAAATCAATGCCTGATCATGTTTACATGTGACATGAAGCACATAGATTATATCATGTTCTGGTTAATACGATTTGGGAAATTCTGGCGGCAACTAGCAACTCCCAGCACAAGCTTTTTATGGAGGCTCAGTTTTGTGTGATGAATGTAGTCTAGTGTACTTCGTATGGGATGAGCTGATGATCTTTCTGTCTGTCTGTGTGTGTGTGTGTGTGTGTGTGTGTGTGTGTGTGTGTGTGTGTGTGTGTGTGTGTGTGTGTGTGTGTGTGTGTGTGTGTGTGTGTGTGTGTGTGTGTGTGTGTGTGTGTGCGTGCACGTGCGTGTGCGCGCACGTGTTTGATTTTGGACAAAATGTGTGTTTTGCTTCAAGGAATTATTTGCACATACAGTGTATATGCAAATATTTTGATTGTACAACCTATGGTTCAAGAGTTATAGGCCTAAATTGAAGCGGCCTGTTATAGCATCACCGTGAGGCCAATTTGATAAATTTGTGGTGGAGGTTCTTCCTTGGTCTGATGAGAACATGCATGCAAAGTTTCATGCTGTTCAGTCCAGCAGCGCTTGGGATTAAAATGAATGCTCACAGACACACGCACGCACGCACGCACGCACGCACGCACGCACGCACGCACGCACGCACACTCACTCACTCACTCACTCACTCACACACACACACACACACACACACACACACACACACACACACACACACACACACACACACTCACACTCACACTCACACTCACTCACTCACACAACGTTGACAGGTGTGAAAATATAATCTCCATCTCCTGCCCGTTCCAGCCTGGCAGAAATAAAAAGCCTCCGTTGGACAGGTGCTGTAAAGTGGTGTGTTCCTATAAACACTAGCATATGTTTTATGTGCATGTTACAATACTAATGCTATTGTGATGTCCATATCTAAATAAAATAAATAATAAACACCAAACATAAAATAATAAACATAAAAAGTAAATGGACCAGTACGTTTTGTTGTTGTTGTTGTGCATGTTTTTGCCGCTAAAAGTTTCCGCTAGCTGTGTACAGTCACTCACTCAGCGTGTATACATTTGACACCCATACTAAAACGACCCATCAATCTGATAAATGCCCTATTGACATCTATTTTTAATTAAAAGTATTTTGCCATAAAACCGCCTCTCCGCACACATCTCCTATGGCAGCTAGCTGCGAGCTAGAGGACGCCGGCTCGCTTAACAGTATTCCAATAGCTTTTTGATTAATGGCTTGACGTATGGCATTGAAGCCAAGGCCAAGGCTTATGGAAATGACTTCCTCCTCCACTCCCACCGTGGTCTCTGCCAGTGAGTCACAGAGTGTGGGAAGGGTTCCGTCTTTAACACGCCACAGCCTGCGTGACCTTCAGCCTGCTGGCCATGTTGACATTCTGAAGAAGGCGTTGAAAACCCCAAACGTAAACGTAAAAAAACAAGTCAATAACTTTGGGAGCTACTTTGCAGTATGCAGACTTTATTTCCTTTTCCAATTATATTTCTTTTTCCCTACACCCACCCTGCATTTATGGATGTGCGTGTTTTTTGTTTGCTGTTTGACAGTATGTATTGATTTTCTGGGCACAACCATGTTCATGCACAAGCAAGCGTGTCGAGGATCACTTAAATAGAAATAGACATGCTTTGTATAAATGTGCGCGCGTACCTACAGTACCAGTCATGGGTCAAATATGGAGTAATGCGTCAACAATACGTCATAGATGACAGGCAGGCCACATGAAGTCCGAGATCCACATGGAAGTTACACAGTTTATTTATGTATTTTTATTTATAAGGATATAATTTAAAAAATAATAATAATAATTTATAATGGAATGAAATGTATACATTCTCTGCATACAGCACATTCACTACCTGTGAACTTTAAGCCTGATTCATAATTAGTTAAGCGGTGGTGTCGCATATTAAAAATAGCAGATCTATATGCTCATAGCGTGTCATGCTGCAGTGCATGGTAAGCTTGTAGATCTTCTGTTTTCAGTGCGCAACACCCACACTTTTTCAGAGTGGTCGGACTGACCACGGCGATTGAGAAGCCAGGTTGTCCCAGGTGTCCCAATGGCGGAGGAGGTCATTGCAAAATGCAATGGTTGCAGTTTGTTTGGTAGAGACGGTATTCAACACATCTACAGTACGTGTAACAAAACAGGGTTATAATCAAGTGTGAGATCTACTGATTTAGAAGGCATTTGCAGAATCGGCCTCAGGTATTAATGGTTTATTCAGGGCACTCTATGACATGACAAAACCAGAGAGTTGTAAAATGGGAGCAGATTCTCAGCGTGTTTCTGGAAGCACCCTATACAGTAACTTAGGCTGCAGTATGAAGCACCCTACAGTAACTCAGGCTGCAGTATGAAGCACCCTATACAGTAACTCAGGCTGCAGTATGAAGCACCCTATACAGTAACTCAGGCTGCAGTATGAAGCACCCTATACAGTAACTCAGGCTGCAGTATGAAGCACCCTACAGTAACTCAGGCTGCAGTATGAAGCACCCTACAGTAACTCAGGCTGCAGTATGAAGCACCCTACAGTAACTCAGGCTGCAGTATGAAGCACCCTACAGTAACTCAGGCTGAAGTATGAAACGAGTGTGACAGAGTTTCATTGATATAGCAGAAGTGATCACACAGCAGGAACATGAATGATTTAGACTGTGGCTGTGCATGGTCGCACCGTTCCAATATCAAAGCGGCGAGCCGCGGAGGGCCCGATCAATAGTACTAGTGCTACTGCAGCCTGTTAGAGTAGATCTATGCGTCTCCTGTGGGGCATTATTAACAAATAGATAAGGGAATTGTTTGATCCATTATGAATAGTGCATATCTGTCTGGAAGTAGAAAAGGGTGAGTGAGTGAGTGAGTGAGTGAGTGAGTGAGTGAGTGAGTGAGTGAGTGTGTGTGTGTGTGTGTGTGCGCGCGTGCGCGTCGTTCACAGAGAGGAAGACGCACTTGTGGTAGGCAGTGGCGATGGCACTAAAGTCACTCTGCCAACAATCCTGTATTGAGGATTGATGTGCAAGTGTGTGTGTGTGTGTGTGTGTGTGTGTTTGTTTGTTTTTGGAAAGCACTCAGCATCACTCTGAGGATCTCAAATGACCCTCTGACTGACCCCTCGGACGCACAACGGAAATAGCTTTAACACGCGTGCATGTGTGTTTGCATGCGTGTGCCTGTGCAATTGCATTATGCTTACATGTGCATATTGGTATGCACGTATGTGCGTGCATACTATATTGATCTGAATATTGACCCGAACCCGGAATCTCCTGCATAGAAAACTAAATATTTCTCATCCACATGGGAATCCCCGCTGGCCAAGGGGGGATATCAGACTTCTGGGTTTAAGGCAGGGCTAATACTACTGTAACACCCATCTGTTGTTGTAGTTGTTGTTGTTGTTGTTGTTGTTCTTTTGTCCCTGTCACTGACAAGCCCTGCTGTTTGGTATTTGGGAGGGTGTAGAACAACCACTTCTCCTCCGATACACATGGAGGTGCCTGCCGCTTCTTTTCACCTGGCAGTGAGGAGTATCACCAGGTGGACATAACGTGTGTGGAGGAACATGTGGGTCTTTTTCCGAGTGTTGTGTTAACCACTTAAACTATAGCCAATATGGTTGACCGGAGTCCCTCAGGGCTCTATACTAGTGTATTTTCTGTTTTCTGTTATTGTGGGGAAAGCTTTCGCTGAAAATAGCCGATGGACATGCTCAAGCTTGTAGATCTGCTATTTTCTGCAAAAGCTTTCCCCACAATACGGATGCTGGGGTTTAAATGGTGTAAGTTAAGTTTGAGAGCGAAACCCAGTTTTTATTTTAGGTTTGCAGTTTTACATAATGTGACTTCAAGTCACATCATGTTTCACAGGTTCTGTAGTTGTTTCCATACGCCATAAGGCTCGGGTTCAAATAAGGCTCTCGGAACCTAATTTGGGCCCTGCTCAGGAGCAGTCCTAACTGAGTTCTAGGAACCAAGTTGTGAGCTTGTAGATCTGTTATAAGTTATGACAGGGGTAGTTGGGTTATAATGAAAATTCAAACACGGGGGGTTGGGGGGGGGGGGGCTGAGAAAGAAAAGACATCCTGCTAAAGGTTTGGGGTCTGTTTCTGCCTTTTTATTTTTGTACTTTGCGTTAACGTCTGTGGTGAGCCCGTGTGTGTGTGTGTGTGTGTGTGTGTGTGTGTGTGTGTGTGTGTGTGTGTGTGTGTGTGTGTGTGTGTGTGTGTGTGTGTGTGTGTGTGTGTGTGTGTGTGTGTGTGTGTGTGTGTGTGTGTGTGTGTGTGTGTGCAGTGTCTATGGCCTGTCAGGTGCAGACACGGAGGCCTGGCAGGGAGTGTGTAGAATAGATGCATTTCTGTTTTTACAGCATGTCGTCATTTCCGAAGGGTTTGTTCTCCTGTGGAAGAGATAGATTGTCCCTCGTGTGTGTCTGTGTGTCACTGATTAAGCCTGTGTGTGTGTGTGTGTGTGTGTGTGTGTGTGTGTGTGTGTGTGTGTGTGTGTGTGTGTGTGATAGGTCTCCTCCAATGCAGTAAGGCTCGTAAAAGTGACTCCTCCTCCTCCTCTGCCCACTGGAGGTGCTGAGGATTTATGAGAAGAGAGAGAGAGAGGAGCAGAGAGTGGGGGGAGAGAGAGAGAGAGAGAGAGAGAGAGGGGGGAGAGCTAATGAGTTAGAGAGCAGGAGGAAGAAGAGGAGGGTGAGAAAAAGTCTTGAGGTGAAAGAGGGAGTGATAAAAAGAAATAAAGGGGGCTAAGATGAATTTATAAAAATGGGAAATGACTTTTACGAGAGAGAGAGAGAGAGAGAGAGAGAGAGAGAGAGAGAGAGAGAGAGAGAGAGAGAGAGAAATTATTTTTTTTCTTCATAAACAAAATGAAAGAGTGCAAATATGATGTACACAGTGAAATATGGAGTGTTACTTAAACTCTGAAAAGAGTACAAATGTGACACTGCAGATTTCAGCCGGACTTCTGCTGCATACTCTCTCTCTCTCTCTCTCTCTCTCCCTCCCTCTCTCTCTCTCTCTCTCTCTCTCTCTCTCTCTCTCTCTCTCTCTCTCTCTCTCTCTCTCTCTCTCTCTCTCTCTCTCCATCTGTCCGTCTGTTCGTCCGTCTCTCTGCGTACACCTGTACGTCCTCTGGGCTTGGGGGGGTCCATTGAGAGCGCCCTCATGTATGTTTAGGTTCAGGCGGGGCTACATCATCTTAAATCAGCATCGGAGACAGAGGGACGGACAGAATGCCGGGGGATGGGGAAGGGGGCGAGCTAGAGAGAGAGAGAGAGAGAGATGGAGAGTGACATCAGGGACAAGAGAGGAGTTACATCCGCTCTCCATGTACAAACAGAAGCGCTGAGGCTCATGGGAGACACACACACACACACACACACACCCTTACTATACATGCACAGTCCTCTCTCAGTCATGCGTGTGTGATTTAGTGCAGAACGGCACCGTATGTGAAGCTATAGTCTCCCTTTCCTCTCTCTCTCTCATTTCCTCTCCTCAGAGCTCTCGCTCTGTCGAGCATCCTCACCTCTCTAGCCTTCCTTCCTCATTTCATTCTTCTCTTGCTTCGTCCACCCTCTCTCTCTCTCCCCTTGCTCTGTTGCTCTCTCTCTCTCTCTCTCTCACTCCTCCTCCTCACCCCTCAGACTGTGTGTGGTGTTAAGGGTGCTTGTGTCCTGTGCATGTGTTGTGTCTCTCATTCTGTTGCGACTCCAGGCAGAAGATGGTAAGTCCAATGTCTCTCCTTCTGCATATGAGTCTGTCTGCAAAGTAGCGATTGTAGAAGAGTGTGTGTGAGGCATGTTTCTACGCGTGTGTGTGTGCGTGCGCGCACGTGTGTGTGTGTGTATTAATGTGTTCTGTGTGTGTGAACGAGGTGTGCTTGTGAGCCTGTAAATGATGCCATGTAAATGATGTTGTTCTGTAGGAATGGCTGTGTGTGCATTGCAGGGAGTGTACGTTGTGTGTGTTGTGGGTGCGTGCCCAAGTACACGTGTTTGTGTGACTGTATGTGTGTGTGTGTGTGTGTGTGTGTGTGTGTGTGTGTGTGTGTGTGTGTGTGTGTGTGTGTGTGTGTGTGTGTGCGTGTGAATTTGCTTTTGAGTCGAGTGTGTGTGTATGCACGTGTGTGTGTCCCTTCAATTTGTATGCATAAAGGTGTTGTTTATACATGTATGTATTGAGCAAAGGTGCTGTTGTGCGTTTAACTCTGAGACTGTATGTACTGTAAATGTAACCAAATGGACCCGTACACTCACAGAGCTAAATGAACAGGATTTTTACTGTGCTTGAAGAGGGTGCACGGTCGGCCTCAAGGAGGCCGTGGTGGAGTCTGGGGGTGGCTGAGTAGGCGAGACGTTGACTAAAGCTCAAACCACTGCAGGATGGGTGCTGAGCCACAGAGATACAGGAGGTACAAGTGCTTCACATGTCTGATGTGGTGAAGCGTGCGTCGCTGCAGAGCTGACAAGGATGAACACGGTTACATAAAGACACACCGAGAGGAGGAGATGGGGGGGGGGGGGGGGGGGGGAATGTAGCAGCCTCACAGGGCTCCACATGTCAAAGCTAGTCAGTCAGTAAGTAAGCCTGTTAACCAGTCAGTCAGCCTGCCAGCCAGGCACTCCTTGCTGGTTAAGTGTGGGAAATGCAAGCCAGATAGGAGCTACTGCTGAACCTGCCTGCTAACACTTGCTATAATATTTTAAGAATGTAGCTCTTTACCTGATACTCTCTAGCTGATACTCTTCACAGTTCACCCAGAGTGAAGCATGGTATACCATAGTATACCATCATCGGTGCATGTCATTGTCTATTCACAGCTTTGGCCATAGCATTGTTGCACGCTTAATAAGCATGTTTGAATTTTGTTTAATTAATCAATTTTTTTCTCCCGGGACTGTTTTCAGCTAGACTTATTTTATATGATAGCGTAACTTTGTCACAAAATGTACAATTATGCAATTTTAATGTGTGGGATTCCCTACCTCAAGTAGGGATGGGAATCGAGAGCTGGAATTGTTAGCAAATTGGAATTGTTAACTTCGAGAATTGACATTGTATGCCTCTGCGCTTATCAATTCCTTTTATCATTCCCGGCATGTTTTTCTTACAGTTGCTCATTGCAAAACAATGATGTCATGTGTCTATTGTGCTGGAAAGGAAAAGATAAAGTATTGTAATGTATTTAAAAATACATAAAAGTATATATTAAATGTAAATATTAATAATTCTAATTTGAAACTGTTTCTGTTTCTATAGTTGAAAACCTGTACACTTTTACTACCCTGATAAATGATCAGGACTCAGTAAGGGAATCCATAAAGAATCTGACCGATAAGCAGAATCACTAATGGCATTGGTGTCAATAACATCTTATAAATTCCCATCCCTCTAAAGCAGGTTTCAAGTAACTGCAAGTCAATTTTCTTAACCTACTGAAGTTAATGGCTTCCTCGAAAATCGAATAAACTGCATTACGCTTTGGGAGATGGTAGGTAGGTAGGTCGGTAGGTAGGTACTTTATTCATCCCCAAGGGGAATTAAGGTGTTACAGCAACTCTCATATAGAGACATCAATAAAAGCACATTATAATAAATAAATAAAAAAACATCTAAAATAGGCATTTAAGCATAGTCAACCTACAATATAAAAAAAAAACGACGGACCAAACACTAAGAGTCCGATGGCTTGCATCCCACATCCCCCATCCTAATCAGCCCGATCAAGCCAACCAGATGAGGAATTATACAGTCCTTTTGCTGCAGGCAAAAAATATCTCCTATAGTGCTCCTTCTCGCAACTTGGGTGTAACAGCTAAAGGAGCTTTTCTGTCCTGCCACAGTGTCATGTAGGGGATGGGAGGGATTGTCCAAGATGGCCAAGAGTTTAGTCTTCATCCTGCTATTGGCCACCTCCTCCACAGTATCCAAGGTGGTACCGAGTACAGAACCAGCTTTCTTGATAAGCCTATTCAGCCTCCTGCTGTCGCCTTCCTTGATACTACCCCCCCAACCTACCACCGCATACAGCACTGCGCTGGTCACCACTGAGTGGTAGAACATGTTCAACAGAGTTCTACACACACCAAAGGAGCTGAGCCTCCTCAGGAAGTAAAGACGGTTCTGGCACTTCTTGTATAGGACCAAAGATTTTTAATAGCAAGATACGCAATCTCCGGTTTACTTCCCGTTTCTGCGTGAAGTAGGTGGACACCTTTTTAGGAGACAGGAAGCAAGTTGGAGTCCAATGGAAGAGTCAACGTGAACACAGCTTCTGAACCATTCCTTAGCTCCATGGATACTGAACTAAATATTGGACCCAATCATCACAAGCCACACAATATGTACAAGATTTTCATACTAAAATGGCTTTTTTTAGAGACACAAATTAGGAGAAAATCTACTTTGTTATCGACCTTTCTCTATCCCATCAACACACTCTCGCGAGATTTGGGAAGATATCTTAAGAGTCCATCTGCAGTTTTACGGACGAGACATAGAGGGCTCTGTCCCTTATTTTTTAACTCTATGCTCTGTCCCTATAAGATGTTCTAAAAACTGATTAACTGAGATTATATATGTGAATATAGTACGTGAAAATCATTATGGACATATTAAAAATTAAATAAAATGTGTGTTCCAATGCTCAATAATATAATGTTCCATTATTAACTGTCTTGGTTGATAGGGTATGATTTGGGAATCATAACATTTTGCTAAACATAACATTCATGCTAATTTTCTAAACATATGGTCTATAGTGGTAAAATATATACCTTATAAATAAGGGCCTTTTATTTATAAGGTATATATAATATTTTATATATATATATATATATATATATATATATATATATATATATATATATATATATATATATATATATATATATATATATTTATTGTATGTATAATTATAGTTATATATCTCTATTATATATGGTTAACATTGAGCAGAAACAGGAGCACATCTAGCATAAGACTGAATGTGTGTTTGTAGTGGGAATTTCATAGGTTTCTTAAAAGCATCTTTGCCAATAACAGTTTGCTTTCAAACATGTAAACATATGACGTTGTCAGCCAGGGAGAGGGGAGGGTGGTGGGGTGGTCGGGGGAGAAGACAACCATGCCTACTTAGGAGACCATTTGTAGGATTTGTGTACCACTTCGCCTCTAGTGGCTCCAATGGAGAATGCGTATCTTCGTATATTAACAATCTTTGATAGGACCTCTGTGTTCCCAGTCCAGTCCAGTTTATTGTTCAATTGCACGCCCAAATACTTGAAGCGCTGGACCACCTCCACATCCTTTCCCTCGATGGAAACGGGAGACGAGGGGGGAGCCCCCTTCTTCCTAAAATCCACCACCATCTCCTTCGTTTTGGCAATGTTGAGGAACGGGAGGAAGTAGCTGTAGCTGTATTGTTCCTGACATCTGAGGTGTAGAGGCTAAAAAGTCATCTGGTCATCAGTAATATCACTGGTTCATCAGTAATAACATGTATACTGTGACTCATAGTCAACAAGAAAGGGGCGCTCAGTGGAAGGCAAATCTCTGCCAGGAGGCAAAGGCCAATAATACTTAACACTGCCTGACGCAGTAACGTCAAACTGCACCTCTCTCTGTCCGGTGCACGTGCACCCACTTGCGCTGAGTATGTTGTCATGTTTAGTGTGTTGGTGTTAATCAGACATGGGTGTCATAGTTGCAGCAGTTTGTCATTGCTTTTGAAAAATATTTAGGACAAACGCAAGTACATACAAACACACACAGGGAGCAAAAACACTATGTCCGCCCTGCCCTCGGCCTGGCAGAGATGACAAACATGCCAGACTAGAGACCGTAGGTTGAATTTCCACTTTTAATATGAACCCTGTCATTCTGTAATGAAGAGTTCATGTAAAGATCTGCCATTGCACACATCTTCCTCACAACACAATGATACTGGTGACGTTCCCTTTTAATAGTAGTAAGAAGTATGACGGTCAAAGCTAGAGAGGTCAGACAATAGATAGAATTAATTCTGTCTAAAAAAGAAAGAAAAGCACAAAAGCACAAAGCGCGTCGCAAGAGATGAGTTCACACCAGGCACCACAGGAAAACAGTGGTTTGGCAGGTATTCTGTTTCTAGAGATGCTCATAGACACTAACACTATCTTGACTGGGGGAATTGATGCTGAGGCGGTGACACCGTCTTCTCCTTGTGCAGTCAATAGGAAAGATGACAGCTTTCAACAAATACCTAGGGAAAAGCAGTGTGGTCCTTGATGCAACTGTGGGGAAAGATTGAACCCAGCTAAATGCCAGGCCCAGAGTGTCATTTAACAGCATTGATCACCGTAGATCATTGGTTTGTCTATGAAGCATGGAGAATGGACCCGCACTGGCCATCTGGCTAAGTCACTAGCGATGCTGTTGCCATCTCTTCTTATGCCCATTGATGTTGCGATGTTAGCGATGCTTAGTATTTGAAGATGTCACCATCACTGCCTGTAGAAAGAGCAGTTATAAAGCTGCCATGGAAAATGGTTCTTGCCAGCTAAATGATGGGTGCAGAAATATTGCGCTGGCATGGAGATGTCACAGTGCCTTAGGCTCCCGTTGAGGATGCCAAACGTGATGTGATGGAAAGTGTATTGTTCTAGAGTGCCACACAACAGAAGAGAAGCCGTATCTTTGGCCAAAAGCGGGTCTTGCAGTCTCTGCTTAATGGATTCACATTCAGCACCCCACTTTGTTTGGCTCGTGGTCTCTATAGTGCATTTGGGTCAAATGCATTACGTGCGTGTGTGCGTGTGTGTGTGTGTGTGTGTGTGTGTGTGTGTGTGTGTGTGTGTGTGTGTGCGCGCGCACGCGTGCGTGTATGCGCGCGTCTATGCACGCCAGTTGTCGTGCATTATTTCTATTTCTTCTATTACTCATGCCCACTAACTCCAACAGGCTTTGCCTCAAGGCATTAAAGCTGCAATCTGGACCTTTTTATGAATAAACATTACTTTGACCAAACTGTATGGCAGAGTATGTTATTACATAACTAGTACATCTGGTTGGAGGTGGTCTCCCTGCTCTTCTATTGATGCAATTTAGACCCTGTGGTCAGGAAGGACCACTACTGGTTGAAAGGTGGTATTATTGCCTCTTGCCTGAAGCTCAAGTGCAAAAATACCTCCCTTGCCCAAGAGGGCGTTCCGTCTCAGCTCAGTAATGGAAATGTATTCTCCCGTGCGGCAGACCTGGGTTTGAATCCCGGGAAGCTTATAAATCTTACAGATTGCAGCTTTAAGCCAGGTGATGAGTAGAGTGCAAAATAGCATTGGCTGGAGAGAGAGAGACTTAGACAGAGCAAGAGGAAGCGAGATAGGCAGAGATGGAGACTGAGAGAATAAGAGACAGAGAGAGAGAGAGAGAGGGATTGAAAGCGAAGAGACAGAGACATTGGAGATGGAGAGATAGACTACAATAAACGAGAGAGAGATTGGAGTATGAGCCCGTATACAGTATGACCAGGGTTTCAACTGGTGGTCTTTTTGCTGATGAAACTGGTAGATTTGAGCTATAAACATTATTTTATACTTTGGCTATTCAAAAATAGCAGATATACAAGCTCACAGGGCGGCACCAAGTGCCACGCTACGAGCTTGTAGATCTGCTATTTTGGAAAATAAATAATAAAGACAGAGAGAGATTGGCGAATGAGCCTGTTTATGACCAGCGTTTCAACTGGTGTAACTGGCTTTTTGCTGCTGAAACTGGTGGGCGGCGCAACAAAGGCCGCGTCATATCAGCTCATTGTGTCACGTTAATTCTCGCTCTCCTCCGCACCAGCAAGCTCACTCAATACCTCATTAATCTTTAATGCAAGTGGACACGGCGATACCGAGACAGACGCTCAGGGAGGCGAGCCAACTGGGACGTGATGAATGGAAGGGATGGACAGCGTCGGAGGCCAGTGGGCTCTGTGTATCATGCGCTGCGCGTTGGCCCATTCCCCTCAGGGTGTCAGTTGGCTGGAGATGTCTGTCACGGGCCGTCTGCTGCCGCTGTTAGACTGGCCATGAAGCCTGGAGGCAGAGTCACTCATGCAGCACTTCCTGGTCAGGGAATTAAAGTCCACCCCTCCCTTCATTATGTAGCCAATTTAACCGCTTGAACTTAGCTTCAATACCAGGAGAGCATGTTTTAGTTGCTTCGGTTGAAAGAAGTGTTGTAGCAACAATTCAAGATTTTGGACATTGACTGATTTTGCAGATATGAAATTAGCTTTTGGCTAAATCCAGCATATTTACATGAAATCATGCATATTGATTGAAATGTTCATTAATATGCACTGTCCTGGAAATAGATAAAGTAAAGTAAAGACTCGTTATAACTTATTGCAAATTATAGCTGTCCCACGTTTATGTCCCATATAAACCTGAAATCGGCCTAGTCTACTGGCGTAAAAGGCGATAGTCCTTGTTGTTTGTGTCCATTCTCCATGTGAATATTGTACAGTACACATTAAGCAGCTGTGTGTGTGTGTGTGTGTGTGTGTGTGTGTGTGTGTGTGTGTGTGTGTGTGTGTGTGCGTGTGCGTGTGTGTGTGTGTGTGAGGGTATACATTGTAATATTGACTAATTGATTGATGATCGCATTGATTGTAATGTTATTGTGTGGTAATGGTATCCTAGATCGTTGTCATTAATCCCAGGTTGGCTTCATGATGGCTTCAAGTGCTTTGGCAACAATCTGTAACAATGTAGAAAAGCAAGTCTGGTCTCTATGTGAGCAGATGCACTTACTGTTTCATTATATACTGTTATGTATCTTCTAAAAATGTACCAAATGGATTGGATTTTCTTTCACCTAACTTAAGAAAAGCACACACACACACACACACACACACACACACACACACACACACACACACACACACACACACACACACACACACACAATGCTTCGTTCTTTTACACCCTAACAAACAGGCACACCTTAACTTTAAGTAGATTTGACGCACAGGACAGATTGACGCATCAACAATTTTCCAATGAAGCCTGTTCTTATGTTGTGCTGGTCAGACTGGGAATTCCCTGCTGGCTCCTCCCTCCCTCCTGTCCTGTCCTGTCCTGTCCTGTCCTGTCCTGTCCTGTCCTGTCCTGTCCTGTCTAGAGCCAGACCGATATATTGCCGATATATCAGCCATTATTTTATTTTTTTGACGACATCGGTATCGGCAGTTATAAAGCTTATGTGTCCCACGTTTTTGACCACTTTCAACCTTATGTCCCTATTTTGGAAATAAATCGGGCATCGGTCGGGCTCTAGTCCTGTCCTGTCCTGTGCTGGTACCAACGCTACTCACTCCATAAAGGCATATTTTAACTTTTTAGGACGATTTTGACCAAACGTCAACATGTGCCTTGAAAGGGGGCAAAAAAGTCAGAATATAACTTTCGGGGAATATATGATTTACGATTCTGTGCCTATCGTGACATAACATGCTGAGTCGGCTCAAAGCGGACTTTGCAACGCTTGGCACGGCAACTCGCTCGCTTTAGCTCGCTCGGCGGTGCTTCCAGAGGCTCAAGTCCTCTTGAGACGGCTCGCCTCTGACGTTTTCGGATCGTCAAGAACGCAGAGAACTGCACTTCCACGTTGCTGTCATGCGGAAGTCCCGAAAATTCAACATGTGCCTTATTTGCCCTGCCATCACATGACGTTTGGTCACTTAAGTCACAATATGCCTATAGGGAAGTGTTGGTCGCACCCATGGCTGTCTTGGCACCACATGTGAGACAGTCGCACATGGTGCTTCCATCTCCCGAAAGACGTTTATTTGTGTGTGTGGAGGGGGGGGGGGGGATTTGTCTGCTCTGTCTGTCCTGTCCAATCTGTCTCTGTGTCTGTCTGTCTGTCTGTCTGTCTCTCTGTCTGTCTACCTCCTGCTCAGCCCGGCTTCTGGCTTCCGTTAACCCTGTTCTCTTCTCCCCCCTTCCCCTCCCTCCCGGCACCAGGCGAGGCTTCCCTCCTGTTCATCCACCCTAAGCATTGCTGAGGTACTCCTGCATGCATTCTAAGAGCGCCGACATTGTATCATGGCATCGGTTTCCCATTTCAAGACACCCCCCCCCCCCTCCCCTTACTTCCTGTGCGGCATGCTTGCTTGCTTCCCCTCCCTCTCCTCACCCTTTTGTTTGTGTGTTGTTCTGCCTGCTGTCTGTTACATTACACGTGTGTCTTTACACCTCCTCTGTTAGCGTGTGAATGTGGTCTTCAGTTTTGTCTTTTTTTTGCCGAATGTCCGTTGACCCTTTCTTGTAGACCAGTGGTTCTCAAACGTTTTGATTTCAAGGACCACCATAACGTGTACAAATGGAACCGAAATGGTCCATTCGGTTGCAGTTGTAAACACTCTCAGAGTTACAGACCTATAAGGGTCCATTTGGAACCCTCTTAGTCTTAAGTAACCCTGAAGGGTCCCTGGACCCCACTTTGAGGACCACTGTCGTAGACTAATACCAATTCCAACCCTTTCACGCTCACTTGCATCCATCTTCACGAAATACACATTACACTCACAAACAAACCGCCATCACCTGGCGTTCTCTTTTCTTGGAAAGAGCCTGGATCGATCCTTGTCTTTGGGTGCATTAAAGTTGGCACACAGCATCTCGACCAGTGATAATAGGCATGGCTGTAAAGTATTCCCAGATCAGCGCTCCTGTGCTTGTTACTCCGGTCATAGCCCGGCGATTCTGACCTATAAGTGATGAAGACACGGCCTCAGCGCAGTGGCTCACAATAGTGTTGACACTTGTCCAATGCCATCTCGGGATCCATTGATTACCCGTAATTGCACAGTAATGAAATCTGGAGAAGAGTGTGGGATAGACTCAAAGATAATGTGCGCCTTAAAGGCAACGCTGGTATTCTTCATCTCACTGTTGTGAGATACTCTAAGTTCCACCTAACAGCTACCTTAGATTAAAAACATGTCATGATCACTGATGTGTGGTGAGTGTTTTGGCACAAAATGGCTACCGTGCATTACCCAGGTAACCTAGCGGGTGCTACACACTGGTGGTGGTTGAGAGTTTCCTCCTTCACTGTGGAGCACTATGGGTATAAAGGTAAAGCACTATATAAATATAATCCATGATTATTATTATTTATGCTTAAAAATAGAACTTGATTCAAAGCACAAATCAACATGTAATGGGATTAAGTGCTTTCATGGCTAAACATGAAGAGCCTACTGTATGCCCTCGTGTAGCTAATACAGTACACGTGCAAGACCGTATACTATACACCATCATATCACCAGGACCGGGAATGTTACTATGAAAATGTGATTTGTTTCAGATTATATTTTACCTGCTCCAACTCAGTACCATGATCTACTGAAAATTACTCAAACTCAAATATCTGATTATTTTCAGTTACCTTTGGATTACAGTGTCAGTGTCAAATTGAAAGAGGGTGGAATTACTTATTCCAATTTACAGACTGAAATCCTCACGTCTAAGACATTATTAGATGTGTATTAGATGTGGAAATATTAAATTACTTTTTATAATCTCCCTATCCTCTTCCAGCATACTTCTGGGTAATCCAACAAGGCATTTTGCTTTTAACAGTAACCGTAAAAGGTCACTGTTTTCCTAATCAGATTATTTAAATCCCATGACAAATTGTGATTCCTCCATCAACCTTACTTGTGACACATGGCAAAGAATCCAACAAAACAAGTGTTTGGTGTGGATCATGGCTCAAACACAGGTTATGCCTGATTTATACAGTACTTCCGCATCGTCCAGCAGCGCATAAAAAATAGCAGATCTACTACTGTAGCTCACAACGTGTCACAGCGTGTCGTTGTGCACTTGCAGATCTGCAGTTTTGATGGACGACACCGGCACGCAACGCAAACCAAGTATAAATCAGGCATCTCCCTAACCATCACTCCACACTCCTCCAGTCACATGCAAACCAACGTCTCAAACATAACCACGCATACAGCAGGCCGGTGACATCAACCTAACCACTTAAACCCTTTATTCTTAGTAAAATGGACCGAGTTGCAACTCTACTTGGTACACAACTCTACACCAAATCTGATCTACAAGCTCATAGCGCGTTGCAACCGTGTTGTGAGCTTGTAAATCTTCTATTTTTGGCGAACGTTCCCTGCAGAATAGGGATGCTGGGGTTCAAGTGGTTAAATGATTCTTTGCATTATCCATACTGGTTCTGTTTTCCAGTGACCTCTTTTTTTTTTGTGCCATATTTATTTCAAATTTCTTTTGATCTGATTGCGGAATGTGTGTCAGGCCAGTAGTGCTGGGTTAGAGCTGTGATGTGTGTATGTGTTGTCTCAAGGGGTTTTGTGTGTGTGTGTGTGTGTGTGTGTGTGTGTGTGTGTGTGTGTGTGTGTGTGTGTGTGTGTGTGTGTGTGTGTGTGTGTGTGTGTGTGTGTGTGTGTGTGCGTGCGTGCGTGCGTGCGTGCGTGCGTGCGTGCGTGCGTGCGTGCGTGCGTGCGTGCGTGCGTGATCG
>NC_139953.1:19971053-20308553 GCF_963454915.1 Gymnoscopelus microlampas
TCTCACACAGTCCTTCCACAGAGGAGGGGATTAGAGTGGAAGAGTAGAGTAGAAGCGTGAGAGGTTTGCTGGAGTTGTTTGGGCAGTCTGCTTCCAGCCTTCCCTCCTGTGTCCAACACCCATTCTGCTTCTGCTCGCTCTCTCTCTCTCTCTCTCTCTCTCTCTCTCTCTCTCTCTTCTCTCTCTCTCTCTCCTCTCTCTCTCTCTCTCTCCATCTCTCTCTCTCTCTCTCTCTCCATCTCTTCTCTCTCCCTGTACTTAAACCTGAGTCATACTTAGTTGCATGCGGGTTTTGCGCACCGAAAATAGCAGATCCACAAGCTCACAAACTGCTGCGCTGTGACGCATTGTGAGTTGTAGATCGCCTGGTGTGCGACATACTGTAGGCGTGCAACCAAGTATTAATCCTGCCTTAGTGCTCCCTCTTCCTCATATCACCATATAAAAACAGTCTCCCGCCATGGTTCTCTTGGAAATACTATACTTTTTCACCAAGTTGTTTTGTCGTTTGTTTGTTTTCTTGTCTCAGTGAGATCCCGTTTTTCAAAACGTGTCCGTCACTTACATCACATTAAAGGTTGTGTATTCATGAACTGTATTAAACCCTGCCTATAGGCTCCAATTAAGCAAAAAAATGTCAAATGGCTACAGTTTGTATATACAAATGAAACCAAGTTAGGAGCAGAAACTCGGTTGATGTGTGTGTCTGTTTTATTTTTTAAGTGGTTCCTCGCTTGCAGGTTTGCATACTGGCTAGCCAGATTGTGTCTTTTATGTATTTGTCATCAGCGAGATGTGTTGCTTGTTAATTCCCCCCCGTGATGTGTCCCATTTTGTAGTAGACGTCTTATACAAACCCTGTCAGAGAGACACACCTGTTCTGTACCACAAAAACAAAACAAACAACATTGTCTTTCAGAGCTGTAGTTCGTTAGCCTTCATTCCTGCTTTCAGTGTTGATCTGTGTCTTGCAGTAGCTATATATATATTTAGCTCCCCCCCTTTACCTGTCCCCCTCTTCTGACTGTCTCTCTCTCTCTCTCTCTCTCTCTCTCTCTCTCTCTCTCTCTCTCTCTCCTCTCTCTCTCTCTCTCTCCTCTCTCTCTCTCTCTCTCTCTCTCTCTCCCTCTCTCTCTCTCTGTCTCCTGGTGCTATCCATCTTTCTGTCTTTCCCGTCTCTCTGTCGCTCTCTGTCTGTCTGTCTCCCTGCTCCCTTCTCCCTCCGCTAGAGTTGCCTGTTGTAGTGGATGCCTGTCCCCGACTGTCTGTCTGTCTGTCTGTCTGTCTGTCTGTCTGTCTGTCTGTCCGTCCGTTCCGTGTCTCTCTCTCTCTCTTCTCTCTCTCTCTCTCTCTCTCTCTCTCTCTCTCTCTCTCTCTCCTCTCTCTCCCCCTCTCCCTCTCCCTCTCTCTCTCTCTCTCTCTCTCTCTCTCTCTCTCTCTCTCTCTCTCTCTCTCTCTCTCTCTCCCCCTCTCCCTCTCCCTCTCTCTCTCTCTCTCTCTCTCTCTCTCTCTCTCTCTCTCTCTCTCTCTCTCTGTGGTGTTGTGGTCTGACCGGTTGACAGATGCACTGATGCCTGTGATTCGATGCTTTATCTCCATTTAGCTCCAGTGTAGGTTGGAGGGGCTTAAAGATGATCGCAGGAGCCATAGGACCTTCAGCTCTCGAGTAACTATCCCCCCCATCTCTCTCTCTCTCTCTTTCTCTCTCTCATCCACCCACCCAACCCCACCCTCTGAGGAGCACTGCCCTCCGCGCGTAACCCGCCCCCGTCGCTTTGTGTGTGGAGTCTGTCTAGCTCTTTACCCCTCTCTCTCTCTCTCTCTCTCGCTTTCTCTCGCTCATTCTCTCTCTCCCCCTGTCCTAGCCTGTCCTCTATCTTGTCTCTAATTCGCTCTTGTTTCTGTCTATCACTCTGTTTGACTCCCTTTTCTTTGTCTGGTCTCTCTCTCTCTCTCTCTCTCTCTCTCTCTCTCTCTCTCTCTCTCTCTCTCTCTGTGGTCTTTTCTCAAGGTCACCTTCTCATGTTCTCTTAGACAGACAGACAGACAGACAGACAGACAGACAGACAGACAGACACACTCTCTCTCTCTCTCTCTCTCTCTCTCTCTCTCTCTCTCTCTCTCTCTCTCTCTCTCTCTCTCTCTCTCTCTCTCTCTCTCTCTCTCTCTCTCTCTCTCTCTCTCTCTCTCTGTCTGTTTGCCCTTGCATTTGTCTTTCTATACTGTATCTGTTCCTCCATCTCTCTGTCTTTCTGGTAACATGCTGTGCTTCGAGTAGCTGTGTGTGTGTGTCATGGTGTGAAGTACAGTAGAAGCCATTGGGCCAGCTGTAGTAGACGTAATGTTTCTTTGAGTCTTTTCTCTTTATCCGTCCTTATTTCTTTCATGTTCTCAGCTTCGTAGCTTTAGTTGGAGTTTTGTCTGGTCCGTGCGTCCTCCTTTTTGTTTTGATTTGATTTTGTTCTTCCTGGGCTGTGGGACCACTTGTCATGCTGTGTCTCACACTCCACCATTCCCTCCCTCTCTCTCTCTCTTGCTCTTACGTCGCTTTCTCTCTCTCTCTCCAAACCAGCTCTCGCTCAACTCTATATAACCATCCCACCCATCATCCACGACACCACCATCTCCCACCAGTGGCTGTTGTGGTGCCCAGCGGTGTGGCGTGTGGTGGTAGCTCTGAAGGATGGTCAGGGGGAGAGGAGGGGAGGATGAGCAGGGGAGGGTAGAGAGAGAGAGAGAGATACCCTCTTTAATGTGTGTTTTGGTTTCTCCATGCGCTACACGCCGCGTATATACAATCTACGACAGTGTTTTTCCAAGTCCCGGAAAAGATGCACTGTGATTGGCCAGTAGTCACTTTGACAACACCCCAAAACGTGATTTACGATTCTGTCCCTATCAGGACATAACTCGGACGGCCTTCAGTCAGCTGAAGCAGACTGAGCAACGTTCGGTACGGCGACTCGCTCGTCTAAGCTCGCTTGGCGGTGCCTCTCGTGGCTCAAGTCTGCTTCAGACGGTGCGCTTCCGTCGCAGACAAAAACTATACTGTATCGCCGAAAATTACTGTCTGCGGCTGTCTGAAAAATTGTGGCGGCAGCAGGATTTGATCCCGGGAGGTAGGGGCTGAAAGTCTAATGATTAGTGAGGCACGCACAAGGCAGGTTCTGGAATTGGGTTTCAGGCTGTATTTGAATGCCAAGATACTTGGCAAAACACTGTCGTAGACTGGATATACGCCTACACGGCACCCCTCCTCCGCTTCCCTCCACCTCCGCCTCGCCAGAGTCCGACCGCGAGTTGTCACGTAGACTGGCTGAGAGAGAAGGATTGTAAATCACACACAAGTCGGCAGGCAGTGAGATGTACGGACAGATAGACCGGCAGACAGTGAAAGAGATAAGCAGTCAGCCCGCTTAAGAAGATATGCAGATATCATGGCACAAGAACAGGCAGGGGAGACAAAATTTACAGCTTAACACCGATAAAAGATAAAGGGGCAGACAGCTAGAGAGATGGATACTATAGATAGAACACCGGGCAAGACAAACTGACAGACAATTAGGCCAATTAATTCACCAACCTATTGTGTTCAGACTAGAGAATTTAAATAGCCTGCCTGAGTTTTTTTATTTACAAAGACTTTTGGCTGCACATTCGACTGTTTAGCTTCATTGACACATTTCCCCTACGCTTTTCTGTACAGGGTACAAAACAGCTGTTAAGGGCTGCTAAGGATCCATAATGATCACACCTTAGTCAATGATCTTGACGGTAATTAAAAAAAAACACAGCTATCCTGAACGTTCCAAACTTTCTCTTTGTAACCAATGCCCTGGGAAAATGACATGAATACTATCAGAGAAACAGTGATTAGTTAGCTAACTTGTTACTGTCCATAAGATCTTGCATCATTTTGTGAGATGGCAGGATGTTGAAAAGGGTTTCCTACATCTCCTAGCAGTAGAACATTGAAAACTGTCTAGCCCCCCCATAACAACTTTTGACTGAGCCCGTCGTTCATCGATTCTCTTACAACGGAACAAAGATGAGACTGTAGTCTCAAGTCGCTTTGGGGGGGCATCTGACCAACTCTGCTCTCCTTCCCACCTCCAGCCGTAGCTCTCAATTACAGTCCGCTAATCCCCAGAGCAGCTAACCACGCAGCATCAGCGATTTCTCAGAGAAATTGTACTACACCACATCTGAACAGCCGCTGCCTGCACTTTACCACTCTGCCACACTTACATGTCAACCACATTTGATGTTACACTGTAGTTACTAGTCGACACATCTGTTATGATCTTGTTGATTTATATGGTATGAATGTCACCTGTGTATCGTCACTGTCGGGCAGAAACCTTTTGTGTTTTTTTCGTAAATTAACGGCCTACTTGATCATACATACTACAGCGTCACACAAAAGCATCAAAAGTAGCAGATCTGCAAGCTCGAAACGCAGCATTTTGAGCTTGTAGATCTGCTACTTTTGCCGTTTTTTTTTTTTTTATCCTGAAAAGTAACAGTTTTGGACAGTTCTGTTCCACCCGACAGAGACGATAATGTTGATGCCTTTGTCCCTAACCCTAACTAAAGCCTGATTTATACTTGCTTTCCGGTGTATCACGCACCAAATTAATAGCAACATCTACAAGCTCACAATGCAATCGCAGCGTGGTGAGATTGAGGATCAGCTATCTCTGGTGCGTGACATGGTGCGCGGTCAAGTATCAACCAGGCTTAAGCCCTTGAAAATGACGTCCCTGTAACAACTGTCGGGCGATTATAGCTACACCTGTGGGTTTGTGAGTATCATGGCCAGAGTGACCATTACGATCTCCTTCAGAGGTAACCGGAACGCTCGCCCCCAAAACACACTCGCCCCCATTTTTTTTCACAGACCGCTCGCGTGGTTCTTGTATTCTTGTATTCATTTTACTGAGGTTTAGGTTAGGAATAAGTTTAGGGTAAGGCATAGTTTTACTGATATTAACTTTAGGAATAAAGTTAGGTTTAGACATGGTTTTACTGAGGTTACTTTTAGGAATAAGGTTAGATTTAAGCATAGTTTTGCTGAGTTTACATTTAGAATAAGGTTAGGTTTAGTCATAGTTTTGCTGAGTTTAGATTTAGGAATAAGGTTAGGTTTAGTCATAGTTTTTCTGAGGTTTCGTTTAGGAATAAGGTTAGTTTTAACTGAGGTTACATTTTGGAATAAGGTTAGGCTTAGTCATAGTTTTGCTGAGTTTACATTTAGGAATAAGGTTAGGTTTAGGCATAGTTTTAACTGAGGTTACGTTTAGGAATACCTGGTGGCAACCGTTCCTAGGTTGCCGGATTTGACCCGGGGCGAGCGTGTTGTGGGGACGAGCGTTCTTGTATTCCCTTCAGACATTGGCGCTAATGCTGCTGACACAGGAGACAAGGCTGTCCCGGCGGCAGGACAAAGTGCACAGCGTAGTGTGACAGGGACTCTTCTGACTGTGGTGAACACATCTCATCTCTCGAGCATGTTGAAAAGAACAGTCCCGGCTTATCTCAAACTATCACTGCCTCTGTCTCTCTCTCTCTCTCTCTCTCTCTCTCTCTCTCTCTCTGTGTCCCCACCTTTCACTTCACTCTCTCTCTATATCTCTTTATCTCTCTCGCTCCTGTGGTCTCTCACTCTCTCCGCTCAAACGCTCTCTCTGTCTCCAGGTGCAGTCACGGTGCAGCAGTAAAGAAAATATCCTTAGATCAAGTGAGTAACATCATCGCCCCTCTGTCAAAGTGGCCTATTATTGTTTGTTGCCACATGCGTGTGTGTGTGTGCGCGCGTGTGCACGCACGCTACATGTGAATGAATACTTTTTCTCTCTGTACGTTGCAAAGTATATTCATTTGTAGAGCACAGATACAGCACCAGTGCATACAATATGACTCAATGCTATACATGTGCACGTCCGTGTGATAGTGTGAGCACGCTTGCACGCGCACTTGAGTGAGTGCGTGTGCGTGTGTGTGTGTGTGCGTGTGTGTGTGTGTGTGTGTGTGTGTGTGTGTGTGTGTGTGTGTGTGTGTGTGTGTGTGTGTGTGTGTGTGTGTGTGTGTGTGTGTGTGTGTGTGTGTGTGTGTGTGTGACATTGCATGTTTGTATGTTTTGTGTGTGTGTGTATGTGTGTGTGTGATGTCATGCCTGCGGCTGTTAAGCTTTATGATAAGCATAGGAATGTGCTGTGGAAGCATAAGAATATGTTTAAAAAGGAGAGAAATTGGGTCAAGGCAAATTCAAAGCACTGTGCCTATTCTTCGCTGTGAGGCAGAGAGAGAGAGACTGGTCGAGAGAGAGAAAGAGAGAGAGAGAGATTGGGTGAGAGAGAACAGAGAGAGCAGATTACACAGTAGTAACACGTTGCATTGTACCGCTTTAATGTTGGAATTATTAGAGTGATATTATTAGAAAATCATGCTGTTATCTACAGCTGTCATCACCCAACGGAGTTCAACAAGCTTCTACAAACAAACAGGGATATTTTAGTCTCTGCACAGCAGGACATCTCCTGTTGAGATGTGTGGTTGCTTTCTTTGAGTTTGCCAGATCATTCATTCCAATGACTGGGTGTGTACAATATGTTTTATGTACAGGATTATGTCTTGGTGACATGTGTATTTTATTTGAATGTATTGTTCTATCCGAGGATTATGTTCGTATGTATGAGGAGATAGAGAGATGGAGAGATAGATAGACAGATGATAGAGAGATAATGGTGAAGTGGTTACACGGATGCGTTCCCGGTTTTAATAATGCCCTACGTGATCATACTACAGCGTCACACAAAAGCATTAAAGTAGCACATCGTGCTGCGTTTTGAGCTCGCAGATCTGCTACTTTTGCTATTTTGGAATTTGAATCCTGAAAAGTAACAGTTTTGGACACATGGGGTTTCCACCTGACAGAGACGATAATTAGTCTTCTATGGAGCTGGGCGGTCTGGGTTTTACAGGTGCTTTATTTGCCCTTGATTGCCCACGAAAAAGTTGACAATCGCCCGTCAACAGCAAGTCATTTCCCTAATGATGAATCCTCCATGGATTACAGTTCTGAGAAACTGATCACAGCCGTTTTCTGGTGCTTTTTGATTTGAAAGATGAGAGAAATAAAATAATTGATTAATGAATTAACTAATTGATGCATTTTCAGGTTCATACGTAAAATTAACCTGAACCTGGGGGTTAAAATGTTCCAGTCAAGCTTGACCTAAACAGTGTATACTGACTTCTTAAATGGCCACCATGACGCTGTAGGTTAACGGATGCCTGTCCTCCCCAGGCCACAGTGCGGTGGACATCACCAAGGTGGCCAGGAGACACCGCATGTCCCCTTTCCCCCTCACCTCCATGGACAAGGCCTTCATCACTGTGCTGGAGATGACCGCCGTCCTAGGCACCGAGATCATCAACTACAGAGGTGAGGCGACGAGGCTGGGGTGTACAGCGTGTAGGGGTGTGTGTGTGTGTGTGTGTGTGTGTGTGTGTGTGTGTGTGTGTGTGTGTGTGTGTGTGTGTGTGTGTGTGTGTGTGTGTGTGTGTGTGTGTGTGTGTGTGTGTGTGTGTGTGTGTGTGTGTGTGTGTGTGTGTGTTTGTACTTGTTTATACCTTGTGTACTTGTGTATATTACTTACTATACTTGTGAGTGCCAAATGTTCCCACAAGTATAGTTTCATAGTTTAGACATTTTCCTGGTTCTCAAATAAAAAGAGAAATGCTTGTTTTATGGTGAACAAAGATTTGGGGCATTAGGCTTAAAATTAGGGAGAAATTCAGGTTGGTGTTAGGATGATGTCAGTTTCAGGGGATGGGGTTCCAGTGCCGGTCAAGTATATAACACGCTGTGATGTGTTGTGAACTTGTAGACTGTAGACTGGCTATTTTGGGTGCACAACACCAGCCCACAGCTAAGTATAGAAATGGCATTTAAAATATTACTGTCCTAAAATTGTGATGTCCTCAAAAGTAGAGTAATACGTGTGTGTGTGTGTGTGTGTGTGTGTGTGTGTGTGTGTGTGTGTGTGTGTGTGTGTGTGTGTGTGTGTGTGTGTGTGTGTGTGTGTGTGTGTGTGTGTGTGTGTGTGTGTGTGTGTGTGTGTGTGTGTGTGTGTGTGTGTGTGTGTGTGTGTCTTTCTGTCTGTCTGTCTGTCTGTCTGTCTGTCTGTCTGTCTGTCTGTCTGTCTGTCTGTCTGTCTGTCTGTCTGTCTGTCTGTCTGTCTGTCTGTGTGCGCGTGTGTGCGTCATCTCGCGATATCTTTATTTGTAGTGTAGTTTTTATGATGAATGTCTAGGATGAGTGATTCTCTGTATATTATATTGTTCCCTTTCCCCAGTGCCGATATAAAAACAAAAACTCACGTTGTCCACCAACCTCAACTATCAACTATATCCTCCATCCATTTTGCAATCCCTCCCTCTCCTGTTCTCCTTCCTGTATTAGAATCACCTAAAATCTGTCCTCTCGACATCCAAATGCAATCCTGTGTGTGTGTGTTTGTGTGTGTGTGTGTGTGTGTGTGTGTGTGTGTGTGTGTGTGTGTGTGTGTGTGTGTGTGTGTGTGTGTGTGTGTGTGTGTGTGTGTGTGTGTGTGTGTGTGTGTGTGTGTGTGTGTGTGTGTGTTGGGGGGTGGGGGGGGGGGGGTCTGGAATACAATTTTGGTCCATAATCACCCAATCATTGTCTCTCCAAACTTTGATAGAAAGTAACTGCGAGCGAGTGAGTAAGCAATTTCCTTAAGGAAATGAGGCATCTTCCTACATTAACCCTGGTGTCCCGTCTGTGTTTCCTTCACTAACAATGACTGACATAGTGAAGAATCCTACCATGCATTTAGACATGCACAGAGTGGAAGAAACGATGACTATTAGATTTCTAGTGATTTACAGCAGTTGTTCTCAAAGTGGGGTTCGGGGACCCCCAGGGGTCCTTGAGGGGGTTCCAGGGGGTTCCAGGGGGTCCCCAGCTAAATTTGTTAATATAGCATCACAATCATTTTAACCACTTCAAAAAATAGCAGATCTGCAAGCTCACAGAGTGTCAAGCTTGTACATCTGCTATTTTTTTTTTTTTTTTCCCCACACAAAACCTTTTCATATGGGGTTCCGTGGCCTAATACATATCAATTTGGGGGTCCTTGGCATGAAAAGGTTTGAGAACCATTGATTTACAGCATGTGGTTCTCAAACATTTTCATGTCAAAGATCCCTAAATGAATACTGTATTTGGCCGTGGAGCCTCATCTGACAACATGATGTGCCAGGGACGTCACAATCCACAAAACAAGTGAAATTGGAAGTGATGAAACAAAGAAAGAGAGAGTAAGAGAGTATTTCTACATTGTGGTATTGCTAATCCTACTTAACCCATTGAGACCTGAAGCCGATTCTACATGTCTCCTAAATCCCAACAGTTTTCTGAAAAACGTATGTTTCTATATCAGTGGTGCTCAATCTTTTTCATGTCAAGGACCCCCAAAATTATATATGCATTTGGCCGCGGACCCCCATCAAAATATTGTGTTCCAGGGACCCCCAGAAGCAAAGATTTGAGTTAAAAATGTTCGCTTTAAAAATATATATATTCAAAGAGTTGCACACATTTTCACGAATATTCAAAAATAGCAGATCTACAAGCTCGTAGCGCGGCACTCGGTGCCGCGCAATGAGCTTGTATATCTGCTATTTTTGAATAGCCCAAAGTGTAAAATAATGCTTTTTAGCTCAAATCTAAAAATGACACAGTTCCAGTTCTTAATGGGTTAAGTAAAATATCTGAGTGCTTTTTCCACCACTGCAAAAAATGAAGGGATGGGTAGTGAGGTTTGTAGAGTGAATTCATTACACCGGTGGTTCTCAAATTGGGGTCCAAGGACCCTCAGGGTTCCTTGAGTCTGAGAACCACTGCATTACACCATTGTGCAGACCAATCCAACCTAGTTTTTGTCCCCACCTAGTGTCCTCAAGTGGTACATTTTGCTCTACAGTGCAGTGGTTCTCAAACTTTTTCATGCGAATTCAGGCGAATGGCAGTGCCGGTGGCAGACCTACGCCCACTGAATGTCTCCGCCCAGATTAGGAAATCCATCCCTCTCATTGGTGCTGTAATGCAGTTATCGCCCGCCTCTAGCCCACACAGAATTAGAACATCACCAACCTTATCAGTAAGAGGAGATCTCTGAAAGTCTGTCTTTGTGAGACTACTTGAACCTAGCAGAAGAGAGGAACGATGGAGCAACACGGACAATTTGGGCCTTTTTATTTGGTGCGGTGCAAGTAAACACAAATAGACTGACGTTTCGGTCTTGCGACCTTCCTCAGAGTCATCTTCCCCTGACTCTGAGGAAGGTCGCAAGACCGAAACGTCAGTCTATTTGTGTTTACTTGCACCGCACCAAATAAAAAGGCCCAAATTGTCCGTGTTGCTCCATCGTTCCTCTCTTCTGCTACTATATTATCCCTACTCCTGTGACGCACCGGACTGGCCGTTTAAGGCTGAGGCGCAACGGTAGAAACCCTTTGTTCACTACTTGAACCTACTTGAACCCTTAAACCTTAACCTTAACCAGTGGTGTAAAGTACAGTACTGTTATACTTAAGTACAATTTTGAGGTACATTTACTTTACTGGAGTATTTCCAATTTTCAATACTTTTACTTCTACTCCACTACATCTCCGAAACAAATATTGTACTTTTACTCTACTTCAATTATTTGAAAACTTTAGTTACTAGTTATTTTGTAGATTTTTATTATTATTACAAAACATACATTACCCACTTCAGCCCGATTTACATTTCGGCCATTTGAAAATAGTCGATCTACAACAAAAGACTTTTATACATTTGAAAACTTGTGAAATGGAAATTCTGCATAATGAGTACTTTCTACTTTTGCTACTTTAAGTACATTTTGATGCCAATACTCTTGTACTTTTACCCAAGTCAATTTTGAATTCCGGACTTTTACTTAAAGGTAGGGTAAATGATATTTTTTGGTTAAAACAAAAAGTATTTTGTTAAAAGGTTAAACATACTATATTCTGATAGTAATCATTGCTATAGAGTGTTTGTTCAGTAACAGGAGTCTCCCCGTCTCTCCAGCTCTTTAATAAACAGAAAATACATTTTCCGGTAGGTGTCAAAATCTCAGCCAATCAGGAGAAAGTACCCATTTTTAAGCTTCATTTTTATAGTGTTCCAGTTCCAATTTTGCCTGCTCATTTCTTAGTGTCATCACTTCCAATTTCACTTGTTTAATCTATATCCTGACTGAGTTCTATATCCTGATTGGATAAAATTGGAATTGAAACTGAAACTGAAACGAAAATGCATTTTCTGTTTAATAAAGAGCTGGAGAGACAAGGAGACTCCTTTTACTGAACAAACACTCTATAGCAATGAGGACTATCAGAATATAGAGCTATTTAACACTTATTTTAACCAAAGAAAATCACTTACCCTACCTTTAAGTAAAACATTTGAGTACTTTTTCCACCACTGATCTTAACCTCTAATTACAAGCACTAAAACAGCCCCTTCTAGTAACAAAGACTCGTCAGAGTGTCTATATCCATACCTTCATGATAAGGCAACCTCAGACATCCCAATCCCTGTCACCTCTCCCACCCCCCCGGAGGCAGTGTGACATCGGTGCCCAGCGGACAGCCATACATGGCCAGACTTGTGGTGCCCGGAGGCAGAGTTTACAATGCAGAGGGGCTGGGGGCCAACCACACCCCCCTGCAGGCGCTCATCATTTATAGATCAATGATGGCGGGGGAACGGGGAGAAAAAGTAATATTTCTGACTCTGAGGAGGAGGAAGGAGTGTGTTACGTGCAGGATACTGAGGATCACTGCTAGAAGGAGATGGAGGGGTGGGGGGTATTTAGACAGCCACCCTCCTCTCTGATGGTTGGCAGGTGTGTGTGTGTGTGTGTGTGTGTGTGTGTGTGTGTGTGTGTGTGTGTGTGTGTGTGTGCGTGTGTGCGTGTGCGTGTGTGCATGTGTGTGCGTGTGCGTGCGTGCGTGCGTGCGTGCGTGCGCGTGCGTACAGATTATTCAAAAGGCTACGATCACTATGTCGTGCCTGTCATTGTGTCATTATGTAACCAATTTAAGACACGGATGTGTCTTGTAATGTTTTACAAAGCAACACCCCCCCCCCACCACCATGTCTGTTCTATTTTTATTCAAGTCAATGCCACAGCACATGGTTTTGTGTGTGTGTGTGTGTGTGTGTGTGTGTGTGTGTGTGTGTGTGTGTGTGTGCGTGTGCGTGTGCGCGTGTGTGCGTGTGTGCGTGCGTGCGTGCGTGCGTGCGTGTGCCTCTCATGTACTCATTCATAGCAAAGCTTAGATCTTCACATTAACACCAACATAATCACAGCACAAAGACCCACAGAGATGCAATGGCGTTGCTGTCGGGCAAGAAAACTCTTATCTCCTATATTTTAATGTGGAGAGGTGTGTTATGTATTTTGTCTTTCTCTCCCGCTGTAGATGGAATGGGTCGAGTCCTGGCTCAGGACGTTTATGCCAAAGATAACCTGCCACCCTTCCCCGCTTCTGTCAAGGATGGTTATGCTGTGAGAGGTAGGCATCAGACTGTCTGCCTGTCCATCAATGTCTCACTCCTCTCCATGTGTGTTTATTCTGTGTAGCCAGAGCCCCAAATGCTCACACACACACACACACACACACACACACACACACACACACACACACACACACACACACACACACACACACACACACACACACACACACACACACACACACACACACACACACACACACACACAGTTTCAGTCACACATTTGCAGGGTTTTTATTTTATTTGTTTATTGGATTTTAACAGAAGCATTCATTGCATACATATCCACAACATATAGCATTGCTTTGCCTCATATAGATTCCAATTAAGAAAAAACAGTAACATGACAAGTTTGTTTCTGTATTCCCCCCCCAAATGAAAAACAGAAAGGACACAAGTCTTACAAGACATAAGTGAAATAAGATACAAATAAAAAGAAAAACAACAAGCATACACAAAACCAAAAACAGGAACTTTAAAAAAAACACACACATCAGTCAGCTGAACCATATAATCTATAGTGCAATCCACAGGACAGCATTTGCAGTGTTATTACATCTTACTTTCATTTCAGCGGCTGACGGCCCAGGTGACCGCTTCATCATTGGGGAGTCCCAGGCTGGAGAACAGGTCCTCACACACACACACACACACACACACACACACACACACACAAATGCTCTCATTCCCTCTCTTCCTTCCTCCAACTCACACACAAACATGCGCACGGGGCAGACCTTCAAACTGCCATGCAGCTTGTACAGCACTGTATATATACCCACAATGACTGCGTCACACACAAGATCGATGCCTCTGACAGACCACAGTTCATCAGGGACGCTTTTTGAGTGACGTTCACTCTCGTCCTCCTTCAAGCGCCGAGAATTATTTGCACATAGCGCTGCTGACCCACATTTGTTACAGGACTGAGTTGGGTGCCAGTAAGACTTCTAAATATACGCTGTTTGTTAACCCATTAATACCGGGAAAGCATCTGTCATTTTAGATTTTAACCACTTAACCATGCCGCGCTATGAGCTTGTAGATCTGCAAAAGAAAATGTAAATCATGAAAAAAAAAATGTATCTTTCAATATATATATTTTTTAAGCGAACATTTGTAACTCAAATCCTTGCTTCTGGGGATTTTACAAATGTCTTCTAAATTCTTTTTTAAAACTTATGCTGTTATAATCAGTGGTTCTCAAAGGTTTTCATGACAAGGACCGCCAAAATTATATGTATTTGGCCGCGGACCCCCATCTCAAAATATGTTGTTCCAGGGACCCTTAGAAAATGACACGGATAAGTTCCCAGTCTTAGTGGATTAATGGCCCCACAAAGCATGGCTAGAAAGAGAGGTTCTGCTCCTTTTCTGAGTGAAAATAGCTGATCGACAAGCTCACAACTCCTCGCGCTTGTAGATCTGCTGTTTTCTGTGCGTGAAAGCAGCGTGCGACCAACAATGAATCAGGCTTACTACACACATAGTATTAGATTCACACAATGCTCCGACAGAGAGAGGAAGAAAGCCACCCTTAAGCTTTAAGACTTTTTTACTTGACTGTGTCTTTCAACGAAAATGACTCGGATTTGTTGACACATGTAAATTAAGCTTTACACTGACACTGAGCCCTTTGTAAAACAGCTGGGCTGCCCAAGACACACACACACACACACACACACACACACACACACACACACACACACACACACACACACACACACACACACACACACACACACACACAAAACTGTCCAAAACTATCACTTTTCAGGATTCAAATTCAAAAACAGCAAAAGTAGCCGATCGACAAGCTCGATCTGGTATGTTAATGTAATGCGCTTTGGAGAACGGTGCTATATTAGTCCACCATTTTACACAGAAAAGCAGATGACACAAATGGCAAACAGTATGTACATGTATGACGTGTGTCTCTGTCTGTGTAGCCCACTCACACAGTGATGCCTGGCCAGGTGATGAGAGTGACGACGGGGGCCCCCATCCCCTGTGGGGCCGACGCTGTGGTCCAGGTGGAAGACACAGAACTGCTCCGCGAGTCTGAGGATGTGAGTCACAGCAGCTCTCTACTCTGGGCAGGAAAGACGGTCACACTATCAATCAGTTTAAGCCAGTTCGTTCAGAAAGAAATGAAGGGGTTGAGGTATTTTCTAACATCTGGAAGTTCATGCAAGCACTCTCACTGAGCTGAGAGTGGACTGAGCCGAAATCTGTGTTCAAAGGTTCTGAGTGTAAACAGCAGGAAACAGCGAACACCTCCATGTTCACTGTAACTATTGATTAGTTTCTTAGTGATTATTCTATCAATTACTTTTTTGATTCATTGACTACTCGAGAAGTGTGTTTTTTGATCATTTGTTATTTTTTTTTATATCAAGATTCTAAAATAATCTACTAGATTTTGGCTAATTGCCCCTAACTCTATTTAACAATTTATCACTCACATGAAACTAGTAAAAATAGTCGATCTATGTTTTGCACTGCGACGCATGTTGAGCTTGTAGGTCTGCAATTAATTGAACTAATTGATTTAATCAACTATAACAAATAATCCATAATTGATGTGAATAAAAATGATACATTTCTTCACGCAAACCTTTTTTGAAAGTAAAACAAATGAAAATAGCTGCAATCCTAGTTCACCTCTGTGTTCACATCGAACATCTCTGCATTCACTGATGAATGTGACATAATGTTTGTGGTTCTCAGGGCACAGAGGAGCTGGAGGTACGGATCCTCGTACAAGCACGCCCAGGACAGGACATCAGGTTAGTGCAGCTGCTTTTACAACTTTTTGTACCCGAGGCACACCAAAGGGCAAGTGAAAATCTCACACCTATATTATTATCCGTGCAAAATATTGTTGTTGCTGTCGGTTAGAAACCTCTTATCTCCATATTTTAACTTTTTGTGTTTTTTTTTGTAAATTAACGCCCCTACTTGGTCATACTGATGTGCTGCTTTTTCTATTTTTGAATTTGAATCCTGAAAGGTAGGTTTTGGACATATGAGGTTTCCACTTGACAATATCTTAATAACTGTATAATTACAGTTATAAGAACTCAAAATGCAATCATGATACATTATAAACCATTTTATAATGACACTTTCTATGCATGTAAATTCGCATAGTTGTAAGTCGTTATAATCATGTTATAATGCTTTATAATCACCCTCATAATGCATTGTAATCACTGTTAAAATGCATTATACTGTTATTATAAGTCACTATAAGTGGTCATTTGTTGCTTTAAAAGAATATAGAGACAATTATAATAATTGACCTTATATAAGTCATTATAGAATGCTTTATAATGTGTTATGATTATTGTTATAAAGCATTATGAGCGTTAATGAGTTATTATAACTATAATTATACAGTATTATAAGCATATTATAACACATTATAAGTACGTTTATAATGCATCATAGACATGGGATACGTAGCAAGTGTTACAGATAATTCATAGGCACACCTGGACCAGAGTGCCTTGGTAACCTGACTCCGCCAGTTTGAACAAGCTTGCATCACATTTGTTTCACACACTACTTCCACCTGGGACCCCGGTAGCAGAATCGATGCAAGACGGCGATCCCTTTTTTCAAGCTACTTGGCAGGTGATTGGATGGGACCGTCTGTCTATCACCGTCTATCAACCAATCATGTTTATTGACGTGTCTACATGGCGTACAGTACCTGCGCCAGCAGTAGTTCTTTTGTATACTATTCAACCATGATGAATCGTGAAAACGCAATAAGCGCTTCTCGATGGCGTCCCATCCGGTCTCGCCAAGATCCCGCCCCTAGCAGCCGCTGATTGGTTAGCACCAGCCGTGGTGCGGAGTATCTCTACTCTCTGAGCGAGCCCAGGTGGAGGTTGTATTGTGAACCTGTGAAGTCAATACCGCCCCCATCTGGCGGAGTCAGGCACTAAGCCTTGGAACATCGTTTGGAAACCACTGGGTTAGTGTGTTCGTGTCGTGGATTCTACTAGAATTCAGAATCAGTAGAAAAGACAAACAAAAAACAAACTGAAATTGATGTGTTTTTGAGTTATGAAAACAATTATATTCACGTATGAATATTTCTGTCAAAGATCTCTCATCTTCTCTTGCATTATATATATTGACTGACTGACAAACAATCCATAATTACCTGACAAAGTCCAGCTTTGTTTGTACCGTTGAACCGTATCTTGGGAATAATACTTAACCTTTATTCAACATTGACTTTTAGTTTCTACACCAGTGATAAAATTCTATTCAGGGTGCATCCAATGTTTCCTCTGTCTGAAGACTTGTGAGTGGTATTCTCTTCCTCTTATTCTGACACTGTTGTATGCAACACAGTATATACATCAGGCTTTAAGCGTCCATCTCTCCCGCCCCGCCCCAGGCCTATCGGTCATGACATTAAGCGTGGGGAGTGCGTGCTGGCCAAGGGAACACATATGGGTCCATCTGAGATCGGTCTCCTCGCCACGGTAGGAGTCACAGAGGTGGAGGTTCAGAAGTTCCCTGTGGTGGCTGTCATGTCCACGGGCAACGAGGTGAGAGATCGCCGTAGCACTAATGAACAGTTATGCATGCATTTTTATCTTTATCTTTATTTGTTTTTTAAAGTTTTTCTTTTTGTTTTGTATTTATTTATTTTTTATTTATTTAAAGGTAGGGTAAGTGATTTTCTTTGGTTAAAATAAGTGTTAAATACCTCTATATGCTGATAGTACTCATTGCTATAGAGTGTTTGTTCAGTAAAAGGAGTCTCCTTGTCTCTCCAGCTCTTTATAAAACAGAAAATGCTTTTTCGTTTCAGTTTCAGTTTCATTTCCAATTTTATCCAATCAGGATAGAGAACTCAATCAGGATATAGATTAAACAAGTGGAATTGGAAGTGATGACACTAAGAAATGAGCAGGCAAAATTGGAACTGGAACACTATAAAAATGAAGCTTAAAAATGGGTACTTTCTCCTGATTGGCTGAGATTTTGACACCTACCGGAAAATGTATTTTCTGTTTATTAAAGAGCTGGAGAGACGGGGAGACATCTGTTACTGAACAAACACTCTATAGCAATGATTACTATCAGAATATAGTGCTTTAACCTTTTAACTAAATACTTTTTTTTTTAACCCAAAAATATCACTTACCCTACCTTTAAATGTAGTTGTATTTTTTTGGCTGGAGGGGTTACCTGCCAAATTATATCTCATAAAATGTTGATATTGTGAATCGTAATTGCAATAGTATATGGTTTTACATTCCTGCTAGCGATCGCTTTGTCAGACTTTTCAAGTTCAAATAGTGGATGTATCATTGCTATATTTGGAGCCTTTTATTCAGAATATTGCATTCTGACATTTTGTTCTGTGAGAATTGATTTGATGAAAGAGGGAAAATACATCAAGGGAAACAAGTTGAGATGGCCAGAATGTTCATTGATGTCTCATTTTTAGCTGTGTGTGATGCCAGTGATTGTAGATAACATGTCATAACATACGTCCAGTTGAAGAACACGGGTGCGTCGACTTTTAGGAACGAGTCCAAGTGTTTAAGTACAGTATAAGGTTTCCGTGTGTTTATGCAGGCCCGGATTGGCCGTCGGGAGGACCGGGACTATTCCCGGTGGCCTGCCCTCTAGTGGCCTGCCTGAAAAAAAAAGAAAAAAAAAATATTTTTTTTTGCATCAAAAAAAAATATCAGGTCAGGCCAGCCATCCACAGCCAGCGCGGCGCTTAAGTGATGCAGCAAAAAAAAATCTCTCCTAAGCTCAGGCCAGGCCAACCACAGTCAATTTCAATTCAATGCGTTGCTTGCAGCTCAGTGCAGCTGCGGGCCTCCCCCCTACCTTTAACCCCCAAAAAGGCCCCCCTTTTGTAAGGCCCCCCAAAAATAAGGCCCCCCAAAAAAAACGGCCCCCAAAAAAAAACGTTGCGCGCAGGGTGGCCTGGGTGGGCGTGTATCTCCCAGCCAGATTTGGAGTCCCACTCCGGCCCTGTGTGTGTGTGTGTGTGTGTGTGTGTGTGTGTGTGTGTGTGTGTGTGTGTGTGTGTGTGTGTGTGTGTGTGTGTGTGTGTGTGTGTGTGTGTGTGTGTGTGTGTGTGTTGCTGCAATATTAGATATGCAGTTCAGCATTTTTTTTACTTTTGTTTCTAAATGCATGGTGTTGTTTGGTTTAATGGTTGAATTGGAGCTCCCTATTGGAACACATTGAAGTTCTTTTTTGTACTGTATAATCACAAAACCCTCTGCAATGCTACGCCTGAGAGGTTTAAAGGGGGTGTAAGTGATATTCTTTTGTTAAAATAAGTGTTATATAGTTCTATATTCCCAATGTAATAATTGCTACAGTGTGTTTGTTCAGTAACAGTGGTCTCCCCGTCTCTCCAGCTCTTTAGTAAACAGAAAATATGTTTTTCTTCAAGGTCCGGGTAGCAATTTAAAAAAAGAGCATACAAAATTGGAATTGGAAGACTATAAAACTGGTTGACAAATGGGTTCTCTTTCCTGATTGGATAGAATTGGTAGCCCACCTCAAAAAATATTTTCTGTTTAATAAAGAGCTGGAGAGACGGAGAGACCCCTGTTACTGAACAAACACTCCATAGCAATTAAATAAGAAAAAGAGGTTGCGCATCAACAATGGGTTTTCTCAGTGGAGTGCTAGACCCAAAATCCAGTATACATATAAAAGGTAGGAATTGAAAAATCCCCAATCCCCAAAAGGTAGCACATCCAAAATTTCAAATCAATGTAGGACAAAGTACTCACATTTCCGCTTTTTACTTTTTTTCTTTTTGTTTTACTCCATAGCAATTATTACTATCAGAATATACTGTAGATCTTTAACTTTTTAACAAAACCCTTTTTGTTTTAACCAAAAATGATCACTTACAGCACCTTGTAGCTGTATCGAATTTTCTAATTTCCCCATTACAATGGTATTTCTGATGCCAGGATCATTGGCAGTTAGATTGAAGTTGCTGAACAGATGTGTTGCAAATAACCACACCATGTATCAAATTATTATTTGTGTTACTTTCTTGCAGTACCATATACATTAGGTGACCTCTGATAAGTTTGCAGATACGTGTTATGTCTGCATTGTATGGCTCCTGATTGTATTCACCTATATACCAAATTACATGATTTAATCCTTGAAGCCAGTCAAAAACAATACACTCATGATTATTTGCAAATGCTAATTAACCCATATTTGGTATAACCCCTGAACTAGCTCCATGGAAGCAAAGGGAGGCTATAAAGTCATACACGGAGTAGTGGATATATGTCTTCTTTTTTTAAATGTTTGTCCTTTGTGCTAGCTGCTAAACCCAGAGGATGACCTCCACCCTGGGAAAATCCGGGACAGCAATCGCTCCACCTTGCTAGCCACCATCCAGGAGCACGGCTACCCCACCATCAACTTGGGCATTGTGGGAGACAAGTATGCGTTAGTGCAACTCCTGTTCCTGTACACACCGTCTATCGTTGCTGTCGGGCTGAAACCTCCTATCTCCATTCTCCATTTTTTAACTTTTTTCGTAAATGAAAGCCCTACTTGATCATACTACAGCGTCACACAGACGCATCGGAAGTAGCAGATCTGCAAGCTTGAAACGCGGTGCGAAGCGACGTGTTTTGAGCTTGTAGATCTGCTACTTTTTCAGTTTTTTAATTTGAATCAGTTTTGAACAGTTTTGGACTTATGAGGTTTCCACCTGACAGAGACGCTCTCCTGTTTCCACTCCCAAACGTGCTCTCTTATGTTCGTTATCCACCATTTTCTGTCTTTTGCACCTTTGAAATGTGTGTGTGTGTGTGTGTGTGTGTGTGTGTGTGTGTGTGTGTGTGTGTGTGTGTGTGTGTGTGCGCGCGCCTGCCTGCGTGCGTGCGTGCGTGCGTGCGTGCGTGCGTGCGTGTGTGTGTCCAACAGCCCCGATGACCTCCTCAACGCTCTGAATGAAGGGATCAGCCGTGCTGATGTCATCATCACCTCAGGAGGAGTGTCAATGGGAGAGAAGGTATTGTATGATGACAGACACACACACCCACAGACAGCCCTGCGCTTTGCTGACACACGCTGGTAGAAGTGAGGAACTTCAGTAGTGATCTTACACACTGAAGTGTCACACTGTAAAATAGTGTCTGCACTTGTGTACTGTTGTGCTCATATGTGATTAGATCTCTTTATTTTGTCAGGACTATCTGAAACAGGTGCTGGATATTGATCTTCACGCTCAGATCCACTTTGGCCGGGTTTTCATGAAACCAGGGTAAGATAATAAACTACGAAAATAAGAAGAAGTCACAAAGTTCTTAACAAAGAACACAACATCAATAAATAAAAGGGTTAATGCAAAAAAAAGTAAAATGTATCTTTAAGAGGTGCTTTGGGTACAATAAGGGACTATCTACAGTGAGGGATTATCTACAAATAACATTCTACAAATTGACCCCGAAGGGGTATTCTTTCTTTTTATATTTTTGAGGGTATTATGAGCCTTTACCACTCTGGACTATTGAGTCGCCCGGAAGTTTGTTTCCTAATAATGACAGCCTCACATTATTCCGCTTATTACACAGCTAGTTATGACTAACGGTCTGTTATTCAGAACAAAGGCCCAGTGTTTCCGATATATGCATTCAGCAGTGGTGCCCCGCTGCTCTTGAAATAGGACGGCCGTGAGCCACTATATTTGTATGTAAATTGTTATTATTATTATATATCTTTGCTGTCGGGCAGAAACCTTGTATATTATATTTAAACTTTTTGTGTTTTTTTCTGGCTCTGTCTTATGTCTTTATAAACCGAAGTTATATTATTTGGAGTACGGACGCTTTATGTCCAGTTACACACTTGTAAGGGGAGGAGAGGACACAACTCTGTCCAGACCCATTGAAAGAGTTACAAGACTCTCTTTGATCTTGCCGTGACACGTTCACATTATTTCAGCATTTTTCTTGTTCTTGTTGTTATCTCTGAGCACACAGAAACAAATTCAAAATAAATGTCTTTCTTCTCTTTTTCTTTTTCAGTCTACCAACAACATTTGCCACCTTGGACATGGATGGTGCTCGCAAACTTATCTTTGCCCTCCCAGGTAGTGTGTGAAGTTGAGAGAAAGAGTGAATTCTGTCTGTCTACTTCTGAAGAGAGGTTATTCACCCATTGTTCTCTCCTCGCTCTCCATATCTCTCTCTTTCTCTCTCTCTCTCTGTCTATCTCTCCATCTCTACGTGTCCATCTGTGCCAGGTAATCCCGTGTCCGCTGTTGTCACCTGTAACCTCTTTGTCATCCCTGCTCTGAGGAAAATGCAGGGGATTCTGGACCCGAGGCCAACCATTATCAAAGCGAGGGTAGGCCCGCAGAAAATGATCACCATGTACCATACAAAACACAAAGTCAAAATGTGATGGACCTTTGGAAAACGATGATCCGGATTAAAGGTTAGAGAAGAGACTAGAGCCCGCATCCTTTATGTACACCTTTATTTGACAACGGTTCAATCCTCTGTGTATCTTTATCAGAGGTGTACATGGAGTTTGTAGTGTGTGGGCTCCTCTTCTCTTTTCTCCGCTGACGTTTGCCTAGCCGAACACCTATGTTTGTGGTGTACGTATAATTGTTTTCTTCATTGTGCGCTATGATGACACTTTGACTATTCTCTCCCAGAACAACCCTTTCCTTTCTGACAAGTAGCAAATTCTGAGAAAGCCAGAGAAGAGATAAAGGAGTGATGCAAGAGGAAATATGAAATTCTTGGAAGTATTTGCGATTCTGTTTTTACGTCAAAGTGCATAATCGTACATGAGGCTACAGTATGGTATTTAAACTCTAAAAGTTCACAAATGTACATGCTGCCCCACTCCATCTCAGGTTCTAGCCAAGGAGGTTGACAAGTGAAGAGGTCATGGTTGTCATATCCTGTATAGCACATGTGTAGTTTAAACTCATGTAACCTTCCACCATGGCATCTCTCCAGTTATATTGTGCATGTGTTATATTCCCGTTTTTCGCAGAATATGACAGTCGTGACATCTGGTTCAACCTCCATGGTGCTATCCAGGATACTGTGATGCTTCTTCATTAGAATTTTTATTGGAAGAGGGAGAGGACTAATCTTGAGCCATTACTGCCACTTAGTGGTGAGATTGATGGCGTTGAAAGTAGACATTGCCAGATGCAATAATATCGCTCAGATCTGGTGGTAATAAGACCCAGGTCAAATTATATTGGCATAATATTTCTCAGAATTGAGAGGAAAGCATTAGTCAATTTAGCACACTTTTTCTTTGCAATTGGTTGACTTCTTGACATTATCTAAATATATAAAAGCCACTCTAGTATTCCAAGGAGCTAAAAACTGCATGACTTTCCAGGTAGCGATATGCAATGTAAGAAAAGTCAATACTCCCAAGTCCAGTGTAAGAGGAGACCATTTCAATCAGGTTGAATAGCTATTGCCGCAAGTGGCAGATGTACACATGGTGAAATTCCAACACGTCATAAGGATTCACGCATTCCTATCCGTTATGATTTCTTTGCAGTTGTCTTGTGATGTGAAGCTAGACCCTCGCCCTGAATACCACCGCTGCATTCTGACATGGCATCACCAGGAGCCTCTGCCGTGGGCACAGAGCACAGGTACTCACGCAGAATCAGTGCACTGTACCATTTTTGGGCGGTGCAACCGCCCCTATATGTGAGGTTTGGACATCGACATTCGCTGCACTGTGATTGGCCACCATTGTACCCTACACATTCAATGCAAATCACTGGTCACCATTGTACCCCCCTAACCCTGCACTGTGATTGGCCACCATTGTACCCCCCTAACCCCTACACATTCAATGCAAATCTATTGGCTGACTCTATTCAGGACTGTGATTGGCTAGTGAAACACATGACACATGTGCATAGCCTGATAAATAGGACTATGCACTTAAAAAAAACACATGTATGTTTTTTTTAAGTGAATCACCCATTGTGGACCAACCATTGTTTATTTATTGTTTATTGTTAATAAATAGCCCCACGCACTTCAGAAATATTACTTTTCTTTAAGTGAACTTCCATCACTGTGATGACCACTGTGACCACACCGCCCACTTCACACTGGGTGTGATTTTTTTATTTATACACATTTTAGGCCAGGGGTCTTCAACAGGGGGTCCACCGGGACCCCTAGGCGGTCCACAGAGTTACTACAGGGGGGCCGCCAATTCTTTGTGCGATAGGATAATGTTGTTACATTAACCACTTGAACCCTATAACATCCCTATTCTAAGGAGAACAAAAATAGCAGATCTACAAGCTCTAGATCGCTAGATCTACAAGCTAGATCTACAAGCTCACAACGCCTCGCACTGCAAGGCGTTGTGAGCTTGTAGATCAGCTATTTTTGGCAAAGAGAGGGAAAAAAGAGCAGACTAAGTACAGAGTGAAAGGTCAAGTGTACTAAGTATTGATGGTTTAAGTGGTTAGATGGTTAGATTCCTGTTAATGTGTAGATACACATTAACAGGAATCTAACATACACTGATGATCTAGTTCTGTCAAACAAGTCTATGAAGCTATCTATGAAATCTATGAAAAAGTTGAATCTGCAACACAATTTTACACAATACGTAGTGGGGTCCCTGCTTCATCTCTTTCTCAGTTAGGGGGTCCTTGGGCTGGAAAACGCTGTCGCTGAAGACCCCTGATTTAGGCATTTAGCAGAGTGACTTACAAGTGCAATATCAGAGTAAATGGAATGAACCCTTCTCAAGAAACAACAGGGTAAATAGTAAGCAAAAGCAAAGCAAAGTTTGTTGTTTACCCAGGGTGTTGGACTAAGTGCGGAACTTATTTACAGCCAGACCCTGCATGGAAGCCTTGCTCAAGGGCTATTCAGCGGTGATTCATGATTGATGTGATGAATTGGGGAATCGAACTAGGGACCTTCCGGTATCAAGGCCGCCCCTCTAACCACTAGGCCACCGCTGCCACTTAACATAAGTGGAGTGCAAAGAGATAAATGTAGTGATTCAAAGAAACTATTATACCAGGTGAACATCAATCCTAGCATCTGTCTAAACAATATGCTTTCTAAATAACATTATAAACATTTGTGGTCAGACAAAACAAATAAATAACAAACACATGAACAAATAACCAACATATCTGTATGGTATGAGGAGAGAGGATTGCTACATTACTCTCTGTGTCACCAAAGTCTATCAAACTATTCAGATTGTTGAATTAAGGCATTCTGTGGTCTGTTATTTCTGAACAACAGACTGCTGCTCTGCCTCTGGCTATAGTGTTTACCTTGCTATGTATGAATGCAGTGTTAATCATACTGTAGAATCTAATGGACTATTTGTTTGTTTTTTCAGCGGAAGCTTGTAAGCTATTAATAAAATTACTTTTAAAGGAGCTACACCATGAATTTAAAAAATAATAATAATATTTAATATCATATTGTTTATGGCTTATAAAGCACTTTCACCTGCAATACCACATTGTCCTGTTTGGCACGGGGCGCTATTGAGCCAGTTTGTATGCATGTTATGTCCTGGTTCTGTGTGGAAAAAGTTAAAAAAAAAAAAAAAAAAAAGGAAAAAAAAAGAACTTTTTTTTTCTCTTTTTTTAAATTTATATTTTTGTGGTTAGAACTGAAAAACGGGAGGAATTGTTCCCAGACGTGACATAGGCAGGGGGAACAAATCTGACGGACTGTTTTCAGACCAATTTACATAAAAAACACAGATAGCCTATGAAAGCCTGCATGCTCGAAGTCGGGTATTTGTTGGAACAGAAGAGAGGTGGGGGAGACCAAAAACACACAAAAATGAAGAAAAAGTTAAAATTCATGGTGTAGACCCTTTAAATCAATATTTTGTGTCAAATTATTGGTTGGGTAACCAGTAGTGTAGTAAGTGGTATAATGTACAACGAATGGGGTCCTGCTTCACCCTGAAGGTGTTTATTTTGCAGTGATCAGTTTCTCGCCATCGTCTCAGCAATACAAAAAAAAAAAAACGTGGTAGTTTACACACATTTGCACTTTGAGGACCACAATGAAAATAATCTCTTGAGCTTTTTTTTGTGTGATATGCACAGATATGCACAAATATACTGTATGTTCATGAAATCAATAAATTCATGTGCTAACCCTGAGAGTGTGCAAATGTAACCAATTGGACAATTACTGGTCCAATTGGCTACATTTTCGTAAACTCTCAGAGTTACATTAACACCACACTGGGCAAGACCTGCAGTAGCCGGTTGAGTGTCTAAACGGAAGTACCGGAATTTGGTGGAAGTACTGCCCAAGGAAGTTTTATTGACGCTTTACAAATCTGTTTCTCTGTGAATGAGTGTTGTGATTGGTCGAAATATCTATCGTTTCCGGGGGAAATACGTATGACAGAAGTCCCGCCCCTATAGACACTCTCTGCTTTAGGTCGTGACCAGGCTTTTCTCTTCGCAGATGATTAAGGCTGGGAATGAGGCTACATTAACACTGAGGATTTGTGTCCTGTGTATAGTGAACATTTCTCTGACTGGCATGGCATTGGCACAACACTAACATGATCAATTTTTGTCCATTCTGAATGGATTAAAGTTCTCAGTCACCATGACTGATTTTAGTCATTTGGATTCCATAGAACCCAGCATGTCTTCTATGGAAGTATGTCATGCACCGAAAATAGCCAATCTGCAAGCTCACAATGCGTTGCGCTTGTTAATTGGCTATTTTCGGTTATTATTTGAAGACTATAGAATATTTAGCAATAGAATACATCTTCTTCTATAAAACCCTAATGGTCTGTGATATTTCATAAATGCAAAGCATAAAGCCTCAATATTACAAATACATAATTTTACCAATTGTTTTGGAAACAGCGGTACTGTGAGGGACTGCTTACATGCTGTTTCACACATCGCAGATTAGGACTTGGCCCTAACAAACATTTTCTTTTGAGATTGTATTTTGCTTTAATTCATGCTTCAGTCTTCACCACCTGTTGTGGTGGGAATACCATAAACTTCTTTACTTTTCAATAAAAATGTATTCATTGCCTATATGTTTGACAATACTAAATATAAGGGAAATGGGAGGTTGAACAATATGTTCGGCATGTCAAGTCAAGATTAATTTGAATCAATCCTGATAATTAGGGATGACACTAGGGATGACAATGGTCACTGTCCTATTGCCCTAAAGTGCTGAAAACATTTTTTTTTCTTTCTCCACAACTATCTTCAACACCACCCATCCTATCCCCTGCAGGGAACCAGGTGAGCAGCCGGCTGATGAGCATGCGTAGCGCTAACGGGCTCCTGATGCTACCTCCAAAAACAGAGCAATACGTGGAGCTGCACAAGGGCGAGGTGGTCGACGTCATGGTTATCGGACGGCTATGATGTCATCGTCGAGGGACGGAGAGTTGGCTTCACATAGGAGAGGGTTGGAATGGGTTCACGGTGCATGTCCACATATCATTGACTATTCTGTAATATGCAACGGCACAGCTAGTTTTTATTGATTTGGATAACGTTGAGGTATTAGTCAACATCTTGATCACAAAACCTAGATACATATGGGGGGGAAAAAAAATAATTTAAAAAGATTATAGTATTTCAAACAAAGAAAAATATAACTTTTAATGAAAAAAAATCTAATTATAAAAAGAGATTTATTCTGTAATATATTATTATGATTATTCTTATTATTATTATCATTATTATTCTTATTATCATTATTATATTAAGGCAACTTCGTTCCTTTCATTGCAATTGCTTTGTGTGTTCAATGCTAGACCTTATCTATAGCAGTAGCATTTTAATAGACAGCTGTAGGTGCCTGCCAGGACAAAAAAAGAAAAAAGAAATTATACTTTTCTCATCTTTAGTGGAAAAAAATAATCTGTTATTTATTTTTTTTAAATGAAGAAAACTTTGAGGAGAACTCGGGATTCCCCACGCTGCTCGGCTAAAGAGGAAGGCAGGTGGGGGGAGGGGGGGCACCTCTAAGCCACTTCCTTCTCTATTTTGAGCACCCCGTCAAGGTGACACTTCAGTTTTTTCTCTCATTAGTATGCATCATAATGGCTTCACACCGAGCTTTGCTTGTTGTTTATCTTGTGAGTCTTGTTTATGTGCGCAGTGCCAAAATGCCTGGGCAGGGGAGAGGTGGTGCTTGGAGAAGATGTGGGCATGCACGCCAACCGGTCTGCCGAGACCCTGTGGGTCAAACACATGACCCACAGAGTCTCGGCGGGCTGGAGCGGCTCCAATCTGCCCTAGACCCTGAGGGCGGGCATGCCCCAAGTCTGCCCTAGACCCTGTGGGCGGGCACGCTCCAGTCTGCCCACTGTGCCCAGACCCTGAAGCTTCCTAATGCTCGACTTATACTCCCGTCCCGCTACGGTGGCACTCGCCAAAAACAGCACAATATGTGAGCTTGCAGATTGCCTGTTTTCGGCGAGCGACGCCGTCGTCGTACAACGAAGTATATGTCGGGCTTTATATTCACGGTGACCGGGTGTAAAACTTTCGCTCCCGACCCCAACCCCCCACCCCCCCCCCCCCCACAACCCCCAGGGGCGAGAGCCCAAACCTGGGAAAATAATCTTTTATTTGATCAACTACTGAAAATAAAGAGAAAAAAAAGAAACAGCTTCTTTAAGTGCTGACAGCCTTTTTAACCAACTTCACAAAAAATGTACAGAAAAAAAAAATATGAACCATATTGTACAGATATATGTGACCAGCACTCCTAAGGAAATTATTAAGCAATGAGGAGACATTGAACAACGCTGTACTATAACATTTTCTGTAATGATATGAAACTGATGAAAGACACTAAGATATAATAAAAATCCTTGATCATTATGTAAAAAAAAAAAGTTCTTGTTGGTTTTCCTTTTTTAATAAAATATATCAAAAAGAAAAGCAGTGATTTTGTTCTTTGGTGCATAAGTCTAATGGTTGAAAACTGTGCTAATGGAAGGTTTAACCACATGGACCCTAATAGTTACTACTTTGTCAATCAGCAAAAATAGCCAATCTACAATGTGTTGCAACGCAACTCGCTGTGAACTTGATTCTGCTATTTCTGTAGAATATTCTGACATAACCAGCATAGGGATGACAGGGTTTATGTGGGTTCAGTTCCCATGAGCAAGGCATGAGGTGCTCACTGACCATCAGTTGAAGTTGCAGTATATTATTTTAATATATATTATTGCTTAGTAGTTAGTACCTTACTTACTGTACTGTATACCGTACTGTATTATAACTTCCATTACCTTACTTGCATTATAGGCTACATTGTATTATGTTGGACTTTGTTGGCACAGTCTGGCAAAGACAGCCACACCAACATTTCACTGCACATACAGTACGTATGTACAGTACAGTATGTAGCACCTTTACTTGAATCTTGCATCCATGAAGCAAGGAAAAAAGAATGTGATCAGCAAAAGCCTTATTAATAATAAGGCTCGATGGGGTTTAATTGCTTTTCCATTACATATCGCTACACTTGGTTTATCGATAAATGTGTGTATTCTCTGTGTTCATGTCAAGGTGTAGCCTGGGTGCCAGCCTGCTTCGCTGCGTTCGGCTGACTTTTTTTCGCAGAGAGAAAATAAAATCCGCCGAACGTAGCGAAGCAGGCTGGCACCCAGGCTAGTCAAGGTGTGGGTTTGTCCATATGTGTTCAAATGCAATGTCCATGTATTTGCCAGAGAATCAGTGCTTACTTATTTATATCCATAAACCTGCGCTATCCACACGTTTCACACAGATTACATTTTTTGCTAAATAGTTACTGTATTGTTTTTAAATCATTGAATCGTATCGTATCGCCATGAATGAACCAATATCGTCCATGTATCGAATCGTCAACCATGTATCGTGATGCGTATCGTATCGCTGTTAAAATGTATCGTTACACCCCTACTTATTATGAATGATTACGAAATTCTTATCAGGGGGGGGGGGGGGCAGTGGATCAGGAGGTAGAGCGACCCCTTGGGAAGCGATCCTGCCGGGCTCCCAAAGAGTTAGTGTTGAAGTGTCCTTGAGCAAGACACTGAATCCCTAATTGCTTCCGATGAGCAGGTTGGTGCCTTGCATGGTTTCCTCTGCTGTCGGTGTATCATGAATGTGTGTGAATGTAATGCACATTGTAAAGTGTTTTGGATAAATGTGCTATATAAATGCACCATTTATTTAAGATTTTATTTTTAAACAGTGTTCCTCTTTCCTTTAAACAGTGTTCCGCTTTCCTTTAAACAGTGTTCCGCTTTCCTTTAAGGATCCAACATGCATGCACATACAGGACAGGGCCTTAATGAGGAAAAGAGGTTAAGCGCAGAAGGTTTCAGAGAGGATTACTCTCAGAGAAAATACAGGAGAAAAAAGGCTGCTGGAAGCTTTAGTGAAGATACTTCTGAGGCTGCCTGAGATTTAAGCAGCTTCAGTTCTGCTCTGCCAGGTGAGATGACAGAATATATCCCATTAAATTGGAAATGATGAAACAGCCATATAGTCAGTGACAAGCATCTATTCAGTTACAGTACACCTCTCTGAGTATGGATGATAATACAGTGAATAAAATTGGATCAGTATGAATGTTCTAAAAAAAAGGGAAAATGAACAGTTCTTCAAATGAAACGTAATCTGTGTGTGTCTGTGTGTGTGTGTGTGTGTGTGTGTGTGTGTGTGTGTGTGTGTGTGTGTGTGTGTGTGTGTGTGTGTGTGTGTGTGTGTGTGTGTGTGGTGCGTGGGCATGTGCGCATGCGTGTATGGAAGGCCTACAGCAGCCTACAATACATGCATTTATTTATTTTCTATGTCGTTGACTCGTCCGTAGGATAAATTGGACTGGTATCTCTACCGGTATGCCTACTATTATGCCACCAAAATGTGGAATGCCCTTCCAACAGCCATCAAAAATTGTGACTACCTACCCTCCTTCAAAACCGCCATAAAAGAGCACCTGTAATTGATAATGTATTGATATTGCATAGTTAGCACAAAATATTTTGTGATGGGGGTCCACAACCAAATACATATTAATGTGGGGATCCTTAGAAGCACTCTGGGATAGATAGCCTAGTAGTATCTAGCCAATGTCTTTAAGATATCTAAGTAAACAGTTTGATTCCACCATTTAATTCAACCCAAAAGGCCATGCGAACAAATCTAAATTCAACCACAGTTCAACTGGTTTCCATTCAACTTCTACCTTTCAGAATAATAATGCAGTGTTGGAAATTATTAGAACAATCAAGAAATCATCATAAACTTTTAAAGAATGGTATGCCCTGTGTCAGTAATTCTCAAGGTGGGGTCCTTGAGAAGGTGCCAGGAGGTCCCTATGGAAATATTATCAAAAACAATTTCGGTGGCTACAGGAGAAAGAATGACAATTCAATTCAGACCATAAGTTTCTCTTTGACCGACTATAGTGGGGTCCGGGGACATCCAGGGGTTCTTGGGGGCGTTTCAGGGGGTCCCCAGCTAAATTTGTTAATACAGCATCAAAATCACTTTATCCTTTTATACGTTGGCTATTCAAAAATAGCAGATGTACAAGCTCACAGCTGAGCTTGTACATCTGCTATTTTTGAACATTTCTGAGAAATTAAAAAATTCTTCAGGGGGTCCTTCGCACAAATACATGTCAATTTGGGGGTCCTTGACATGAAAAGGTTTGAGAACCACTGCCATAGAGCAGTGGGTCCCAAACGATTTAGCTCGAGACCGAAAAGAGAAATTCGAGCCGCATTGTGAGTTTGTAGAGCGTTTTTTCACTACTTCTTAAACATTTGTTTTTCTAATTGATGGAATTTCTTTGTTTTTTTCTTGTATTTCTTTTACTGAAGAAATTATTGAATTCGTTTTTAATTAATGGAGAAAAAAAGGCTTTTTTGGGAATGTTTTTAGAAAATGTTTTGAAATAATAATTAAAAACTAAATAAACAAAAATAATAAAAAACTAACAAAAATAATAAAAAACTAACAAAAATAATAAACGGACCCATAAAAATGTGTGCGCGACCGACAAATGGGTCCCGACCCGGTGTTTGGGGAACCAGTGATAAAACAAATACTTCAGCTGACCACCATCGTATCCGTGGCGCTGTGGAGCCGCAGAGTTGCCAAGGAGATGACTCAAACTCCAGGCGCAGTTTACCGCAACGGCTTCGAACTGTCCCGACGGTCCTTCCTCTACCACCAACTCAAAGAAGAGGCTAAAGCACGGTCATGTGAGAGAGAGAGAGAGCGGTATTATGCCATTAGTCTTCTGTTAGTGAAAATAAAATAAACTCTTTTGTGAAACCTTGGGAAACACGGGAGGAATGTCTGCTACTTCTCCAAGGCTCTGAGCGGTGAGTATGTGCTCTGCTAGGTAGAAGCTTGTTGTCCCACGTCTTGGCTACTACAGCTAAAGTACGCAGTAAACTTGTTGGCACCATCATGGCCACTGGGTTTATTTTAAAGTGTTTTTAAGTAGTTTGACTGCGTCTTATTTATATCATAATTAGGAAACAGGAATGCAGCTGCCAGCTGGATCACTTTGTAAATGCATATCCAAAGAGGCTAATCCTGCTGCTGCGTGTTGATACTCTTCTCCTTAGTGAATGGGCTACATTGTTCCTCTACAGCAGGGCTGTAGGCAACCTTTTTGACATGAAGTGCCATGTTTTCATTTTCTTCATAGTCAGTGTGTGCCATGTCAACATTAAGTTTAATTATGACACCACATCAAAACATGTATATTTCCAACAGATTTTGATTGTCCATATACATAAGAACCTTTTATATTTTTTCTTCTTCTTTCTTTCACATCAGGGTGTAATGATCATTAAACTCAGATTAATAACCCACCTATCTCCCAGACTCCCTCCCCAGTCAGAGTTAGGAGTTTGAATGAATGTAGAATTATGTGCAGGATATCATTTGTATATAGATGTGAGGGGACTTAATTTAACTTTTTTTGAATATTTAATTTTAAAAGAAAAAACCTCTCTCACACTTATGCCAGTGTGCCAGTGATCACCCTCCCCTGTGCCGATGTTGGTACCTGTGCCCAAGGCTACCTACTATACTATACCCCTGCTCTACAGTTATAGCATCAGTGAGGAAACTGCCTGTCATTTCTGACTGTCTGGAATGATGTTCTGAAACAACTCTGCCATGAAGTCTGATCTGATGATCAGGCTGTAAAACCAGCAGCAACTGGGACTTAAATAATGAGAACATTTTCTGTTTTCACCCTCTTGACGTACATTTAATTATACAGTACCTGATGCAACAACAACAACAACAGATGTTTATAACAGTGGCCCAGCTAGTGTGGTCTACAGAATTGTTGCTTTGGCAGTGCTGCAGTGAAGAGGAGGGTTACTTTAATCCACACCAAGTATGTCCTTCCAGATTGTTTCCCCCAGACAGGAACCTCTCAATTTGTACTACAGTTCCTTGGAGATCAGTCCTCTCTCTCGGATCAAGTACTTCTTTGTCAATCAGCCAGGATTGATGATGTGTAGCAAATTCTAAAGCTGTAGCATGTTTTAACGTGGACAGCTGCTGGTGTACTGATAGGACAGCTTGAGAATCACTGGGGAAATTGGGATAATATTAGTAGTACACATGTTTAAAACTCCCATGTGATGTTGGAGGTTTGGACCTATAATAGTACTGTGTGTGTGTGTGTGTGTGTGTGTGTGTGTGTGTGTGTGTGTGTGTGTGTGTGTGTGTGTGCGTGTGCGTGCGTGCTCTTTCATTATTATACAACGCCATGTCTCCATTCATCTTCATTCTGCTCAGGTAGATCTGTCCCTTCTAGTGTCCCAGGCTGTGCTGTGTGTCTGCCACTGAGCCCACGTAGAGCTGCAGATCTCAGGCTTAATTAAGCCCACACGAACAGATGGTCCACTGGCTGTCTCTGCTGTTTGTCAGCCATGCACCGCCACTCTAAACGGAGCTAAACACTGCTGTAGGGGGCTTGGAGCCTGAACCAGGGGCTGTGCTACTGGGGACAGACCTGCCAGACCTAATTAGCTCTTGTGGGAGGTTGTGAGAAAGAGGAGGGGGGGGGATACTATGTGGACAGTGGCATGGCTCCATGCCTGACTAAATGAGGCAAGGGGCAAGGCCATCATACAGGCGCATTTGATCTTAGTGCATCACATTCTGGCTGCCAGGTTGAGGTCAGTTTAAAAGTGTGATTTTCTTTTTCTGCAAAAATACAAATATAGATGTATGTTGTGTCTGTCTGTAAAGTATTTCAGCTCAGACCAGAGAAAGAGAACACTATCTTTGACACTGCTTGGTATTTTATTTTATTTTACTCAGGTTAGATTCACGTTAAATGTGTGATATATTGGTGTATAATGTCCAAACTTGCCTCTAGCTCAGAACATGTCCACCCTTTTCTCTTGTTGTGTATTTCTGAAGCAACCTTTTTCACATTGTATTGACCTATAATCTAGCGTGAACATCTTAGTCATAACACTGATTTTGCTAATCCAGATTAATACGAGTAGCATCCTTTAAATAGATTGTAATCCACTGCAATCCACACCCTCGTAGGCTACATCTCTAGTTGGGTTAATGGCTTCCAGGATACACGTACATATCAATTGTTGAAGACTCAAGATGAAGCAATTGTTGATGTTGACATCATGGCTATTTGGGGACAAAGGCCTGGATGAGTCTGAACATAAGGGATTGTGGGTGAGAGAGACAATGACACGTATGTTTTGTTAGGCCTCATTGTGGTGTGGTGATAGATGAGATATATCCCAGCAGGAGGAAGCTGTATTTATGAATGTGAATTCCATGTATGAAATGCAATTTCAATCAGTGTATTAAGAACATTTCAGCCTTTTTCTTGCTGTGACAGAAGAAAGACAGTGGGGACAATGAGATCTAATTTAGTTAACAACGTTATTGATCCTTGGGGAAATTGGATATGCTAACTCTACCACTGGGCCCAGGCTGCCAGTTGGGTTAGCATACAACTAATGAATGAGATGATTCATGTTTGGCATTGAATATCATAGTGTCATCATGTTATCAAGGTGCGTTTACTGAAATTGTAAAAAGCCCCTTCAAATATTTAAAAATAAATATTTAATGAAAAACACTTAGTATGAACAGGGGCTGCATCGACACAAGCTGTAGTAATCTGTAATAATGTCGATGACTGTAATATGCATTGACAGCTGCGTTTTGGACTTATTAATGAAGCATTTGTTTTCAAAATGCTTGTGATAGATATAATAGTGGGAGGTATATATTTTTATTTTATTTTTTCAATATCTCTTAGGCTTATAGGGTAGGGTCCAGAGGATCCAGTCTGAAAAAAATCCTTATAATTCGAGAAAGTAGTAGTAGTACCATAGCTATCTTTTAAGTGTATCTTGTTTACATTTTTTGGAAGGATGTGCCCAATGTAGCAATAATGGCCAAAGGTAACTATTTCTCTTATCCGCATACTGGGAAAAGGTACTCTATCAATGATGCCATCATACCATAGCCTGGTAAACCCTCCCTCCGGAAATCAAATGGAAATGAGATTTCCGGAGGGAGGGTTTACTAGGCTAATCATACCACACTACCCATGTCATTTATTTGATCAATTGTCCCTGTGGGCTGGTCTATGTGGGTGATCTATGCAAAACGGAGAATAAGTGAACACAAAAAGGAGAAATGGTAGAAATTACCCAATAGCAGCACATTTTCAATTACTTAAAACATGACATCTCATCTTTCAGGTTCCAGGGTATTGAACAAGTGACTCAGCCAGAGAGATGTTGTAACATTGATGAAATGTTTAACAGAAGGGAAGTTTACTGGATTTATAGTCTACAAACCTTATTCCCCAAAGGATTGAATGATGAGATTCCATGGCATGTTATGCTGTAAGTGTGGGATTAAATTAAAATTAAATGTCTAGGTTGTGCATTTAAGATACACTTTGTACATTTAGCACATTTTTGAATGATTTATGAAAGCTGCAAAGCCGATGTTTACATTTCTTAGTTGTGCATTTTCTGTAAATAATGTAAACATCGTCTCTGTCGGGTGGAAACTGTTACTTTTCAGGATTCACTAACCCTAAAAATAGCCTGTTTCTTCGCGCCGCGTTTCGAGCTTGTAGATCTGATAGTTTTGATACTTTTGTGTGATGCTGTAGTATAATGAAGTGGCATTCATTTACGAAAAAAACACAAGAAGTTCAAATATGGAGATAGGAGGTTTCTGCCCGACAGCAACGATATAAATTATGTGTTGAGTTGACTTTGTGGTGTGTCTATAGCAGGTCATGATGTCACAATCATGTTCATGTCTGAAATTGTCTGTGATTAGTCACACACAGGTCACAGACAATCATTGAGATACACTCCTACAGGAGAGTGTGATTGTCTCACTCACACCTGTGAACACCGGGTGGGGGGGGGGGGGGTGGAGTAATCATGTACATAAGATCATGATGGTATCATTTCTGTAAGATACTTGGTAGGTCCAGAGAGGGAACGTCATTGTTTAAATAAACTTGATGCTGCTGAGCAAGAGCAGTGTACAGGATTTGTCTCCGTCTATTAAGAGTACGTATAAGGTTCAATGGTTGACTTTAATTTGTCTCCCATATGAGAACTTTGTCTTGGAGTCAAGGACTTAAAAGCTGCAGTACAAAAACACAGATAACATACACAAGATGTACAAGTGCATGTGGTGACACAAAAGAGCAATGGTGATCAGTAGACTAAGTAACTAAGTCTAACCATTTTAGCCCTACATGGTACTTTGTAGTATGATAAATAGCGAAAATAGCCAATCTACAATCTCTCAATGTGTTGCGTTGCAGTGCGTGAGCTTGTAGATCGGCAATTTTGGCTATTTTATTTAAGAAACTAGAAAATTGTTCCCAAAATAGGGAGGGACAAGGTTATGAAAGAAAAAGATGAATATCTCATGTCATGTCAGAACTAATCTCTCAAGACAGATTCAGAGCTCTGCAGCTGAATCTGTCGGCAACTCCTGTTACAACGTGTAGTGTTTGTTGTTAGTAGGAATGAAAACAAAAACGCACCACCGGAAGTGGAGCACTGAAGGAGGGTCAACGGCCGACATCCGATCCCTACACGGGGGTGGTGTCCCCAGCGGCAAATACAAAGAAATGTTTTTTGCCGATTGTGTCAGAACTAAACTGTTCAAAAGTTGCATTTGGTTTTTACCAAGAATCTGTTGAAAACGAGTCCCTTCCCTTTTGTTTTGCAGTACAGTCTACAGGGTTGAGGGAATGGAACACCACCATCCTGTGAACTATGGCATCTGAACTGATGAGTCTCTCTGCAGCAAGTTATCGTACCTCTTCATAGGGAGATAAGATCCCCCAACGTACACATTAAGGCATGTTCGCGTCCATGAATGGCTACGTGACGGAGAGCTGCAACCCGGCCCCTTGCCCTGTCCAGGAGGCCAGGCCCCACAGGGAGCGTGCTGTGGACTGTCCCGGGGAGAAGGAACATGACACCGGCGGCGGCGGTTACCACAAACCTCTGAGCTGCGGTGCTCAGATGGAGAGGATCCAACACTACCAGGAGGAGCTGAGAAAGAAGAGAGAGGAGGAGGGCAGAGCCAAACACGACATCGACCCCAATGCGTCGCTCAGGCTCAAGAAGCTCGCGCAGAACCCGGCCAAGGTGGGCATCGACAACCCCACCTTCGACGGGAAGGAGAAGGCCAAAGATGCCCAGCAGGACCCCGTAGCAGGTGAGTGCAAGCATGAGAAAGAGGGTATAGAGGGCAGGGGTTCTCAAACCTTTTAGTTTCATGGACCCCAAATTGATATATTTTTGGCCGCAGACCCCCATCTGAAAATGTGTTGTGCCAGGGACCCCCAGAAGAGAAGATTTGTGTAAAAAATAATCTAAATTATAAAAAAAAAATCCAACTCTGCTATGTTTGAATAGCCAACGTATAAATGGATAAAGTGGTTGATGATACTGTATTCTTTTTTTTCCTCCATCTCCCCTGGCCCCCACACACATGTAAAGTGTCTTTGAGTACTTAGAAAAGCACTATATAAATCCCAAATATTATTATTATTATTAACACATTTGCTGGGGACCCCCTGGAACCCCCCCAAGGGCCCCTGGGGGTCTCCGGACCCCACTTTTTGAGAACCACTGGCGTAAGGGAAGAGGAGTAAGGGTTTGAAGGAGGAGGGGAGGCGCCACGGGAACAGGGAGGGTTGGGAACTTTTAACAACAACTGTGAAACAAAGGATCAGGAACAAAGGCTGTTTGCAGGGCGGGGCAAAGGTCATCAGTGGAGGAGGGTAGTAGTGTGTTTGAGGGGGGCATCTATTATACTCGTCAGTAACATTGTCTTTACTCCAAAAGATGACTTGCCATTTTATAATTCTCTCTTTCTCTCTCTTTTTCTTTTTTTTTTTACAAAGGTTAATTGTCCCATAGCGTTCTGTTTTATTCATGCACAATAGGCTGTAAGTTGAAAGCAGTCATTTGGCACTGTGAAAAATGATATTGATGCTCCAATGCCAAACCAAGGTCTTTGCTAGTTTGCAATGAAAGTGTATTGTTTAAAGACACATGCATACACATACGCATGCACGCACACGTACGTACACACACACACACACACACACACACACACACACACACACACACACACACACACACACACACACACACACACACACACACACACACACACACACACACACACACACACACACACACACACACACACACACACAATTGAATGCTTTATTTCAATCCACCAATTCAATTAATTTGCGTATGATTCAAATATTTATGTTATAATATGTTATGTACTTTTAGGACACACTGCCTGGCTAACTTGCAGCAGAGATTGAGCACAACCTTGCAGTTGTTGAGCCCTTTTCTTATAAAAGGCCATCCATTTTCTAGCCACTAATAGCAAGTTAATGGATATGTCCAAGACCACCAGATATCAATCTGTAATATGTGCCTCTGAGGGCCGATAATTACTCAGCTTGTTCCATATGCAGGTCAAATGATTAACCTATCTCAAGGATCAGCACGTCCCTCACACACACAGAGGCTCTTATCACCTCCACTGGGAGGTCTGTCACTGATAACATTAATCTACAAGCTGTTAAAATCCCCTCCCTAATTTATGAATCTTAGTCTACCATTAGCTATTTAACCACTCAGCATTCAAAACAATGGCGTGAGTCACGTCACGAGACTAGACTTGCTTCAGTTTGCCATGTTTGCCATGGCAAATCGCAAGTCTCGGTGAATCAGATGTAATGTAAAATAGTGACTAATTGAGTTGAAATGAGATCAGCATGGAGAACTAAACGACCTCCCACCAACTCGAATAGTGACTAATTGAGTTTATGAGATCAGCATGGAAAACTAAACAACATCCCACCAACTCGAATAGTGACTAATTGAGTTGATATGAGATCACTGTAAATGACCTCCCACCAACTTTAGTCTATTATGTTGTCACTTGTTACGTTTTAGCCGTCAACTTTGTATTCTCATTGAGATTAGTAAATGTTTTGCTACATCAAGGACATTCAGTAACAATACATTAAAGTGGCTGTCGTGGAATTCTCTATCAATCAGTAATTGATGAGGCAAGTGTAGTCGGAGACGATATTCAAGGTGATGATGGATATATTTTGATGGATATGTTTTAAAGGGATAGTTCGACCCCCAAAATGACCGATCAGTCACCCCATGGAGACTTGAATTCATGGATATTTTTTTGTTTTTGTCGCATTCCTAAGCCAATATTTTGATGACCGGCAGTGGTTCCGGTAGGAGACACAAATAGTCTCCTTCGTGTGTCCTACCGGAACCGCTGCGTACTGGTCCGCTGGTCATCAAATTATTGGCTTAGGAATGCGACAAAAACAAAAAATATCCATGAATTCAAGTCTCTATGGCGTGACTAATCAATAGAAAGTCACATAGATAGACTCTTCAGACTCCACCTCAGCCCGTAGCACTTGCCCTCCTAGCCTTGACGACCTTGCAGGATTATGCAAAGGCTAAAATGTAATTTAGATGATGCATGTTATGTAGACATATGCCATGTCATTGTTGACCTGGCGTCCTATAGTGTGTTATAGTTTCAATGTAGGCTGAGGATAGGTTCTTGGTTTACGTATGTATTAGTTATTATTAGATTATTGGTTAACTTATGTATTACTTTATTATTAGATTACTATTTTTATGCATTTGATGTATTATGATGTGTTATGATGTATTATCTTGTGTCCTTGCTTACTGTAAATCGCTCGGGATTAAGAGCGTCTGCTAAATGCCTAAACTGTAAACTGTAATAACACTCTGTGGTTCGGTAGTTCTGCCAAAGAGCACAGGGATCAGACCATAGTTAGACTAGCTGCTACAAGGACAAGCTGAACCATAACAAGACAGGCTGTACCAAAACAATTGCCATCAGGCCTAGGGTAGACATCTTGGCTCCTGCAAGCTACAAAATATCATGTCATATCATAAGGTACTATAAGTACTACAAGTGAAGGTTATAAGTATAAAGGTTGGATATAAACAACAATAATAACAATATAATGTAATTCTACCAATTCAACAGATAATTGAACATGAATACATGATAATCTTGATTATTTTGTGGGATATAATCACGATTATTAATAATGATCACTGAGTACCATGATTTTTTTGGATGGAAATATGTTTTTATTGTTTAGTTAATGCTTTTTTTGCTCATCATGCATATTGCTGCTATATCTTTGTCCAAATGGCCTCTTTATTGACAGAAATCTCAGAAACTGAGTTGCATCATGGCAAGTGTCAAAGCACCATCTGTCTCTTTTATTTAGCATACATCTTAATCTCCCCTAAATTTCCTGCCACCACCTCCGCACCACCACCTCTATCTTAACCACTTAAACCCTCTATACATGGTGAAACGGACCTGAGTTGCAACTGTACTTGGTCTGCTCTTGTTTGCTTCCACACTGGCAAATCTTGTAGATGACGAATGTTCCCCCCAGAATAGGGGGGTTGGGGTCATTGTTTTTGTATTGTCTCTGTAATCGCGACATCCCTCTCTGCGTCTCACAGAGCTGGAAGACTTGCTGCAGGCTTTGCAGTCGGTGCAGCGCTGTCTGTTGGATGCCCAGAGCCAGCAGGATGCTGAGCTGGTGCTGCAGCTGCTCACCAGGGAGGACTTCCAGAACGCCTATACCGTCCACATCGCCGTGTCCCAGCAGATGAGCCGCGCCGTACCCGGCTCGCCCCTCACTGCCCAGGCACAGGGCCTGTGCCAGGAGGTATGCATCTTGTGGTGCTATGCTATGGTTGTGTGTTTGGTCTGGAACAATGATTTCAAGGACCCCCATAACTCTGAGTTGTACTTAATCTTGCTCATATAGAATAATCAACTTCGACTTAACCGTAACGACTTAAACCTGTATTAGACTGTATTGTTATACAATGGTGGTGCACAAACATTTAGAAAATAGACGATCTACAAGTTCAGATTGTGAGCTTGTAGATCTGTTATTTTCACTAGATTTATTTTCTTTTTAAATAATCGTTCATTAATAGTAAGTAAGGAAAAAATAATCGTCAAATATTGATTTGATGTCATATCACCCAGCCCTATGACACATTGATATGCCCTCCCAACGGCCGCCTTCTACCCTAGCTGACGGTGCTCATCGTCTGGGACTTGAGCTCAGAGAGTGACAAGAGAGCGAGAAAACCATCCCAGTGTTCATCACATCAGAGTCTGTGTTCATCTGCCACACCTGAGTCCCCTTTGAGAGAAAAAACACAAGCTAGTCATTCTCTACCGAATCAAAACAACTGTAATTGAATCGTGTCCCCTCTCTGTGGCTCCCAGAGTTTCTGTGTGTTCAAATACCCGGCCTGTCATAGTCTCCCCCTGTTGAGCAGCGAGGCGTTGTTCTCTCAACTGACTGCATGTCTCTGACAGACTGCTCCCCACAATAAGCCCTTTGTTAGGATTACTGTCAACTTTTGAGATGTGTTCACGGGAAAAGAGTGTGTGATACAGGCTTTTTCGCTGTAGTCCAAGCGGCGCGTTGTGATTTCTGCTGATGATGGTGAGATGTGTTAAGAGTCAGCCTGGCGGTGATGAAAAGTTCATTCAAGGGACAGCAAGCAGCACTGCTACACAATTGCTATTCTTTAACGATGACAGCACAGGCAGGGCGGCTGTGAGATGCAGGGCCTTGACAAGATGATCTTTTCCCCTACACACACACAAAACATGGTGCCTTCCTCCATCAAGTCAGTACGTACTGTATGTACGCTCACCCACCTGGCACAGCTTCCGAAGCGCTTAACAAGGCATAATATCTTGAGCCGGTGTGTGTGTGTGTGTGTAAACTAAGTGGCTGTGCCGCTGGACACTGCGATTGGCCCACGGGGCCAGATAATCTCCCAGCAGCCCCGGCGCTGGCAGGCCTCGGTGGCATGCTGCAGGGAGGAGGGCCGCGGACAGAAAAAGCAACTATAGAGGGTTTACAGCAGCGTGGGCCGGTACGCACGGTGACGCTAGCGGAAAGCAGTAGGAGTGGGGGCAGTGCGTCAGCTCGTTAGCGAGAGCTTTCATTAGGGTGGATGAGCTAAGCTGCACATGCCAGACGAGTGGAAGGAGAGAGAGCGAGGGTGAAGAAATTAGGCCCATTATAAAATAAGAGTTCCTGTGCTAAAGAGACACAACTAATCAACTAATTATTTTTTTTGCAAGCCGAGAGAAGAAGGTCTGTGTTAAGTCTGTGCTCACAAATGGCCAGAAGTTATTTAAAACGCAGCATTCAACTGTGAGCTCATTATGTCTGTTTGTTTAACTGGCAAAAAGGACTTTAATTCTCTGATTCTGTTATTTCTTTCCAAATGTATCAGCCGGTGCTTAATAACTCCCTTTACAGTAGAGTGAATACTGAGCGTTTCCACTGTGACTTCGTAGAGAATAGTGTGTGTGTGTGTGTGTGTGTGTGCACAACTATACACATTTGAGTGTCCCAAGTTTCTGCAAGGGATGAGAATCTAAATCTTGATTGTATTCGGTTTGCTACTGTTCATCCTTGCAGGATGTCTTTCAGCTAAATGGGATGGTTATAAACTCATATGTCTGCGCTGACGGGTCCAGAGGGAGAGCTGTTTAGGGAGTTTGCTGCTAATCTCCACCTCTCCCACCCCTTGGTAGCATAACCCTTTCCTGGAACTGGTCACGGCTTCCCATTTTTAGCTTCTTGTGAAACCATAGTTACGGTGAAGCACCGCCTTCTGAGCACTGGATGTGAAGGGAAACGAATGCTCCTGAGCGAACCGCATCATTGAGACAGGACGTCCCTTGGAGAGTATTGCGTTGAGCGACATTTATGATGGACTATTAGATTTCAGTCCAAACAAGTTCATTATAAAGGTGACAGGACGTAGTGTAGGATACTTTCCAGTCCAGGGGCCAGGGTGTGTGTGTGTACACAATAAAAATGATAATGAGCAAAAATGTACACAAAGATTAGGATTCTTGAAAAGGAACTTGAGAAGTTGCACACAAGTTGTGTAGTAGACTGTGTTAATATAAATACCATTGCAACATTCATGTTTGTGTATTACATTTTTTAGCGGTGCCAGCCGCTCTACATTTGACCGTGTCTGTGTGTTATGTCCGTCCGTCCGTCCGTCCGTCCGTCCGGATGAGCACGAGAAGCAACACATACAAACCACATGAACACAGTGTGCAATTAACCTGAAACTTTCCACGCATATTCCCACTAGGCCCAGGAACAATTGCCCCCCTTTTCACATTGCCCTGTTATAGCGCCACCAGGAGGCCAGCCTTGCAATGAATTTACAGGGATTTAACATTGTTTCTCTAGTTCATATATAGCCCAATTAAATAAACTCATCAAAGGCACCGCTTCCTTCACACAGGGTGTGATTTTTTAATTGGTGTGTATACTGCTCAAGATCAGATAATAATTTGCTACTTTACTGCCCGTTATATTTACGGGAAATAGAAATACATCTTAATTTAAATGCACCTTCTTCATGCTGGTGCAAATCCTTATGAATTAATGGGTTGATTATGTTTCTCACAGAAACGTTTTCTGAGAATGTCTTTCTGGATGTTAATATGCACTGGTCTAGTGGAAGGAGCACTGCAGTAAGAACGGCAGACAGCTCATAATCCATACATGTACAGTATAGTTATTATGATACACACATAGTTTTTATGTCTCCTCTCCTGCCTCAGTGGCTGTGACACTTGCTTCGTGGGCATTGATTTGATGTTTGACCTCCCTTCGAAATCACACCAGCTTTTGATTTCTTCCTCAAAGCGTCAATCTGAACTAACACTGCTTAGAGCAACATAGCATAGCCTTGATTGTGCAGTAAATATACTGTACAAACTACTGAACCAGCAGTATGTATAATATATATATTCTAAATGTGTTTACCAGTTTATGATGGAGGAACCGATATTATAGAGTGATTTTAAAAATGCCAAATGACTCGCCATACCAAATTTAATTTTGTTTATACCAGTGGTTCTCAACCTCTGGGTCCGGGCCCACTGGTGGGCCGTGAGGATATTGGAAGTGGGCCCCCCAAATCCTTGGCAAAACACTATAAATAAAACGTCATGGTATTATTTCTTCAAAACCTTGAACTATGTTGGTTTCATTCATCCAAGCCGTAACACAATCGATTGCTTGATCATTAACCCATTAAGACCTGGGACGCATCTGTGTCACTTTAGATTTCTTTGGCTATTCAAAAATAGCAGATATACAAGCTCATAGCGCGGCACCGAGTGCCGCGCTACGAGCTCGTAGATCTGCTATTTTTGAAAAATCTTGGAAAAAAATAAATTGTTTTTTCCCAAAAACTGTTAAAATAAACTTTCTCTGAAACTGCACCCTCCCATCTGACCACTTAACAACAGTGGTCAGATGGGTGGGCAGCGAACATCTTCAAGATTTTCAAGTGGGCCCTGATCCAGAAAAGGTTGAGAACCACTGGTTTATACAATGAATTGTAAAACATCACTTCCATGGGGATATTCTTTTCAGGAGTCGGATCACAGCACTGAACTTGGCATGTCATATTCCGAGACGAAGTTCAAGTTCAATCTTGCATGGGCAGTTTATACTACTCGGGAATCAAAATGGCGCATAGCAAACTTTATTATCTTCATCAATAAGCACAAATAAACTATTAACTAAAAATATTCCTCTACCTGGTAGGTGGCAATGTTGAAAGGTGGTATTAAAATGAAGGCCCTTCATGATGTGTGCAAGGGAGCCAAGTCAAACCAGCCTGCTGGAGTAGAATGGACATCTCAGACACAATTTATTTTTTGAAAACATGAAATTCTCATGTTTGGGGTACCACGCAAGTCAGGAATGATGAAGTTGGGAATGCATGCCCCACCTGGTTATGCAATACCAGTCTGTTGTTTGTGTCACTTTTATGCCCATATATGGGATTCTGTGTAAGGCATGCCCAAATATAGAGTCCAGGCCAGTTTATAACGTCATAGTGATGACATCAGGGTACTCCATATATGGGGATTTTGCGGATTCATCTATCTTACACAACTGCTTACACAAAACAGACCACAAGAGCCGAATTTACAGTAAATTAATATGTCATACATCACCAAGCAAATTGTGACACAAACGCATGCAAAGAAAGAACAGAATAATGCTGCTTTGCTTAGTGACACAGCTGCTTGTACAGCTTTTGTCGCCATATTGTGCTCCCTTCCTAACTGTGTGTCTGTCTGTCCTCCCAGGTGCAGAGAATTCTCCAGACCAGCCAGCAGAAGGATGGCTTGGAGCTCAAAGCCCTCCTCACCAAGCCACATCTCCAGGTCAGCTGTCAGATTCCACATTCACAATTCACGGCCGTGAAACTTAACTGTCACACAAATAATTGCGATAATTATTTAATTGTGTTTTGGGCATTGAACATTAAAATAATAGCAAATCATTCTATCATTCTTGAATTTTACTCAAAGAAGTGTGCAAAAACATAACAAAACAAAGTGTCCATTTGTTTGGACAGCTGGTATGCGCTGGGTCATAGAGTTCCCTCATTATAGATTAGCAATGACCTCTAGACTTACTCTGGCCAAGGCTGCTGTTGGCACAGCTGACATAACTGGATTCTAGTTTCCACTAACTCTGTCATTGAGGAAATAGATTGGAGAAATGTTTAGGAAGGTACTAACCTTTTCACGCTATGGATTATGGTAAATATTTAGATACAAATTACAAATTAGAATGACATTTTTCCTATGTGAATGGTTAAACATCCTCGGGGTGAATCTTGCGGGCGGTGAAAGGATTTTTCGGTTTGTTTTATGTGAATTCCACAACGGTGCTACCTTCATTGAGTAATGTAATGAATTCACGTACACATGTATTTAAATGTTTCTTATTTTAACAGTGAAATCTCGCATGGCATTACTGTGCAGTGGCTTCAGGTGACATTACAAGACAATGTGCCTTTGTCAGCTGTATTTTGAACTTGTCATGTCTACGAGAGATACATGGTCAGTGTTGAAATTATACCGGGCACCACAAGCTCTACAATTCCCGGTCCTTGTTTGCCTTAATTGCTGTCAAAACACCATAGAGCTTAATCAGTGACTTGTCAAAACATATGTCAGGGGATCAAGACAACATCCTTGTCATCCTCCATCAGAGAGCCCAGTAGGTGAGAAAAGAGCCCAGTAGGTGAGAAAAGGGCCCGGCGTACGGCTCCGGCAGTGCCCCCTAGAGTGATTTCACATGGAGGGTCCTGTCAGTGAGCGACCCCAAGGGTCTGGTGTGTCACTCCATGTGATCATGTGAACTACCAATCCCCAGTTGGCCCCCTAACCTCTCTGCAGAAGTGGATCCAATTAGCCAGCGATGTGAGCGCAAGTGAGGGAGCGGATTACCCCTGTGATTCCTGCATGGTCTTATTGTGGCCAACCCCATGGACAAACTAGTGGGGGACCGAGGTACTGAGTTTGAGAGTGATAGAAATGTTTAATTGACCTACCTCCTCTCTTCTAATCCCCCCCTCCCCCCTCTCTCTTGGTTGGGGGGAGGGGGGGGTCAAGAGTCTGCTGCCAGCCCGAGGAAGCAGAAGGTGTTTTGATGATTGATTGCGGCAGAACCTGACTCCTAAATACAGCAGAGATTAAGATGGATTGTGTGTACGCCGAAGCTGAGCTGAGGCTGCTCTCTCGCTGCAGGATAGAGAGACTAATTTGGACCGACGGTTATTAATTGTGGGGTATGCCATGCTTGTCACATTAAATGAAGTGAAGGAGTAATCTTTGCATTATTTCTGGCTGATGGCTGGATTTTGCTGACTGCTCTTGTTAAGTAGAGGGGGGTGTAACAGGTGCGAGTTTAAGCAAAGGGAGGAGAGACATGTTGGGCCCCATCTTGTGCTCAAGTCGCGCTACCCAGTATTTGAGGATTTAGCATTGCGCAAGGGTCTTTCTTGGGTAACCAGCCTTATTCCTAAAACACCAGCGCTACCCCTTACATTATGTATAGGTGTGGTGTGGCTAGGTGCCATTGCCTTTAAGAGCCGGCGCAAATATGGGAGTCGACATAATGTCTAGTGGGTAACAACGCTGTACGATACCATGCGGCGGCAGCACCAGCTACCATGGCATAGCGCAGCGCACAAGATAGGGCTCGTTGGGTAACAGTCACTACCTGCCAGTGTGTGTGGTGTGTTGTGTTATGAGCCACTAAGAGACTACAATGTCTACAAATCTCATTATCTCCCTCTGCCTTCTCCATTATTACTGTCAGTGTGTTTTTCTTTCAGTTTTCCTTTTTTTTTTACTGTGTGTGTGTGTGTGTGTGTGTGTGTGTGTGTGTGTGTGTGTGTGTGTGTGTGTGTGTGTGTGTGTGTGTGTGTGTGTGTGTGTGTGTGTGTGTGTGTGTGTGTGTGTGTGTGTGTGTGTGTGTGTGTGTGTGTCAGGCCCTCATTCAGGCTCATGACAATGTGGCAGTGCAGGAGAAAGAGACGGATGCAGAGAACGTAAACCAGTACCAGGGAGAGACGGTCAAACTGGTACGGCTGGAGAAGACCCGTGACACTCCACTGGTACGAGAACCTCATCAGCCTCTCAGTTATGCTTGATTCATACTTGGTACATACGTGCGCACAAGGAGTAGCATCACGACATGTTGCGAGCTTGTTGATCTGCTATTTTCGGTGTGCGACATGGCACGCAACCAAGAATAAAGAGGCCATGGTTTACCGTGGATTTCACCATGTAGTAACAAAAGAATAGAGTCCGCACACTGGATCAGGCTTCAAAAGTATTTTTGATTACCACCCAGTTGATGTTGAGAGCCTTGTCCTCTCCCTCAGAATGAAGGACTGGAACTGTCCCTTTTAGAACAGGCATTATATTAACCCATTAAGACCGGGGACGCATCTGCGTCTCATTTTAAGATTTCTTTGGGCTATTCAAAAATAGCAGATCTACAAGCTCATAGCGCGGCACCGAGTGCCGCGCTACGAGCTTGTAGATCTGCTATTTTTGAAAAATCTTGAAAAAATATTTTTCAGACTTTTTTTCAAAAAACTGTTGAGATTTAGATTTTTTTTAAGAATCGCCTCAGGTCTTAATGGGTTAAACTGGACAGTCTTTGGCGTGAGACCAGGGGCGCACAAACCTTTTCAACAGACCCCGAATGGTCGATCCATTCTTGTCACGACCCAACCCACTGTAGTGTTTATTCATAATCATTAAGTGACAATTCATGGTTTGACTGCTGACAGCCATGTGTTTAATAATTTAAAGCAAAAGAAACTCAGAATGTATTGGTCAAAAGGCTTTAGCGTACACTTGGGAACATTTATTTATTTATTTATTTGTAAAAAAACAACATTTTGCCCAAAATGTAGGCCTGTTTTTATAACGCTTTTTCAAGGCAACACCAAAGCTTTCTTGTCAAAAGTGCATAAAGAATGTATGAAGATGTATGTTTAGAAGTGAATACAGAACTGAAAGTGTTTTTTAATTACTCGGTGCGTGTAATTGCTGCTGTGCATAATTCTGCAACCCAATGGATATCTCTTTTGACCCTGACCCACAGTTTGCACCACTGGCTAAATGGGCAAAATGTATGAATGTCCAAGATGAATGCAAAGTTTAATAGCTGTCTCATTTAAATCGTGTTTAAAATCTAATCAAATCAGCCACTAAACATATTTGTTGGATGTTTCATTTCACATTTATGTGATTTTATATTACGTTTTCAGATGGTCCATTAGGCATGTCTGAGAAATATGTTGTCCTTTGAATGTGTCTTGCTACTGAATAATAATTACTCTGAGAATCACTGCATGTACAGTACAAATACACATAGACAGGCAGAGCTAAGCAGGAACAACATAAGTCGAAATACATAGTCCTTAACTTAATTCCAGGCAAGAGGCTTTTCACTAGGCTATGCTTCACTGTTACCAGTATCACTAACAAGTCACCACAGTCAGTTACAGATACATTATCATATTGTCAGCATTGGCGCTGACACAAGGACACGTGATTCATTCAATTCCCGTCTTTTTCTGTACCAAGACTATTTAGGTCTCGTTCTACTTTGTCACTACAGTCTGCTATAGTTATGTGGAAACTATTCAGTATAACTCTTTCTCTGGATGATCATATGTGACACATATCTGTGTGTGTGCGTGCGTGCGTGCGTACTTGCGTGTGTGTGTGTGCGCCTGTGTCTTTGTGCACGTGTGTGACTCAGGGTGCAACAGTACGTAATGACGTGGACAGCGTGGTGGTAAGCCGGGTGGTGAAAGGCGGGGTGGCGGAGCGCAGTGGCCTCCTCAGCGAGGGAGATGAGATCCTAGAGATCAACGGTATTCCCGTCCGTGGGAAACATGTCAATGACGTCCACGATCTACTGGTGAGAGGACTATAGCAGTGACTCCCCCGTAATGATGACAAAGATGTTATAACATATTAAGCTAAGTTATAAACAGTGATCTACTACAATGAAATGTTGCAAAAATAGATTTACCAGCCCAGAAGTAAGCGTAATCACAATTATATTTAGATATGGAAATGTCATCCCTGACATTGTACTGTGTTGTACCGTATGATACAATAATTATAAGATGGGGACACAGTGACTTCCAAGTCCCAGTTAAAACCGTTAGTGTTCCACTGACAATTCATGTCACACCCTCTCCTCCGCAGCAACAAATGCACGGCACGCTGACTTTCGTCCTCATCCCCAGCTCTCAGACTAAACCTCCCCCTCACAGACAGACTGTGGTAAGTCTCTCTTAATGGTGTGTGTGTGTGTGTGTGTGTGTGTGTGTGTGTGTGTGTGTGTGTGTGTGTGTGTGTGTGTGTGTGTGTGTGTGTGTGTGTGTGTGTGTGTGTGTGTGTGGGTGGGTGGGTGGGTGGGTGGGTGGGTGGGTGGGTGGGCGGGCGGGCGGGCGGGCGGGATTGGGAGTGTCTGCATACATGTGTGCAGGCATGCGATGGCCGACCTTGACACTGCTAACCCTCTGTGTTGTCAGATGCATGTCAGAGCCTACTTCGACTATGACCCCTCAGATGACCCCTTTGTGCCCTGTCGGGAGCTAGGCCTGTCCTTCCAGAAGGGAGACATCCTCCACGTCATCAGCCAGGATGACCCCAGCTGGTGGCAGGCCTACAGGGATGGGGATGAGGACAACCAACCCCTTGCTGGACTCATTCCAGGTAACAGTTAGACCCATGTCAATTATATATGTATGCATGGCTCATTGTATTATTAAAGGACACGTTATACCGCGTTTGTTTACAGCCAGTGAACTATATCTAGAAACTATAAAATGAATGTAAATGTTATATTAAATAACCTAAGCCCATGTTTTATTTACATGTATTTATTTACATTTATGTTCAACAGTTATATTTGTGGTGTAAGGCGCTAAGATGTCACTCAGTAACGATCTACCGTGAACCTTGTAAAATGCACAAAATTATCATAGACAGAATTCAACAATGCTGGCATTTTTATTGCATCTTTTACGATACATAAAAGCCTCCTTAGAAAGTATTTTGTGACTGATTAGCAACTTACTGGATACTAATGATCACAGTAACTGCCATCAATCTGGTACAAGAAGCAGATTGAAACAAATGCCAACAAATACTGTAATGAATTAGTAATAGTACAGTATCTACTATTTGACCCAGGTCCTGGTTAGATTGAGGACACTGTCTACTACTATCCTACTATGACTGGCTGTGTTGAAGCCTTCATTTAATTGCATCTGTTTCAGACAGAATAGACAGATAAATATAAATGCACATGACTACCAGGCTCATCAACAATAGACATGAAAGACTTGTTGCCTGTCTACCTCTACACACACACACACACACACACACACACACACACACACACACACTCTCACCAATTAAAATACATTATTGTGATCTCAGCCATCAAGAGCTTAGGGGAAGCACCAGCAGGTCATCCAACAGCTTCTTCTCCCAAACCATCAGAACCCTGAACGCTCGCCACATATTTCCCCCAAAACTAACATCTTGAGGGATGAATAGCACTTTATCTATATTGTACTTTGAATGCATCAGCACTTATTGTTTTATCAATGTTGTCTGCTCTCTCTACTTTTTAATGTTTTTAACGGCCTCGCCTCTTTTTAATGCGTCTATTGTTTTTAAATGTGAAGCACCATGAGTTGTGGAGAACGGTATTTTGCTCCCCTGTATGCCTAGTGTGTATTGTGGAAGTGATATTAAAACTGATTCTGACAGCAATATTCCGCTGTAATGACAGACATATTTAACCAATGTTCTTAGTGTAGGTTGTCCCTTTTCATTGGGCTTTTTAATCTGCTAGCACCAGGCTGTACTGGTACCACTGCTGTGTCTCAAATTTATAGACCCACCAATGGCAATGCAGCTAAACATGGACATCACTGCTGTCTAACTAGAGGCCACGGTATTTAGAAAAATGCGTAGGAAGTGTTCTCTTCATTGATCAGTCTCTCTTTGTCGCTCTTTTCCTTTTCATAGGGAAGAGCTTCCAGCAGCAGAGAGAGACCTTGAAGAATACCCTGACGGACAGGAGTCGGGAGCAGCAAGGTAAGAGGATAACGTTAAAACTCGTGCACACCCTGCATATGCTCGCATCATACACATGTAACACATTTTCAGGTTCATGAACCTTTCACTTGCACACTGAGTTCTCCTGTCAAAGTGACTAGAGTGTCTTTACAAAGTGAAATGATAATCCTCACTTTTAAAGCTAAATCCTTTTCCTCCCCACTTATCACTACTGCAGGGAAGCTTTGGCAAGTAAAAAAGAGCAAGAAACACAAGAAGAAGACCTCATATAACTTCAACAGAAATATGGGTAAGTTCTCGTCACGTCTTCTCCCTTTTGTCTGGCTGTGATGATGGTGGTTGTAGCCGAGTGGATACAGAAGATGTTAGAGGGTGCTCAGGTAGCGCAGGGGTACAATTGTCCATGTTTGTGGGAGGGAAGGCGGACAGGGATGGCGTTCTTTTTGCTTCACTAGTGACTTCTACAGGTTAGTCAAGGGTGCCTGTCAGCAAGGGTTTCCACACAAAATGTATATAAACGTCACATTAGATTAGAATAACTGGGATATTCGCAGTCAGACTTCACAGGCCACAAACAACACAACCAAAACTCTAATGTCAAAGAGGAAACATTTTACGCAGCGGAGGAGTAGCAAAACTAGCATAATGAGTCAATAGAAAAGGTAAATTGTAAACAACATAATGAAAAACCACAGCTAGAAAGGCTGGGTATATCCAATAGACACGAGAATAGTATTAGTCAGTCATGTCCAAGAAACAAAACTATAAAATAATAATAACATAAATGTAGCCCAAATTAGCTTCTTCATGACAGATCAGTTATCTGACTCGAGTACAGGTAAATAGACCTTGCAGCAGTAATCGAAAACCACAGTAAATGTGCTACAAAGCTTGAGTCAGCTGGCCAGTGGGCGACAACCCTTTTACAGGGGGAAGCTAAGCTATGGAGCTAAGCTGAAGAATAGGCTACCCACCTAAGCCTAGAACCACAAGCCTAGAAACACACACAGCAAACAGAACGAAGGAGGAACACCACCGTGAAAAGAGGTGCATGCAATCACAACAATAAAACAAACCTTTTAGGGCTGAGGACTACATAATGAAACCCCTGCAGCAGGTTGGCTGCACCAATTGGCTCCCTTTGACTCTGGATGAACGGCATGCACAGGACTAGGGGAAGACAAACAAAAACAAACTTCTACAGAGTACAGAGAAAACTAGAAAAAGTCTCCGCCTGGTCGGCTAGGTTATTATGGCCTCCTGGTGGCGCTATAATAGGCCAATGTGAAAAGGGTGCCATTTCTTCTGAGGCCTTGCACGGCAATCGGACACTGCATTCATGAGTTGAGGCATTTTGTTCCAAAAATGTGGTTTGCTAAATCAGACCAGCTGGTGGCGCTATAACAGGCCAATGTGAAAAGGGTGGCATTTCTTCCTCGGCCTAGTGGGAATGTATGTGCAAAATTTCACAGAAATCGCACACTGCGTTCATGATTTGAGGAATTTTGATCAAAACGGACCTATCCTGCAAACTTTAGAAGCCAAAGTTAGCCAAGTAGGATAGAATATGAAGTATCGGACACATCCATCTTGATCACATGACTATAGAGAGACTGGGTACCGATTTGCGTGATTTTTGAACAGAATCTGAAGGAATAAGAGCAAAAAAATTGTTTTTCAAAACTCAGCCTCCTGGTGGTGCTCTAAAAGGCATATGTGAAAAATGCACGGCAGAGGTTTTTCCTTGGCCTCTAAGGAGTGTGCATGCAAAGTTGCACGCAGATCGGTGCAGTTATAGCTAAAAACGTGAATCGGCCTGTTATAGCGCCACCATGAGGCTGATTTGAAAGTTTTCAAGTGACATTTCTTCCTGGGCCAAGTGGGAATGTACGTGGAAAATTGCACGGAAAGTGCATGCTGCATTCATGATTTGAGGCATTTTGTTCAAAATGAACCAATCCTGCTAACTTTGGAAGCCAATCTTAGCCAATCAGGATGGAATATGGAAAATCGGACAGATCCGTGTTGATCACATGGCTATAGAGATACTGTGTACCGATTTGTGTGTTATTTGGAGAAAATCTGTAGGAGTAACATTAAAAAATGTGTTTTGCAAAAGTCGGCCTCATGGTGGCGCTATGACAGGCTGATCTGAAAAATGTGGGGCAGAGGTTCTGCTGTGGCATCCAGGGAGTGTGTGTGTGCAGTTTCACAGCGACTGGGCCAACGGTGGCGGAGATTAGCTGATCGCAGACAGAAGGACGGACGGACACACACACACACGGACGGACGGACGGACGGACGGACGGAGGGTAAAACATACTCTCTCGCCATGCCTATCGGCCTGGCGGAGACAATCAGTAGTGTAGCAGGGCAACGCTGTCCAAACGTGGCTCTGTAGAGTGATTCTTTTTCACCTCCTCGAATGCAGGGCTGCTCGTCTTCACAGCAGCAGTGTAGTCAGGGAAAATCAATAGCTACTTTCTTCTGTATGAGAGGGGTCTTGGATGGCCTTCCGTAACATCTCGTCCCGGTCTTGAGTTTAGCGTACTTTCATAATAAACACACGGGTGGTTCCCCTAGTGATGGCTTTGCTTGATGACCTCCTTTGTCCAGGAGGGGAAATTCTTCTAGTTGTAGGATTTATTTCAGAAGTTGGGAGACAGACTGCGTGGTTGCCTTTGTTTTAAGCCCCTTCGTTCACTAGTCGTGTCAAGTGCCTGTTAGAATATTTTCGGAGTTTGCATGTCAGCTGTGGCTTTTTTGTGACGTGGCTTTTTTGGCCTGTGTACTGTAGTTGTGGCAGCACACAGGTTAGCATTAATATTGCTCTGCATATCGGATGTCAAGGAAGTGAGTTCTTGCCTGTATCTCTCTGTTCACTCTGTGTTTACAGGGGAATCCAGTGTTCATTGGATTGGATGAATCATATGTAATTTTATGTAACTATACATTACTTTTTAAATAGTATAATTCTACTACTAGCTAAGTTATTCCATACATGTTCCTGGTGCAACAGATTGTAGTTACAAACTAACTAGCAGTTACCTTACCTCTGGTAGGGACTATACTCCCTAACTTATGACTGAAGTTACGTTTGTGCAACCCAGCCCAGATGGTCCTCAGTTTGGATAAATGCACCTTCTGTGAACGGCTGAGCAACAGCAAATCTGCCGCAGTGAAGCTGCTCCTAACCCTGTCCCACATAGGAGTGGAAGACTGGTTATACTGGGGCAGCTCTCGCTGAAGGTGAATGAACAACAACTGTGTGAACATGAAGAGAGGTGTTGGTACAGCATGCGTGCTCAGTAAAACCCCACCATGCATAGATGAAGGCTAAATCTAGGTCTTTTCACTCTGACACCTTATCTGTCAGTGATTCTGAGTTGAGAAGCTCCCCCCCCACACACACACACACACACACACACACACACACACTGCCGTTGTTAGTAAGCCATGTCACTCTCACAGCATTCTTCCCAGACATGGTGTGCCACAAGTCAGATTAGCCCCATCCTCACATGCAGCATCACAGGAGGCACAAACAGGTGGCCAGCATGAGTCTATAGCTTGATAGAACCTGTTGCGTTACTGGTTCTCTCCTCTTTATCTCTCTCTTGCACACACACACGCACGCACGCACGCGTGGAGCTGTTCAGTGGCCAACAGTAAAATACATCAAATGCACTGGGAAGCTCCCAGGGGTAAATGTGTGTGTTTGTACTGATGTGGAGCAGGGCATTGCTGGAAAATGGCTGGCATACTCAGCAGAATTTCTCTTTACAACGAAAGGAGGAAGATACACACGCACGCACGCACGCACGCACGCACGCACGCACGCACGCACGCACGCACGCACACACACACACACACACACACACACACACACACACACACACACACACACACACACACACACACACACACACACACACACACACACACACACACACACACACACACACACACACTTTGCTGCTTATGGCTGTCCATCGATTTCGATGATGACGTTGCTCCAGGAATGGGTTATTGAGGGGGGTTGACTAATACCGTATATACAACATAATGGGCAGCTGAGATAAGATCTACTCAATGTTGGAAGGATGGGAGGATGTTGACTGCTTGCCTCTTGTTGTCCTACCCCCTCTTTCTTCTATACCCCTTCTTCTTTTTCAGCTATGTTACCTTAGTTTACACAGATCTGATCATCATGTTCTGAATAAGGCTGACCATGCTCCTGCCCGGTCTGTACATTAGTGCAGTGGTTTTCAAACGTTTTGTGCCCAAGGCAATACATCTCAAGGCACGCATTCATGTATTGCGTTGTCTGCTTGAGCTGCTATTTTAGCTATTTCTTTTTTAAGTGTAGTATGTAAAATCCCAAGGCACGGTCTGGACTGTTCTCTTAGCACACCAGTGTGTCTTGACACACCGTTTGGGAACCACTGCTGTAATCACATCTTAAACACCGTCCCCAATTCTCTTCTCAGACCACGATGATATCCTGACCTATGAGGAGATGGCCCTCTACCACCAGCCGGCCAATCGCAAGCGTCCCATTTCCCTGATTGGTCCTCCAAATGGCGGACAGGATGATCTACGGCGGAGGCTGCTATCCATTGAACCGGAGAAGTTTGCTGGTGCTTTGCCACGTAAGTGAACTCATTGTTAAAGCCAGGCATGGATACCGGTATAAATAGTATTGTTATACTTCCCCTGGAAGTGCACAAGCTTATGGTCTACATATAGCACCATTATCCAAAGTGCTTTACAATGTGCCTTACATTCACACATCAACGGCAGAAGCAACCATTCAAGATTGCCGTAGCAATACTGTAAGGGGTTAAGTACTCGAGACAGACTATTGACTCACACAATTTTCAAATGCCTCAGTCATACAGTCTAAAATTAGCGCTGAAACTATAGCCGTGTTTTCACTACAGTGCCAGTATATTACCGGCAAAAACAATTGTAGGGAATGGCAATGGGAGAGACTGTTTTCACATGGCCTCCTTGGCAGTAAAAGTGCTGGTAATGCGACCGTTTTCATTATCACCTCATTTGTAACAACATAGTATTTAATACTTGCCCGGCAGGCTTGTAACTTTAGTCCATTGAAAGAACAGAGGAGAAGCAAAGTTTTCTCATTCCTTTTCTCTCAATCGCTCATTATCACGGGGACGCAGGGGTTAACAGGTGGAGTTGGCAGCTCTGCTTCTAGCCTAAAATCTATCCAAGACGACATATCTTGAAATGTCAACTTAAGTCGATCGTTCTTGTTTTTTTTTTAAACGGCCACTTATAAAATTATATTAACTCATTCACTGCCAGAATAAATAAATAAGTAAATACATTTGTACCTTTTCAAGTAGTCACAGAATATCTCCAGTTTGATCAATCCCCTGATGGTTGCTAATCACGGAGGGTTTCACTGTACTTCCGCGACCTCCCATTGGCTTGCTATGGGTTGTTAAAAATAGCATATCTCGCCAAAAATACATAGGAAAACACAGGAGCCGAGATACAGTTGGTGCCTAGTGAGTTTGTTGTTTCTCAGGTGACTCTCACGTGTCTCATTTGCTCCATGCAGCTAACTCACCTTACGCAGTAAATTTAGTTCCAAATACTACCACGAGGTGGCGCTTTGGAGTCACTAAACCCATGCTTTTTTACAGCCGATTTCCCAAAGACGTTAAACAGGAAGTAGATGGAGTAGTAAATCTTGGGATCACGTGATCTCCTGCTTCTATGTGTATCAGGGGATCACCGTTATACGGAACAGTGACTTTCAACGTTTTCACTACAGGGAAAATGCCGGAAAAAACTAAAAAAACTACCTCCCACCCCACTTCTGTTTCGTCTTTGCAGTCGCATAAATTTGTCCCACTGTAAATTACATTAGTCGAGGCATTATAATAGCTGGCTGCTTAGCAGAAATGGACATACAAAAATATATTTTAAATATATTTTTATATATGTTTTCGTGAATGGAAATGACAAACGGATGACAACTTCCGTTCGTGGCTTTCAGGAGGTGTAGTTACAAAGTACCCAATGAGCCACTGCTTTCTTCATCTACACTAGATGCACACTCAACATTAAACTACTCCGATGTACTGTCTCTGGATAATGAAGAAATAAAACTTCTGTTACGTCCAAACTCAAAGCCAACTTGGTTCTTCATCTGAAGGACACTCAGTGCAATTTAGCCTACAGCTCGAAATGTCAGAACATGAAGTCGGATATTGACTCACTGTTTGTTGTTCTTGTAACACCTACAGACACCACCAGGAATCCAAGGATACATGAGCGGAACAGTCGGGACTACCACTTTGTGAGCCGGTCTGCCTTTGAAACGGACCTGGCCGCGGGGAAGTTCATTGAGTCGGGGGAGTTCGAGAAGAACCTGTATGGCACCAGTACCGACTCTGTCCGACATGTCGTCAACTCAGGACGCATCTGTCTGCTTTGCCTGCACACCGAGGTAGGAGTGTGTTTCTGCATGTTTGGTATTTTGCGGTCAAACCAGGAAAGTGAAAACTCACAATTTTCACCTTAGTTTGGTTCTAAACCTAACTCTTACGGTAATTCTCACCTTAACTTCACAGAAGACTTCATGACCTAACCCTCTAATAGAGATGAGAGAAAAAAGTTATTTTTGCAGTCTTCAGGGATATCATATTTTCAGAGATTGTTTTCAAGATATAAACATTTTAGATAATTTGGCTTAGCCAAGAAGTGGACTTTTTTTAAATTCCTGTGCTATTTATTTTTATTCTTGGTTGACATAGTGCCACTTTTATTCAGAACTGCGTTTTCAAACTTAAAGAAGATCTTTATTAGAGTGGATATGGATTCTATGATAAAGGCCATTTCAAGCATAAATTTGAACTGTATTTTGTCCCAGCCTTTAGTGTAATTGATTCTCAAAAATATTGTACACAGAAACTTCATCATTTCATCATTCTGAACCTTTTTTTCATTTTCTTTATTTCATGTTATCCTACATATAATTAAGGAAAATCAGTCTCAGTGTCACACTCTTTTTCGCATTTTCCTCCTCACTGGCTTGAGCAATTGATCTGAACTTGCACACGGGCATTGACCATTATCATTATGCAGACCGTGAGGAGGCCTGTTTTTCACTTTTCCCAAATTCAAGCTGTTTATTATTGTTAGGAATATATTATTGTTATAGGCCCACTATGGATATCATTTTCCATAGCACTCGCACAAACATTGGCACGTGTCAATGTGCGTTTGAGGGATGCGGACAAAAACTTTTCTCTCTTTGTTCATGACAACGAGTGGAGCTGCACTTGTACACAGACGCACGCGCGCGCGCACGCACACACACACACACGGTACCGTTTGTGTGTGTGTGTGTGCTCAATCAATGGCAATGCCATTAACATGCAACATGCAATTTTGCTGTAAGATACATTTTAATTGGCATTTCGGAGATAAAAGAAACCGAACTAACGTGAGTTGCAACGTCTCTCTCTCTCTCTCTCTCTCTCTCTCTCTCTCTCTCTCTCACACTCTCACTCTCACTCACTCACTCACTCACTCACTCACTCAAAATATGAAAGGTAGGCTACAATGACTGCTACTACTTTGTTTAGGGATGTTCAGCAATAACAATGCCATGCATTCCATGCACATGACAGTGGCCGCCTCCTCTCCCAAAGTTTCACTAAGCAAATAAGCATGTACTGTGTACACACAACCCAAAGTCTGCAAATACTTTCAGTGCACACATTCCCAGGTATGGACTAGTATGTACTATTATGTCAGCTTACTGTACTCTCAAGACAAATGAGTTGTCGCCAGAATCTTCATAATGAATGATACTTTAGTGAGGCAAATCATAGTTTTTGGTGACATTACTTGATATCCATGAAAGCACAGCATCATTCCTTCTCTCATTTCTTTCCTTTAAATTCATATGTCCTATTAGTCGCTGCGGGTGTTGAGGTCCTCCAACCTCAAGCCATATGTCATCTTCATCGCCCCTCCTTCACAGGAACGACTGCGCACTCTGCTGGCCCAGCAGGGTAAAACACCAAAGGTACCTATTTTGAACTGTAAACGTATTAATTCTTATTTCTTTATTTTGTATGGCATGCATCATAAATGTATTAGTAGGGAGGTCAAACACAATTTGACTTTATTGTCTTGTTTCTAATAACAGTATAGTAATCCCAGAAATTGTTTGGCTGTGTCTCACCCTCAGTGGTGGAACTCAAGTACTGTACTTAAGTAAAATTTTGAGGTATTTGTACTTTATTTGAGTATTTCCAATTTCCAAGGCAAATATCGTACGTTTACTTCACTACAATTATTTGAAAACTTTAGTTACTAGTTACTTTATAGATTTTGATTATTATTACAAAACATACATACACTTCAGCCCTATATACATTTCGGCCATTTGAAAATAGCAGATCTACACAATAGCAGATCTACACAATGCGACAATGCGTCGCGATGCGACGCATTGTGAGCTTGCGATGCGACGCATTGTGACTTTGTAGATCTGCTATTTTCCAAAGATTTTTATACATTTGAAACCTTGAAATGGGACATTCTGCATAATGAGTACTTCAACTTTTGGTACTTTTATTACATTTTGATGCCAATACTTTTATACTTTTACTCAAGTACATTTTGAATTACGGACTTTTACTTGTAACAGAGTATCTCTACATTGCAGTATTTATACTTTTACATAAGTAAAACATTTGAGTATTTTTTTTCCACCACTGCTCACCCTCCTGCCCCTTCTGAATCCTACTCACGTGCAGCCCGAGGAGCTGAAGGACGTCATCGAGAAGGCCCGCGAGATGGAGCAGAACTTTGGCCATCTGTTTGACGCGGCCATTGTGAACGTGGACCCAGACACAGCCTTCCACGATCTGAGGAGGCTCATCGAGAAGCTGGACACAGAGCCACAGTGGGTCCCCACCTCCTGGCTATGTTAGAGCTCAACAAAGAGACCAGGGCAGGAAGTGGAGACAGAGAAAGGGTTCTTGGAACAACAATCGAGAAGGACAGATTGACAGGTGATGGTCATTTATCACTGGATTGTCAAAGAGTTTAACTTGCACAAAATGAGGAGTCGCTCTTCACTTAGAGGTGGTGATCGCTAAAATGTTTTGCAGGGATGGACTACATTTTCTTAACTTTCTTTTGTTGCTGTATGTCTGTGTCTTTTTTTCTTTTCTCACTGTTCTATATCAACTTACCACAATTTATCAGAAACAAATTATAGACGGTATTTCCATCCTAATCTTTATAGTTATTTATAATTGTAAATATATATTTTCTAGACAAAAAGGTTTAAACATTTTATTGTGACATTTTTGTTGTTTGTAAGATACGTCAATGATGTTCATCCAGGATGGTATATCTATGGTATATCTATATATGTTTCTGAGAATGCAGTAAACATGGACGTGCTCTGATTTCCGAACTAAAAATAATTAACCCTTGTGTTACAAGGGAATACAATATTTTCATCCAGAGACTCCAAAGAAAGATATGATGGAACATGCTTTATTCAGTGGTTTTTCCACTCGACCAATTTCAGTATTATGTTATGTTGCTATATTTATATTGTAATAACATACCTCAAAATCGTTGGTCTGTTTATTAGTTGTCTGCCTAATGGCAGTATAACTAGCTGTACTCTTCTACCACTGTGGGGTTTGAGAGGGTCTTGTTCCATGGTTCTGTGGGCAGGACATCCTGTCACTGTAGAACTTAATCAAACTGCTGTTTCTTTACTGGTATCCTAGTCATCATGAATTATGCACAATTCAGGTAAACAATGTTAATGCTAATAAATGACTTAATGTCTCAAAATCTCTAATTGTTGATGTGTTGCCTACTGGTTGTTGCGATTACAATTTGGGGTTGAATGGATGCTGTGTTCATCTGGCGTTTTTTAATTGTTTTGTTCATCTGCCGATTCACGTTGAATCGTAGGTCATGCAATCAAAATTTGTACAACTTCTCAAATAGGCCACATTCTTTTTCTTTTGCAAGACACTTTGCTACTACTACTACCACCGATTTTGTCCAAACCACCATGTAGTAATTGTTGAAATTGTTAAGATGCAAAATAACGTGTGTGTGACAGTTAAGTTATTAAGGTGAAACGTTATTGACAGTTATTAAGGCAAAACGTATTGTGTTAATCAGTTGAGTGAAAAAAATATATGGCTTTCACATATGGTTAGGTTAAATTTAAAAGGGACAAAATCAGAAAATAAACATACTTGTTTATACATAAGTTACTTGCATACTTCATAGTTTTTGAGGACCTAGTCTAAAATGTCTGGTTTGATTCAATATTGATCGAATATTTAGCGGAACTAGACCGGTGCCTCGTTGGGTACCGGCCTACCCGGGAACGATGCAAATATTCGGTGCATTTATTGTAAGATGATGGCAAAAATGACAATTGGTGTCACCGAAATGTTTTACCATTATTTCAACTTGCTTAAAAAGATGAATCTTCCATGCCTTTGTGGCACAAGCAATGTGACAAGGCGTTTCTGAAAAGAAATGTTAGGGTTCAAAGCTAACACTAAAAGGTCATCTGAACCGAAAGGTTAACTATGGCTCACATACGTCTTCCATGCCTTTGTGGTGCAGGTAATATGATATTGCTTTATACATTGAAGGTTTAGGGTTCAAAGCTGCTTTGGAACATTTTCGCTCTCCATCTAAACTAAAGGGGTTTGGTTCTCACATATACTGAATGTTCTATACCTTTGTTGGCACAGGCAGTATGACACAGCTTTATAAACCAAACATTTAGGGTCCGAAGGAACATTTTGGCACTCCATCTGAACTCTAAAATGTTAACTATTTGGTTCTCACATGTATCTTTCATACCTTTGTAGCACAATCAATGTGACGGTGCTTTATAATCTGAAGGTTTAGGGTTCAAAACTGACAATTTCGCACTCCATCTAAACTCTAAAAGTTTAAGCATTCGGTTCTCACACAAATGTTCCATCCATGCCTTTGTAGCACAAAAGATGTGACATGGGTTACAAATCAAAGGTTTAGGGTTTGTAATTCTCAAGTAACTTTTTTGCACTCCATCTAAACTCTGAAAGGCATCTAAACTCTCTAATAAGGTTAACTAATTGGTTCTCACGTGTATCTTCCCTTTGTAGCATAAGCTATGTGACAGTGGTTTCAAAACTGGTAAGGAACATTTTTGCACACCATCTACATTCTATCAAGTATCGTCCATGCCTTTGTGGCACAGGCGATATGACAGGGGTTTACAAAACCCAAGGTTTAAGGTTCAAACTGCTGAAGAACATTTTCTTCAAAAAAAATCTTGCTTAGGGCCACGAAAATCCTAGGGCCGGCCCTGCATACAACAAACAGACTGGCAGTGAAGGGCAAACAGAAAAACATTGGCGACACAGGTGCTTATATATGGACAATCAACACACGATAAGTAAGTATAACTAAGAAACAAGGAACACAACAAGAAAACAACAGTTTTTGTTAAAAAACATCTATTGGAACATTTTTCTCTGCACCCAGAATTACTCTTTCATTGAGAGCAAACAGAGGGATGTTTAACACATTCCATGCCAGAGGTTAATCTCATAATGTACTCACCAGTGCCAACGTTTTATTGTTGTTTTTTGTTTTTTTCACGTTGCCATAGACCTTGTTAAAATCCATGAGATTGAGCTCTGCGCTGTTTGTAAACATAGCGGAGATCTCCCTGCTTCTACCACTGAAGACCACGTGTCAAACGGGGCATCCATGTTGTAGTTAGAACGGTTTATGTTAAACAGTGATCAGCGAGGAGGAAAAACTACAAAGAGAAAATGCCATTTTAGTGTCCGCTTTAGAATGGAGTCGGATGGCAACGAAAATATCCGGCGAAGAATACTTCCGCTTCCGGTGGTGTTACACTGAAATGTGCCGTATCGAAAATTGAAAAAAATAAAATAAAATTAAAAAAATAAATAAAAAAGCACCACCGATCCCGTAGCCCGTAGGCTCCGTTACAAATCAGTTATTGTCATATCTAAGTGTCATTATATAGAGTTGCATCTTCCATATCAGTGTGGCTCAGGAGATATACCTGGGATTTATTAGCTGAAGGTTTAGGGTTTGAAAATCCTTAATATAATTTTTCACTCTCAATCTAAAATCAAAGAGGTTGGTTAAGTATTGCATTCTTACGTGAGTTTTCCATGTTAGTGTGGCTCGAGGTATTATTCAGGATTTTATAAATAAAAGGTTCAGGGATCAAACCTCATGAAGAACAGTATCATCTAAATTCTAAAAGGTGGGTTAAATGTTACATTCTCGGTTGCATCTTCAATGCCAGTGTGGCTCAAACGTTAAATCAGTGGTTTATAAACAGAAAGTTTAAGGGCCAAAACTCACAAGAAAAGAAGTCACTCTCCGTCTAAATTCTCAAAGGCGGGTGAAGTAATACATTATCAATTGGGTCTTCCATGCCAGCTAGCATGTGAGATAAATCAGTGATTTATAAACCGTTGGTCAAAGGTTCAAAACTCCTAAAGAACTTTTTCACTTTCCATCTAAATTCTAAAAGGTGGGTTAAGTATCACATTCGTAGTTAATTATTACACCCTCAATTCCATCTTCCATGCTAGCATGGCATGTGAGTCAGGAGTACAAACCATGGCTCAAATGATGAATCAAGGGTTTATAAACAGAAAGTTTAAGGACCAAAACTCCAGAAGGAAAAAATTCACTCTCCGTCAATCATTACATTCTCAATTGCATGTTGGATCCTAGCATGGCACTTGCCTTGGGAGTACAAACCATGGCTCAAACAATAAATCAGGGGTTTATAAACTGAAGGTTCTGGGTTCAAAACTCCCAAAGAATATTTTTCACTTTCCATCTGAATTCTAAAAGACGAGTTAAGTATTACATTCCCAGTTGCATCTTTCATGCCAGCTAGCATGTGAGATAAATCACTGATTTATAAGCTGGTTGTTAAGGGTTCAAAACTCCTAAAGTTTTTCACTCTCCATCTAAATTGTGAACGGTGAGTTAACTATTACATTCCCGATTGCATCTCCTATGTCAGCATGGCTCAATAGATGAATCAGGGGTTTATAATCCAAAGGTTCTGGGTTCAAAGCTCCCAATGACAATTTTTGACTTTCCATCTAAATTGTGAAAGGTGAGTTAACTATTACATTCCCGGTTGCATCTCTTATCTCAGCGTGGCTCAATAGATGAATTGGGGGTTTATAATCCAAAAGTTCTGGGTACAAAGCTCCCAAAGAGCATTTTTCACTTTCCATCTAAATTGTAAAATGTGAGTTAAATTTATTACATTCCCAATTGCATCTTCTATGCCAGTGTGGCTCAATAGATGAATTGGGGGTTTATAATCCAAAGGTTCTGGGTTCAAAGCTCCCAAAGAGCATTTTTCACTTTCCATCTAAATTGTGAAAGGTGAGTTAACTATTACATTTCCAATTTCTTTTTCCATGCTAACATGGCTCAAATGATAAATCAGGGGTTTATAATCCAAAGGTTCTGGGTTCAAAGCTCCCAAAGAGCATTTTTCACTTTCCATCTGAATTGTGAAAGGTGAGTTAAGTATTACATTCCCAATTGCATCTTCTATGCCAGCGTGGCTCAATAGATGAATCAGGGGTTTATAAACCAAAGGTTCAGGGTTCAAAGCTCAATTAATACAAAAGACCACTCCAACAACTAATACAAAATATCTCAAACAACCAAAACAAGGATCAATACAAAACTTCAAAGTGCCTCAATAAAAAAACATGAAACAGTGGTCAAAAAAATAACAAATAAGTCAGCTATAATACTAATAATGTCAATGACATACAACAAAAATGTCTTTGCTTAGTATGTACATTTATTAAGCTCCTCCCACTGGAGGTGGGCTTTACCCATGCTCCTCCCCCTCCTACCGGAGCTAAAAGAGGGCGTGAGGAGGGAGGCGGGCTGATTCCACGCTCCTCGCCTTAAAAAGAGCAAAGATAGAGATTTACCAGGACCAAGATTCAAACCCCCAACCTTCCGCCTGCGAGGCCTCTCCTTTTCTCTTGCGCCACCAGGCTTTTCACACTAATTAGAAACTTCAGGTAATATTTGAAGTTTAAGGGAGAGGTGGCAGGTCAAAAGTTGAAAGTCTACAGCAAACACCTCTCCCCCTCACAGAATGACTGAATCTACTAAATTCACTGATGATCAGGGTTCATTATGACACAACTTTTTTGAGTTTTATTGTTATTGAGGTTATTGTTAAAAACCATCTGTTGAAAAAAAAAAAAGGCAACAGATGGTTGGAGAGCAAACAGAGGGATGTTTAATGTTATCAAAACACATATTTGTTATTGTCATATCTTAAAGTCATTTATCAATTTCAGAAGACCAAAACTAGCAGTTTTAATCAAGAGTGTGAACCTGGCTCAGAGTTCAAACAAAATAAGAGCAATACACTTAAACACAGAATTGATTATGAATATAAAGACAAAGGCTAATTAACTAATTGTTTATGAGTGAGTTAGTCTGCAGAATCTGTAGTGGATGTGTGTAAAGCAGTGGTTTTCAAAGTGGGGTCCAGGGGACCCTCATGGTTTCTTGAGGGGGTTCTGAATGTCCCCTTACATTTCTGTAACTCCCGAGAGTGTACAAAATGGAACCAAATGGACCCCTAATGGTCCATTTGTACACTCTCAGAGATATGGGGGTCATTGAAATTAAAATGTCTTAGAAGTAAGGAGTTGGATGATGGATGCAAACCAAAAGACAAACAAGACAAAATGTGAGAGGGGAGAATGAGAGACTCCAAAAGTAATGAAGACTGCTGTCACTATGCGAGTCAGGAGGGAGTGCAGGACAGAAAGACCAAGGCAGACTAGTTCAGATACAAGGAGTTTTCTTGTTTTTATTATGACAAAAACCAGGGAACACAAGGAGCACGTGAAGGACTAGGCGGGCACTTGTAAGTTTCACTTGTAAAAGCAAGAAGAAAGCCTACATACACTGAATCAAGGAGACTAGATCAAACACTAAGATACTCATAGGCAACTACATACAACAAACAGACTGGCAGTGAAGGGCAAACAGAAACACATTGGAGACACAGGTGCTTATCTATGGACAATCAACACACGATTGGCTAGGGCTAAACAAGACACAGGTGAACAACATTTGCAAATGACATGGTGAGACAAGACAGGTAGCAGCAAACAGGAAACACTCAGACATCACTACAAAACAAAAGGTAAACAAGTGTAAATTAAAACTAGAACTAAGAAGATATATTACTAAAATATGTAAAGAAACACAACTGTATTGTAAAACACCTAGTATAACTAAGAAACAAGGAACACAACAAGAAAACACAACAGTTATTGTTAAAAAACATCTGTTGGAACATTTTTCTCTGCACCCAGATTTACTCTTTCATTGAGAGCAAACAGCCCAAACATTAAATCAGTGGTTTATAAACAGAAAGTTTAAGGGCCAAAACTCCAGAAGAAAAAAATTCACCCTCCATCTAAATTCTAAAAAGTATCAGATTCTTAGTTAATTATTACATTCTCAATTGCATGTTGGATTCTAGCATGGCACATGAGTCAGGAGTACAAACCATGGCTCAAATGATAAATCAGAGGTTCATAATCTGAATATTCTGGGTTCAAAACTCCAGAAGAACATTTTTCACTTTCCATCTAATTTATGAAAAGTGAGTTAAGTATTACATTCCCGTTCGCATCTCCGATGTTAGTGTGGCTCAAATGATAACTCAGGGGTTTCAAATCCGAGGGTTCTGGGTTGAAAGCTCCCAAAGAGAATTTTTCACTTTCCATCTAAATTGTGAAAGGTGAGTTAACTATTACATTCCCGATTGCTTCTTCCATGCTAGCACTACCGAAACAAAAGTTGGTCACTACCGAAACGAAAGTTAAGTCACTACAAAGTACTACCAATCAACTCTAAATTGCCTGAAACGTACTCCTAACAGGTTTTTGGGGGGACGAGTTTGGCCTCCACACTTAGTGATTTTTTCGGATTTAACTTTCGTTTCGGTAGTGACCAACTTTCGTTTCGGTAGTGACACAATGGTGAAATGTTTGTGAAAAGTGAGTTAAGTATTACATTCCCGTTCGCATCTCCTATGTTAGTGTGGCTCAAATGATAACTCAGGGGTTTCAAATCTGAGGGTTCTGGGTTCAAAGCTCCCAAAGAGCATTTTTCACTTTCCATCTAAATTGTAAAAGGTGAGTTAACTATTACATTTCGATTGCTTCTTCCATGCTAGCATGGCTCAAATGATAACTCAGGGGTTTCAAATCTGAGGGTTCTGGGTTCAAAGCTCCCAAAGAGCGTTTTTCACTTTCCATCTAAATTGTGAAAGGTGAGTTAACTATTACATTCCCGATTGCTTCTTCCATGCTAGCATTTCAATTGCTTCTTCCATGCTAGCATGGCTCAAATGATAACTCAGGGGTTTCAAATCTGAGGGTTCTGGGTTCAAAGCTCCCAAAGAGCATTTTTCACTTTCCATCTAAATTGTGAAAGGTGAGTTAACTATTACATTCCCGATTGCTTCTTCCATGCTAGCATGGCTCAAATGATAACTCAGGGGTTTCAAATCCGAGCGTTCTGGGTTGAAAGATCCCAAAGAGCATTTTTCACTTTCCATCTAAATTGTGAAAGGTGAGTTAACTATTACATTCCCGATTGCTTCTTCCATGCTAGCATGGCTCAAATGATAAGTCATGGGTTTCAAATCCGAGTGTTCTGGGTTCAAAGCTCCCAAAGAGCATTTTTCACTTTCCATCTAAATTGTGAAAGGTGAGTTACTGTAACTATTACATTCCCGATTGCTTCTTCCATGCTAGCATGGCTCAAATGATAACTCAGGGGTTTCAAATCCGAGGGTTCTGGGTTCAAAGCTTCCAAAGAGCATTTTCCACTTTCCATCTAAATTGTGAAAGGTGAGTTAAGTATTACATTCCCGATTGCTTCTTCCATGCTAGCATGGCTCAAATGATAACTCAGGGGTTTCAAATCCGATGGTTCTGGGTTCAAAGCTCCTAAAGAGTATATTTCACTTTCCATCTAAATTGTGAAAGGTGAGTTAAGTATTACATTCCCAATTGCATCTTCTATGCCAGCGTGGCTCAATAGATGAATCAGCGGTTTATAAACCAAAGGTTCAGGGTTCAAAGCTCACCTAATACAAAAGACCACTCAAACAAAATATCTCAAACAACTAAAACAACAATCAATACAAAACTTCAAAGTGCCTCAATAAAAAAACATGAAACAGTGGTCAAAAAAATAACAAATAAGTCAGCTATAATACTAATAATGTCAATGACACACAACAAAAATGTCTTTGCTTAGTATGTAAATGTATTAACCTTCCACTGGAGGTGGGCTTTACCCATGCTCCTCCCCCTCCTACCGGAGCTAAAAGAGGGCGTGAGGAGGGAGGCGGGCTGATTCCACGCTCCTCGCCTTAAAAAGAGCAAAGATAGAGATTTACCAGGACCAAGATTCAAACCCCCAACCTTCCGTTTGTAAGGCCTCTCCTTTTCTCTTGCGCCACCAGGCTTTTCACACTAACTAGAAACCCAAGGTAATATTTGAAGTTTAAGTGAGAGGTGGCAGGTCAAAAGTTGAAAGTCTACAGCAAACACCTCTCCCCCTGACAGAATGACTGAATCTACTAGATTCACTGATGATCAGGGTTCATTATGACACAACTTTTTTGAGTTTTAAGTTATTGTTAAAAAACATCTGTTGAAAAAAAAAAAAGGCAACAGATGGTTGGAGAGCAAACAGAGGGATGTTTAATGTTATCAAAACACATATTTGTTATTGTCATATCTTAAAGTCATTTATCAATTTCAGAAGACCAAAACTAGCATTTTTAATCAAGAGTGTGAACCTGGCTCAGAGTTCAAACAAAATAAGAGCAATACACTTAAACACAGAATTGATTATGAATATAAAGACAAAGGCTAATTAACTAATTGTTTATGAGTGAGTTAGTCTGCAGAATCTGTAGTGGACGTGTGTAAAGCAGTGGTTTTCAAAGTGGGGTCCAGGGGACCTCACTTGCCTGCCACGCCACAGGGAGGCGCTAACCTCGCGTCACCAGTCTAGGGAGGAGCTGAGAACCACTCCCACTGTACTACTAAGCTGCTCGTCAGAGGCCAGCTGCTGGTGATACAACAACAGTTTCTCCGGCCGACCGTAGTTTCTCCTCATTTCAGCTGTTTAAAACAGGTTTGTAACGTAAAACATCACAGTTATGCACTAGAAATGGTTAGGATATGTTCTAAACTTCATAATTTCATCGATGATATGTCAAATATGTTATTATTTTTTAGGTTATATTGAGCTGAAAACTTCAGTTCTGTTAGTAAAGTAGCCTACGTCACGCTAGACTAGACACTACACAGGGTGGTACCTGGTTTATGGCTACACATGTTTTTCTATTTAATATTCGACTCATTGACAGCTTATGTTTTAAGATAATGGTTCAAAATGACACATTGTAGTGTACATATGAGGAAAAGAGTGGCAGGCTCAGCTTATAGCAGGGGTCTTCAACGTTTTCAGGCCAAGGACCCCCTAGCTGAGGGAGAGATGAAGCAGGGACCCCCTCTATATCGTATAAAATTGATTTCAGATTATACTTTTTTTGTTTACTTGGTCTGCTCTTTTATCCCCTCTACACCTATACCTCTTTGCCAAAAATAGCCGATCTACAAGCTCACAACGCCAGCTTGTAGATCTGCTATTTTTGGCTAAAGTTCTCCTCAGAGAAGGGATGCTAGGGTTCAAGTGGTTAAGGTTAAAAAAATCATAACACAAAGATTTGGCGGACCCCCTGTAGTAACTCTGAGGACCCCCTAGGGGTCCCGTACCCCCTGTTGAAGACCCCTGGCTTATAGTATGCTCCTAGCCCTGTTTGGAACCTCACTCTGTACGAAAGCTATCGTGGAGAGTGAGGGTCACTGTGTGTATATATTTGGCCTTGAGAGAGAGGTGTGTGTGTACTAACCTAACATGTTGGAGATGATTCTTGAACAAATTGAATGATAAATAAATGTTTTTTATTTTTATTATTATTATGTTGTGTATGTATTTTTATGTGATGTCTATCTGCTCTGTGTTGGTTTGTTTATAGGCTTCTTTTTTAACACAAGAGCCATACTGTTGTCATGTTTCATATAATTTCATATAATTGAAAAATGCAAAAAATAATGGGGAAAAAAGGAGGAGATTGGTACTGGTACAGAACTAGGTATTATCTGTTAAAACTGTTATTGTGTGTCATGCTTGGTGCCTTTAGATTTTTGGCTGATGGCTGCTGGGACTGATTCTGTGACCTATGAACTACGAATGAGACACATGACCAGACAAGACCACGGACATACAGCCAGCGACCGGCGACCACAGGGCACGAGGGATCCAGGCTGAGAAAGTATGCTGTGCATATGGTACGTGTCTTTCATTATATTACACCAGACTTCACCACCCTAGACTTCACCAGCGACTATATAGACGCCTTAACAGACTACGTCACACTAATAAGAACCAGTATGCGCACGCAGGCCGGCACCAACTGAACCCCACCGCTCATAAGATGCGATGTAAAAGTGGTCACAGTCTCACGTGTAAAAATGCATCCCATCAAACTTTCAGATGCTGTTTTTCTCCCAGTATGGAGAAAGAATGCTTAGGATTTTTACTGTGATCTCTCGCTCTTGAAATATATAATCCTTGGTTTCTGTTGTGTGTAAACAATAATAGCAATTCAAAACAGTTGTCCCCCAAACCCCACCTCCAGTGGCTGTCATAAGAATGGAGGGAGCGCTCTATAATCATGGCACCAGAACCTGCTCTTGCTCACGCAGCTGCAACCCGTCCGTCCCGCGAAGGTGTCGTGCGCAGAGAACGTCTGAGAACAGCAGACCTCCAAGCTCACAACAGTCTCATCCGCGACGTGGTTGTGAGCTTGTATGTCAGCTGTTCTCGGCGCGCAATACCGTTGCGGGGTGAAGTACATATGTCTCACTAGGACGCACCTCACTAGCCAACACACAAGAGGGGGTTGAATGAACTAAAACCAGCGCACCCCAAAACAGCGGATTTGGTGATCTGTTGGGAATTGATTACATGAAGTAGTCACCTGTGCGTCCAGTGTCAATGTTTGTTAACAAATAATTGGTCTATACTACACTGACTACTTATATTGACACATCAAATTGTAAACTTTTGTTGTATTGCCAAGTGTTCCATTTTTCTTTTCCCATCTTTTTTAAAAGATTTCTTTTGGGTCTTTTCTGACTTAATTTATAGGTATAGTGGAGAAGGACAGGAAAAAAAAGTGAGAGACGTGCAGTAAAGATCGTCGGGAACAGGACTCGAGGCCTCCCATCTTTTTAAGCAGCTCAGCCAACACCAGACATTTCTGAGACTTGTATCCCAACAACCTGAATGTGAGTTTTTAATTTTGATTTCTTTTTATTCAATGGTGTCCTCTTTATAGCTGAAGACGTATCTGTTCCACTGTACATTTGTAATAATTATCCTCTCTAGGTAACATGCTAGCCATGCCAGCATGTCACTGTTGTGCTGTTGACAGCCCCTCTCCACACCAGGTATACTTAAAGAAAGGCTATGTTGATTAACTCATCCTACTATAATTCTAGTAACCTCTGTCTGTAGTGGTAGGTGAGTGAGTGAAGCTACCCGGTTCTCCTCAGTGGCTGGACCAATTGCTCTGATTTTGCACACAGCCATTGACCATTACCATCTGAACTTAACTGTGAAGCCCATTTGTCAATTTCATCAAATCTCAGCTTCTTATTAGCGTTTATGTGTCAAACAATGTCGCCTCCCGGGTTGCCAGATCATGTGCGCATATCCCCCCACGGATGCGTCGACCGGGTATGGTCTAGTAGTCCCTAATCCCCTGAAGCAAGCCCATTTTATGACCATGCATGCACCTCATGGTACACTAGTACCTCAAAGGCATTAAAACAAAAGCAAAACTTCAGACCTCCCAAAACAAACTGATCAGGTTACTACTAAACCTCACACCTAGGACTCGCCTAACCCCTGCTCATTATACTATAGCATGGGATGGCTCAGGGTAGAGGACAGAGTACAGCAACTTGCAATGGGCCTGGTCTTCAAGATATTCAAGGGATCATTGAGCCCATGTACTGTACCTGTCTAACTGCTTCAACAACGTGAGAGACACATGCAGGCCCAACACCAGAAGGAGCTCCACTGAACTCGTTCAACCCAGATTCGGTACAAACTTGGGGTTAAATTTGTTCTGTTATGCCACCAAAGTGTGGAATGCCCTACCAACACCCATCAAAAAGTGAGACTCCGTACCCTCCTTCAAAACCGCCATAAAGAGCACCTGTCTGCAATTTGCAACTGGTCCTAGACAAGTGTTCTAAGCTTGACACCAGAAATGTATTCAATTAATCAAAATGGTAATGTCAATCTTTACAGCAGCTATAAGTATAAATGTCAAACCACATAACATTGAATTTATTTCATTGTGTTTTCCGCTGTAGATCTTGAAAGTACTCTCTACTGCACATCAAGAGCCAGAACAAGCACAAGGTATCTATCTATATGTATAGATTCAAATATTGTTTATGTTGACTGTTTTTGTTTGTTTTCTCACATGCATTATCAGGCCAAAAACTAAATATGCTCTAGGCCCTCTTGAAGAAAACGGCACAGGGCTAACAATCTGTAGAGCTGGAAAGTGTTAAACTGTATTTTGTATTTAACATTGGGGCCATATTCCTTTACAGCAAAGAGTGAAGACTGCACAAGGTACATTTTAGCCACATTAACCCTATAGTCCCTATTCTGGACACGTCATAATAGACAAACCATCTGTGAAAGTCGATCTATAGCTCACAACATGTCGCGTTGCAACGTGTTGTGAGCTTGTAGATCAGCTATTTTCGGCATAATGGATTTGGTGTTGCAGTGATGGCATCGAAGAGATGCAAGGCTTTAAATAACACCATATTGGTGTATATCAGTGGTTCTCAACCTGTGGGTCGGGATCCCCAGGGGGGACCCCACATGATTTTGGGGGGGTCCTCAGATGACAGTGAAGTGACAATTTAAGGACTTTTAAGACCGTTTTGAATAATACCTAAAAAAAAGAGAGAAAATAAATAAAACCATTACTGCATCAAACTATACCATAAACGGGCTAAACATTGGCCAAATTGTCAAATAGCCGAATATCTACAAGCTCACAACTCCTCGCAACGCAAGGCATTGTGAGCTTGTAGATCTGCTATTTTCACAATATTTATCTGTGGAACCGAGTGAAACTAAATTGAATGCCTCAACTCCTTACATTCCAAGTGCTTATCAGGGTGAGGGGGTCCCCAGTTCAAATATGATCATTTTGGGGGGTCACAGCCTGAAAAGGTTGAGAACCACTGTATATAACACCATATTGGGAGGCTTCCATGACGAGGTGGTCATATTAATGCTCTTCTCCTTAAACGGGAGAATGGCGAAAGCCTGAAACGTCACAGCAGCACTCGGGTACAATGAAGCACTTTGCAACAGGAGCCCACAGTGTGCAAGCCTTTTTTGTTTTACAACATGGGAAGAGCGCCTTAAGGAAGACAGCCACAGGGGCGCCCGCTGGCCTAGTGGTCCTTTGCTGTGTGTCACCCCCCATCTCTCTCCCCGTTTCCTGTCAAGTCTACTTTCCTATCAATAAAGGCAGAAAAAGACCCCAAAAATATTTTAAAAAGAGAGACAGCCATCCATTCTGTCAGTGGAAGAGTTATCTGTTGATTGCTTCTTCACAGTGTACACATGTGATTGATAAGATGTATAGTCACAAAGACATTTTTTCTTGTCTGTACTACGCAACATCTATATTTGCTGTTGATGTTTTTTGTTTTGTTTTTTCATTGCAGAAGCCATTGGGACTACACGTACATGCTACAAAGCAGCAAGTCAACAGCGCCATGACCGATCACTTCAAACAGGCTTCAGGTCGAAAGTGGTGGTGGGGGCTACAGAAACAGACTGCAATCAACAACAGAATGAAGTGGTCTTCTTGTCCTTGTGGGCTCCTCAGCATTATCAAGCCGTGAAACAGAAACCTTGCATGTCTAAAACTGTTTCGTTTTCAGGAAATGGGGAAAAATAACCTGTGTTCCAATGTATCCAATGTAGTATTTAGTCACGAGCTCTTTTCATTGGTTAAATATTTTTTAAACCCACAGACACACTTGACCACTTTCGCTTTAAAAAATATTTAAAAATGGCAGATCTATAAGCTCACATTCTGTCGCTATGCGTTGTGAGCTTGTGGATTCAATGTTTTTGCTACTTAAACTCATGGTTCAAGGTTGTTTTATATTGTTACATCTTGTGCACAGGTAAATGGACTGCATTTATGCATTTAACGCCTTTATAGTCTTTCCGGCCCTTCAAATCGCTGTACGATGTACTACACATTCACCCATTCACACACCGATGGCGGAGGAAACCATGCAAGGCACCAACCTACTGTAGTTGTATAGAGCCTCTGAAGTAAGACGAACATTTTAAAGTATGAATGAGGTTACTAGGCATAAGTATGTAGTTGTAAGCCTGCCTTTAAATGTCCATTGCCGCATCGACAATGAATGGGGCGCTTAAAGTTAAATATCTCCAAAACTACAAATGATTTCAAAATAAAAAATCTCAAGCATGTATGTCCACAGTAAGGTGGATTTTTTGAACTGTGAATGGAGTTTCTAGGTGAAAGTGTTTTTTTGAGGTCCCAAGACCTTCCATCCGCCTCCATTCTAAATCTCTGAACTTTTAAAGGAGTACAATTCTAAAACTATGCAACATTTCAAAGATTCCTTTTCAGGCAAACATGTCCACAGTAAGATGAACATTTTAAAGTATGAATGAGGTTACTATGGTGAAAAATACATTTACTAAGTCCAGAGCTCGATGAATGTTAGGGACCAAAAAAAGTGTCACTACAAAGTACTACCAATCAACTCTAAATTGCCTGAAACGTACTCCTAACAGGTTTTCGGGGGGACGATTTTGGCCTCCACACTTGGTGATTTTTTCGGATTTAACTTTCGTTTCAGTAGTGACCAACTTTCGTTTCGGTAGTGACCCAATGGTGAAAAAATAAATGTACTAAGTCCAGAGCTCGATGAATGTTAGGGACCAAAAAAAGTGTCACTACAAAGTACTACCAGTTGTTGTAAGCCTGCCTTTAAATGTCCATTGCCGCATCGACAATGAATGGGGCGCTTAAAGTTAAATATCTCCAAAACTACAAATGATTTCAAAATAAAAAATCTCAAGCATGCATGTCCACAGTAAGGTGGATTTTTTGAACTGTGAATGGAGTTTCTAGGTGAAAGTGTTTTTTTGAGGTCCCTTAATCCTAACCCTAACCTTCCATCCGCCTCCATTCTAAATCTCTGAACTTTTAAAGGAGTACAATTCTAAAACTATGCAACATTTCAAAGATTCCTTTTCAGGCAAACATGTCCACAGTAAGACGAACATTTTAAAGTATGAATGAGGTTACTAGGCATAAGTATGTAGTTGTAAGCCTGCCTTTAAATGTCCATTGCCGCATCGACAATGAATGGGGCGCTTAAAGTTAAATATCTCCAAAACTACAAATGATTTCAAAATAAAAAATCTCAAGCATGCATGTCCACAGTAAGGTGGATTTTTTGAACTGTGAATGGAGTTTCTAGGTGAAAGTGTTTTTTTGAGGTCCCAAAACCTTCCATCCGCCTCCATTCTAAATCTCTGAACTTTTAAAGGAGTACAATTCTAAAACTATGCAACATTTCAAAGATTCCTTTTCAGGCAAACATGTCCACAGTAAGACGAACATTTTAAAGTATGAATGAGGTTACTAGGCATAAGTATGTAGTTGTAAGCCTGCCTTTAAATGTCCATTGCCGCATCGACAATGAATGGGGCGCTTAAAGTTAAATATCTCCAAAACTACAAATTATTTCAAAATAAAAAATCTCAAGCATGCATGTCCACAGTAAGGTGGATTTGTTGAACTGTGAATGGAGTTTCTAGGTGAAAGTGTTTTTTTGAGGTCCCTTAATCCTAACCCTAACCTTCCATCCGCCTCCATTCTAAATCTCTGAACTTTTAAAGGAGTACAATTCTAAAACTATGCAACATTTCAAAGATTCCTTTTCAGGCAAACATGTCCACAGTAAGATGAACATTTTAAAGTATGAATGAGGTTACTAGGCATAAGTATGTAGTTGTAAGCCTGCCTTTAAATGTCCATTGCCGCATCGACAATGAATGGGGCGCTTCAAGTTAAATATCTCCAAAACTACAAATGATTTAAAAAAAAAATATCTCAAGCATGCATGTCCACAGTAAGGTGGATTTTTTGAACTGTGAATGGAGTTTCTAGGTGAAAGTGTTTTTTTGAGGTCCCAAGACCTTCCATCCGCCTCCATTCTAAATCTCTGAACTTTTAAAGGAGTACAATTCTAAAACTATGCAACATTTCAAAGATTCCTTTTCAGGCAAACATGTCCACAGTAAGATGAACATTTTAAAGTATGAATGAGGTTACTATGGTGAAAAATACATTTACTAAGTCCAGAGCTCGATGAATGTTAGGGACCAAAAAAAGTGTCACTACAAAGTACTACCAATCAACTCTAAATTGCCTGAAACGTACTCCTAACAGGTTTTCGGGGGGACGATTTTGGCCTCCACACTTAGTGATTTTTTCGGATTTAACTTTCGTTTCAGTAGTGACCAACTTTCGTTTCGGTAGTGACCCAATGGTGAAAAAATAAATGTACTAAGTCCAGAGCTCGATGAATGTTAGGGACCAAAAAAAGTGTCACTACAAAGTACTACCAATCAACTCTAAATTGCCTGAAACGTACTCCTAACAGGTTTTCGGGGGGACGATTTTGGCCTCCACACTTAGTGATTTTTTCGGATTTAACTTTCGTTTCGGTAGTGACCAACTTTCGTTTCGGTAGTGACCCAATGTACTAGGCGTAAGTATGTAGTTGTAAGCCTGCCTTTAAATGTCCATTGCCGCATTGACAATGCATTGGGCGCTTAAAGTTGAATATCTCCCAAACTACAAATGATTTCAAAGAAAAAATCTCAAGCATGCATGTCCACAGTAAGGTGGAGCACAATTGATATGAATGGAGTTTCTAGGTGAAAGTTTTTTTTTGAGGTCCCAAAATCTTCCATCGACCTCCATTATAAATCTCTGAACTTTTAAAGGAGTACTATTCTAAAACAATGAAACATTTCAAAGATCCCTTTTCAGGCAAAAATGTCCATATTAGGATGAACATTTTAAAGTTTGAATGGGGTTTCTATTCTATATATGACATTTTGAATCTTTACAGTCAGTTCACCTTCTTTTGGGTCTTGAGTCGAACCAATTACTCCCGCGGAGACATCAAATTTCTCTTTTGGGCCTTGAGTCTTCGGGCTCAAGGCTCAAACGAGAAATTTGATGTGTCCGCGGGAGTAATTGGTTCGACTCAAGACTCTTTTGGGTCTTGAGTCTTGGGGGGGAAAAAAAGTGCCCCAGTTAGTTTTGAACCGGGAACCTTCTGGTTACAAGTCCTGCATCTAAACCACTGCACCACAGAGGTTCTTACCTGTTCTGTTGACTTGCATGTCATTTTCTGAAAGATTATATAAAGGTAAAAGCCCCAGGTAAAAGTTAGAAAGATGTCCTTGCGGGATTTGAACTCAGGACCTTCAGTGTGCAAGGCCTGAATCTTAACCACTGCTCCACCATGGTACACACTTTCTATGGTCTCTTGCACGCACTTCAGTGAAAGATCAGATAAAGGTGCAAGAGTCGAATACCTGTCCTGGATGGATTTGAACTTGTAACCTTCTGGTTGCAAGTCCTGTATCTAAACCACTGCACCACAGAGGTTCTGACTTGTTCTGTTAACTTAGCCTGCCAAAGTTTGTACCCTTTTCCCTTTAAATATCCATTGCCATCGACAATGCATGAGGCGCTTAAAGTTAAATATCTCCAAAACTACAAATGATTTCAAAATAAAAAATCTCAAGCATGCATGTCCACAGTAAGGTGGATTTTTTGAACTGTGAATGGAGTTTCTAGGTGAAAGTGTTTTTTTGAGGTCCCAAAACCTTCCATCCGCCTCCATTCTAAATCTCTGAACTTTTAAAGGAGTACAATTCTAAAACTATGCAACATTTCAAAGATTCCTTTTCAGGCAAACATGTCCACAGTAAGACGAACATTTTAAAGTATGAATGAGGTTACTAGGCATAAGTATGTAGTTGTAAGCCTGCCTTTAAATGTCCATTGCCGCATCGACAATGAATGGGGCGCTTAAAGTTAAATATCTCCAAAACTACAAATGATTTCAAAATAAAAAATCTCAAGCATGCATGTCCACAGTAAGGTGGATTTTTTGAACTGTGAATGGAGTTTCTAGGTGAAAGTGTTTTTTTGAGGTCCCTTAATCCTAACCCTAACCTTCCATCCGCCTCCATTCTAAATCTCTGAACTTTTAAAGGAGTACAATTCTAAAACTATGCAACATTTCAAAGATTCCTTTTCAGGCAAACATGTCCACAGTAAGACGAACATTTTAAAGTATGAATGAGGTTACTAGGCATAAGTATGTAGTTGTAAGCCTGCCTTTAAATGTCCATTGCCGCATCGACAATGAATGGGGCGCTTAAAGTTAAATATCTCCAAAACTACAAATTATTTCAAAATAAAAAATCTCAAGCATGCATGTCCACAGTAAGGTGGATTTGTTGAACTGTGAATGGAGTTTCTAGGTGAAAGTGTTTTTTTGAGGTCCCTTAATCCTAACCCTAACCTTCCATCCGCCTCCATTCTAAATCTCTGAACTTTTAAAGGAGTACAATTCTAAAACTATGCAACATTTCAAAGATTCCTTTTCAGGCAAACATGTCCACAGTAAGATGAACATTTTAAAGTATGAATGAGGTTACTAGGCATAAGTATGTAGTTGTAAGCCTGCCTTTAAATGTCCATTGCCGCATCGACAATGAATGGGGCGCTTCAAGTTAAATATCTCCAAAACTACAAATGATTTAAAAAAAAAATATCTCAAGCATGCATGTCCACAGTAAGGTGGATTTTTTGAACTGTGAATGGAGTTTCTAGGTGAAAGTGTTTTTTTGAGGTCCCAAGACCTTCCATCCGCCTCCATTCTAAATCTCTGAACTTTTAAAGGAGTACAATTCTAAAACTATGCAACATTTCAAAGATTCCTTTTCAGGCAAACATGTCCACAGTAAGATGAACATTTTAAAGTATGAATGAGGTTACTATGGTGAAAAATACATTTACTAAGTCCAGAGCTCGATGAATGTTAGGGACCAAAAAAAGTGTCACTACAAAGTACTACCAATCAACTCTAAATTGCCTGAAACGTACTCCTAACAGGTTTTCGGGGGGACGATTTTGGCCTCCACACTTAGTGATTTTTTCGGATTTAACTTTCGTTTCAGTAGTGACCAACTTTCGTTTCGGTAGTGACCCAATGGTGAAAAAATAAATGTACTAAGTCCAGAGCTCGATGAATGTTAGGGACCAAAAAAAGTGTCACTACAAAGTACTACCAATCAACTCTAAATTGCCTGAAACGTACTCCTAACAGGTTTTCGGGGGGACGATTTTGGCCTCCACACTTAGTGATTTTTTCGGATTTAACTTTCGTTTCGGTAGTGACCAACTTTCGTTTCGGTAGTGACCCAATGTACTAGGCGTAAGTATGTAGTTGTAAGCCTGCCTTTAAATGTCCATTGCCGCATTGACAATGCATTGGGCGCTTAAAGTTGAATATCTCCCAAACTACAAATGATTTCAAAGAAAAAATCTCAAGCATGCATGTCCACAGTAAGGTGGAGCACAATTGATATGAATGGAGTTTCTAGGTGAAAGTTTTTTTTTGAGGTCCCAAAATCTTCCATCGACCTCCATTATAAATCTCTGAACTTTTAAAGGAGTACTATTCTAAAACAATGAAACATTTCAAAGATCCCTTTTCAGGCAAAAATGTCCATATTAGGATGAACATTTTAAAGTTTGAATGGGGTTTCTATTCTATATATGACATTTTGAATCTTTACAGTCAGTTCACCTTCTTTTGGGTCTTGAGTCGAACCAATTACTCCCGCGGAGACATCAAATTTCTCTTTTGGGCCTTGAGTCTTCGGGCTCAAGGCTCAAACGAGAAATTTGATGTGTCCGCGGGAGTAATTGGTTCGACTCAAGACTCTTTTGGGTCTTGAGTCTTGGGGGGGAAAAAAAGTGCCCCAGTTAGTTTTGAACCGGGAACCTTCTGGTTACAAGTCCTGCATCTAAACCACTGCACCACAGAGGTTCTTACCTGTTCTGTTGACTTGCATGTCATTTTCTGAAAGATTATATAAAGGTAAAAGCCCCAGGTAAAAGTTAGAAAGATGTCCTTGCGGGATTTGAACTCAGGACCTTCAGTGTGCAAGGCCTGAATCTTAACCACTGCTCCACCATGGTACACACTTTCTATGGTCTCTTGCACGCACTTCAGTGAAAGATCAGATAAAGGTGCAAGAGTCGAATACCTGTCCTGGATGGATTTGAACTTGTAACCTTCTGGTTGCAAGTCCTGTATCTAAACCACTGCACCACAGAGGTTCTGACTTGTTCTGTTAACTTAGCCTGCCAAAGTTTGTACCCTTTTCCCTTTAAATATCCATTGCCATCGACAATGCATGAGGCGCTTAAAGTTAAATATCTCCAAAACTACAAATGATTTCAAAATAAAAAATCTCAAGCATGCATGTCCACAGTAAGGTGGATTTTTTGAACTGTGAATGGAGTTTCTAGGTGAAAGTGTTTTTTTGAGGTCCCAAAACCTTCCATCCGCCTCCATTCTAAATCTCTGAACTTTTAAAGGAGTACAATTCTAAAACTATGCAACATTTCAAAGATTCCTTTTCAGGCAAACATGTCCACAGTAAGACGAACATTTTAAAGTATGAATGAGGTTACTAGGCATAAGTATGTAGTTGTAAGCCTGCCTTTAAATGTCCATTGCCGCATCGACAATGAATGGGGCGCTTAAAGTTAAATATCTCCAAAACTACAAATGATTTCAAAATAAAAAATCTCAAGCATGCATGTCCACAGTAAGGTGGATTTTTTGAACTGTGAATGGAGTTTCTAGGTGAAAGTGTTTTTTTGAGGTCCCTTAATCCTAACCCTAACCTTCCATCCGCCTCCATTCTAAATCTCTGAACTTTTAAAGGAGTACAATTCTAAAACTATGCAACATTTCAAAGATTCCTTTTCAGGCAAACATGTCCACAGTAAGACGAACATTTTAAAGTATGAATGAGGTTACTAGGCATAAGTATGTAGTTGTAAGCCTGCCTTTAAATGTCCATTGCCGCATCGACAATGAATGGGGCGCTTAAAGTTAAATATCTCCAAAACTACAAATGATTTCAAAATAAAAAATCTCAAGCATGCATGTCCACAGTAAGGTGGATTTTTTTGAACTGTGAATGGAGTTTCTAGGTGAAAGTGTTTTTTTGAGGTCCCTTAATCCTAACCCTAACCTTCCATCCGCCTCCATTCTAAATCTCTGAACTTTTAAAGGAGTACAATTCTAAAACTATGCAACATTTCAAAGATTCCTTTTCAGGCAAACATGTCCACAGTAAGACGAACATTTTAAAGTATGAATGAGGTTACTAGGCATAAGTATGTAGTTGTAAGCCTGCCTTTAAATGTCCATTGCCGCATCGACAATGAATGGGGCGCTTAAAGTTAAATATCTCCAAAACTACAAATGATTTCAAAATAAAAAATCTCAAGCATGCATGTCCACAGTAAGGTGGATTTTTTGAACTGTGAATGGAGTTTCTAGGTGAAAGTGTTTTTTTGAGGTCCCAAAACCTTCCATCCGCCTCCATTCTAAATCTCTGAACTTTTAAAGGAGTACAATTCTAAAACTATGCAACATTTCAAAGATTCCTTTTCAGGCAAACATGTCCACAGTAAGACGAACATTTTAAAGTATGAATGAGGTTACTAGGCATAAGTATGTAGTTGTAAGCCTGCCTTTAAATGTCCATTGCCGCATCGACAATGAATGGGGCGCTTAAAGTTAAATATCTCCAAAACTACAAATGATTTCAAAATAAAAAATCTCAAGCATGCATGTCCACAGTAAGGTGGATTTTTTGAACTGTGAATGGAGTTTCTAGGTGAAAGTGTTTTTTTGAGGTCCCAAAACCTTCCATCCGCCTCCATTCTAAATCTCTGAACTTTTAAAGGAGTACAATTCTAAAACTATGCAACATTTCAAAGATTCCTTTTCAGGCAAACATGTCCACAGTAAGACGAACATTTTAAAGTATGAATGAGGTTACTAGGCATAAGTATGTAGTTGTAAGCCTGCCTTTAAATGTCCATTGCCGCATCGACAATGAATGGGGCGCTTAAAGTTAAATATCTCCAAAACTACAAATGATTTCAAAATAAAAAATCTCAAGCATGCATGTCCACAGTAAGGTGGATTTTTTGAACTGTGAATGGAGTTTCTAGGTGAAAGTGTTTTTTTGAGGTCCCAAAACCTTCCATCCGCCTCCATTCTAAATCTCTGAACTTTTAAAGGAGTACAATTCTAAAACTATGCAACATTTCAAAGATTCCTTTTCAGGCAAACATGTCCACAGTAAGATGAACATTTTAAAGTATGAATGAGGTTACTAGGCATAAGTATGTAGTTGTAAGCCTGCCTTTAAATGTCCATTGCCGCATCGACAATGAATGGGGCGCTTAAAGTTAAATATCTCCAAAACTACAAATGATTTAAAAAAAAAAATCTCAAGCATGTATGTCCACAGTAAGGTGGATTTTTTGAACTGTGAATGGAGTTTCTAGGTGAAAGTGTTTTTTTGAGGTCCCAAGACCTTCCATCCGCCTCCATTCTAAATCTCTGAACTTTTAAAGGAGTACAATTCTAAAACTATGCAACATTTCAAAGATTCCTTTTCAGGCAAACATGTCCACAGTAAGATGAACATTTTAAAGTATGAATGAGGTTACTATGGTGAAAAATACATTTACTAAGTCCAGAGCTCGATGAATGTTAGGGACCAAAAAAAGTGTCACTACAAAGTACTACCAATCAACTCTAAATTGCCTGAAACGTACTCCTAACAGGTTTTCGGGGGGACGATTTTGGCCTCCACACTTGGTGATTTTTTCAGATTTAACTTTCGTTTCAGTAGTGACCAACTTTCGTTTCGGTAGTGACCCAATGGTGAAAAAATAAATGTACTAAGTCCAGAGCTCGATGAATGTTAGGGACCAAAAAAAGTGTCACTACAAAGTACTACCAGTTGTTGTAAGCCTGCCTTTAAATGTCCATTGCCGCATCGACAATGAATGGGGCGCTTAAAGTTAAATATCTCCAAAACTACAAATGATTTCAAAATAAAAAATCTCAAGCATGCATGTCCACAGTAAGGTGGATTTTTTGAACTGTGAATGGAGTTTCTAGGTGAAAGTGTTTTTTTGAGGTCCCTTAATCCTAACCCTAACCTTCCATCCGCCTCCATTCTAAATCTCTGAACTTTTAAAGGAGTACAATTCTAAAACTATGCAACATTTCAAAGATTCCTTTTCAGGCAAACATGTCCACAGTAAGACGAACATTTTAAAGTATGAATGAGGTTACTAGGCATAAGTATGTAGTTGTAAGCCTGCCTTTAAATGTCCATTGCCGCATCGACAATGAATGGGGCGCTTAAAGTTAAATATCTCCAAAACTACAAATGATTTCAAAATAAAAAATCTCAAGCATGCATGTCCACAGTAAGGTGGATTTTTTGAACTGTGAATGGAGTTTCTAGGTGAAAGTGTTTTTTTGAGGTCCCAAAACCTTCCATCCGCCTCCATTCTAAATCTCTGAACTTTTAAAGGAGTACAATTCTAAAACTATGCAACATTTCAAAGATTCCTTTTCAGGCAAACATGTCCACAGTAAGATGAACATTTTAAAGTATGAATGAGGTTACTAGGCATAAGTATGTAGTTGTAAGCCTGCCTTTAAATGTCCATTGCCGCATCGACAATGAATGGGGCGCTTAAAGTTAAATATCTCCAAAACTACAAATGATTTAAAAAAAAAAATCTCAAGCATGTATGTCCACAGTAAGGTGGATTTTTTGAACTGTGAATGGAGTTTCTAGGTGAAAGTGTTTTTTTGAGGTCCCAAGACCTTCCATCCGCCTCCATTCTAAATCTCTGAACTTTTAAAGGAGTACAATTCTAAAACTATGCAACATTTCAAAGATTCCTTTTCAGGCAAACATGTCCACAGTAAGATGAACATTTTAAAGTATGAATGAGGTTACTATGGTGAAAAATACATTTACTAAGTCCAGAGCTCGATGAATGTTAGGGACCAAAAAAAGTGTCACTACAAAGTACTACCAATCAACTCTAAATTGCCTGAAACGTACTCCTAACAGGTTTTCGGGGGGACGATTTTGGCCTCCACACTTGGTGATTTTTTCAGATTTAACTTTCGTTTCAGTAGTGACCAACTTTCGTTTCGGTAGTGACCCAATGGTGAAAAAATAAATGTACTAAGTCCAGAGCTCGATGAATGTTAGGGACCAAAAAAAGTGTCACTACAAAGTACTACCAGTTGTTGTAAGCCTGCCTTTAAATGTCCATTGCCGCATCGACAATGAATGGGGCGCTTAAAGTTAAATATCTCCAAAACTACAAATGATTTCAAAATAAAAAATCTCAAGCATGCATGTCCACAGTAAGGTGGATTTTTTGAACTGTGAATGGAGTTTCTAGGTGAAAGTGTTTTTTTGAGGTCCCTTAATCCTAACCCTAACCTTCCATCCGCCTCCATTCTAAATCTCTGAACTTTTAAAGGAGTACAATTCTAAAACTATGCAACATTTCAAAGATTCCTTTTCAGGCAAACATGTCCACAGTAAGACGAACATTTTAAAGTATGAATGAGGTTACTAGGCATAAGTATGTAGTTGTAAGCCTGCCTTTAAATGTCCATTGCCGCATCGACAATGAATGGGGCGCTTAAAGTTAAATATCTCCAAAACTACAAATGATTTCAAAATAAAAAATCTCAAGCATGCATGTCCACAGTAAGGTGGATTTTTTGAACTGTGAATGGAGTTTCTAGGTGAAAGTGTTTTTTTGAGGTCCCAAAACCTTCCATCCGCCTCCATTCTAAATCTCTGAACTTTTAAAGGAGTACAATTCTAAAACTATGCAACATTTCAAAGATTCCTTTTCAGGCAAACATGTCCACAGTAAGACGAACATTTTAAAGTATGAATGAGGTTACTAGGCATAAGTATGTAGTTGTAAGCCTGCCTTTAAATGTCCATTGCCGCATCGACAATGAATGGGGCGCTTAAAGTTAAATATCTCCAAAACTACAAATGATTTCAAAATAAAAAATCTCAAGCATGCATGTCCACAGTAAGGTGGATTTGTTGAACTGTGAATGGAGTTTCTAGGTGAAAGTGTTTTTTTGAGGTCCCTTAATCCTAACCCTAACCTTCCATCCGCCTCCATTCTAAATCTCTGAACTTTTAAAGGAGTACAATTCTAAAACTATGCAACATTTCAAAGATTCCTTTTCAGGCAAACATGTCCACAGTAAGATGAACATTTTAAAGTATGAATGAGGTTACTAGGCATAAGTATGTAGTTGTAAGCCTGCCTTTAAATGTCCATTGCCGCATCGACAATGAATGGGGCGCTTCAAGTTAAATATCTCCAAAACTACAAATGATTTAAAAAAAAAATATCTCAAGCATGCATGTCCACAGTAAGGTGGATTTTTTGAACTGTGAATGGAGTTTCTAGGTGAAAGTGTTTTTTTGAGGTCCCAAGACCTTCCATCCGCCTCCATTCTAAATCTCTGAACTTTTAAAGGAGTACAATTCTAAAACTATGCAACATTTCAAAGATTCCTTTTCAGGCAAACATGTCCACAGTAAGATGAACATTTTAAAGTATGAATGAGGTTACTATGGTGAAAAATACATTTACTAAGTCCAGAGCTCGATGAATGTTAGGGACCAAAAAAAGTGTCACTACAAAGTACTACCAATCAACTCTAAATTGCCTGAAACGTACTCCTAACAGGTTTTCGGGGGAACGATTTTGGCCTCCACACTTGGTGATTCTTTCAGATTTAACTTTCGTTTCAGTAGTGACCAACTTTCGTTTCGGTAGTGACCCAATGGTGAAAAAATAAATGTACTAAGTCCAGAGCTCGATGAATGTTAGGGACCAAAAAAAGTGTCACTACAAAGTACTACCAGTTGTTGTAAGCCTGCCTTTAAATGTCCATTGCCGCATCGACAATGAATGGGGCGCTTAAAGTTAAATATCTCCAAAACTACAAATGATTTCAAAATAAAAAATCTCAAGCATGCATGTCCACAGTAAGGTGGATTTTTTGAACTGTGAATGGAGTTTCTAGGTGAAAGTGTTTTTTTGAGGTCCCTTAATCCTAACCCTAACCTTCCATCCGCCTCCATTCTAAATCTCTGAACTTTTAAAGGAGTACAATTCTAAAACTATGCAACATTTCAAAGATTCCTTTTCAGGCAAACATGTCCACAGTAAGACGAACATTTTAAAGTATGAATGAGGTTACTAGGCATAAGTATGTAGTTGTAAGCCTGCCTTTAAATGTCCATTGCCGCATCGACAATGAATGGGGCGCTTAAAGTTAAATATCTCCAAAACTACAAATGATTTCAAAATAAAAAATCTCAAGCATGCATGTCCACAGTAAGGTGGATTTTTTGAACTGTGAATGGAGTTTCTAGGTGAAAGTGTTTTTTTGAGGTCCCAAAACCTTCCATCCGCCTCCATTCTAAATCTCTGAACTTTTAAAGGAGTACAATTCTAAAACTATGCAACATTTCAAAGATTCCTTTTCAGGCAAACATGTCCACAGTAAGACGAACATTTTAAAGTATGAATGAGGTTACTAGGCATAAGTATGTAGTTGTAAGCCTGCCTTTAAATGTCCATTGCCGCATCGACAATGAATGGGGCGCTTAAAGTTAAATATCTCCAAAACTACAAATTATTTCAAAATAAAAAATCTCAAGCATGCATGTCCACAGTAAGGTGGATTTTTTGAACTGTGAATGGAGTTTCTAGGTGAAAGTGTTTTTTTGAGGTCCCTTAATCCTAACCCTAACCTTCCATCCGCCTCCATTCTAAATCTCTGAACTTTTAAAGGAGTACAATTCTAAAACTATGCAACATTTCAAAGATTCCTTTTCAGGCAAACATGTCCACAGTAAGACGAACATTTTAAAGTATGAATGAGGTTACTAGGCATAAGTATGTAGTTGTAAGCCTGCCTTTAAATGTCCATTGCCGCATCGACAATGAATGGGGCGCTTAAAGTTAAATATCTCCAAAACTACAAATGATTTCAAAATAAAAAATCTCAAGCATGCATGTCCACAGTAAGGTGGATTTTTTGAACTGTGAATGGAGTTTCTAGGTGAAAGTGTTTTTTTGAGGTCCCAAAACCTTCCATCCGCCTCCATTCTAAATCTCTGAACTTTTAAAGGAGTACAATTCTAAAACTATGCAACATTTCAAAGATTCCTTTTCAGGCAAACATGTCCACAGTAAGACGAACATTTTAAAGTATGAATGAGGTTACTAGGCATAAGTATGTAGTTGTAAGCCTGCCTTTAAATGTCCATTGCCGCATCGACAATGAATGGGGCGCTTAAAGTTAAATATCTCCAAAACTACAAATTATTTCAAAATAAAAAATCTCAAGCATGCATGTCCACAGTAAGGTGGATTTGTTGAACTGTGAATGGAGTTTCTAGGTGAAAGTGTTTTTTTGAGGTCCCTTAATCCTAACCCTAACCTTCCATCCGCCTCCATTCTAAATCTCTGAACTTTTAAAGGAGTACAATTCTAAAACTATGCAACATTTCAAAGATTCCTTTTCAGGCAAACATGTCCACAGTAAGATGAACATTTTAAAGTATGAATGAGGTTACTAGGCATAAGTATGTAGTTGTAAGCCTGCCTTTAAATGTCCATTGCCGCATCGACAATGAATGGGGCGCTTCAAGTTAAATATCTCCAAAACTACAAATGATTTAAAAAAAAAATATCTCAAGCATGCATGTCCACAGTAAGGTGGATTTTTTGAACTGTGAATGGAGTTTCTAGGTGAAAGTGTTTTTTTGAGGTCCCAAGACCTTCCATCCGCCTCCATTCTAAATCTCTGAACTTTTAAAGGAGTACAATTCTAAAACTATGCAACATTTCAAAGATTCCTTTTCAGGCAAACATGTCCACAGTAAGATGAACATTTTAAAGTATGAATGAGGTTACTATGGTGAAAAATACATTTACTAAGTCCAGAGCTCGATGAATGTTAGGGACCAAAAAAAGTGTCACTACAAAGTACTACCAATCAACTCTAAATTGCCTGAAACGTACTCCTAACAGGTTTTCGGGGGGACGATTTTGGCCTCCACACTTAGTGATTTTTTCGGATTTAACTTTCGTTTCAGTAGTGACCAACTTTCGTTTCGGTAGTGACCCAATGGTGAAAAAATAAATGTACTAAGTCCAGAGCTCGATGAATGTTAGGGACCAAAAAAAGTGTCACTACAAAGTACTACCAATCAACTCTAAATTGCCTGAAACGTACTCCTAACAGGTTTTCGGGGGGACGATTTTGGCCTCCACACTTAGTGATTTTTTCGGATTTAACTTTCGTTTCGGTAGTGACCAACTTTCGTTTCGGTAGTGACCCAATGTACTAGGCGTAAGTATGTAGTTGTAAGCCTGCCTTTAAATGTCCATTGCCGCATTGACAATGCATTGGGCGCTTAAAGTTGAATATCTCCCAAACTACAAATGATTTCAAAGAAAAAATCTCAAGCATGCATGTCCACAGTAAGGTGGAGCACAATTGATATGAATGGAGTTTCTAGGTGAAAGTTTTTTTTTGAGGTCCCAAAATCTTCCATCGACCTCCATTATAAATCTCTGAACTTTTAAAGGAGTACTATTCTAAAACAATGAAACATTTCAAAGATCCCTTTTCAGGCAAAAATGTCCATATTAGGATGAACATTTTAAAGTTTGAATGGGGTTTCTATTCTATATATGACATTTTGAATCTTTACAGTCAGTTCACCTTCTTTTGGGTCTTGAGTCGAACCAATTACTCCCGCGGAGACATCAAATTTCTCTTTTGGGCCTTGAGTCTTCGGGCTCAAGGCTCAAACGAGAAATTTGATGTGTCCGCGGGAGTAATTGGTTCGACTCAAGACTCTTTTGGGTCTTGAGTCTTGGGGGGGAAAAAAAGTGCCCCAGTTAGTTTTGAACCGGGAACCTTCTGGTTACAAGTCCTGCATCTAAACCACTGCACCACAGAGGTTCTTACCTGTTCTGTTGACTTGCATGTCATTTTCTGAAAGATTATATAAAGGTAAAAGCCCCAGGTAAAAGTTAGAAAGATGTCCTTGCGGGATTTGAACTCAGGACCTTCAGTGTGCAAGGCCTGAATCTTAACCACTGCTCCACCATGGTACACACTTTCTATGGTCTCTTGCACGCACTTCAGTGAAAGATCAGATAAAGGTGCAAGAGTCGAATACCTGTCCTGGATGGATTTGAACTTGTAACCTTCTGGTTGCAAGTCCTGTATCTAAACCACTGCACCACAGAGGTTCTGACTTGTTCTGTTAACTTAGCCTGCCAAAGTTTGTACCCTTTTCCCTTTAAATATCCATTGCCATCGACAATGCATGAGGCGCTTAAAGTTAAATATCTCCAAAACTACAAATGATTTCAAAATAAAAAATCTCAAGCATGCATGTCCACAGTAAGGTGGATTTTTTGAACTGTGAATGGAGTTTCTAGGTGAAAGTGTTTTTTTGAGGTCCCAAAACCTTCCATCCGCCTCCATTCTAAATCTCTGAACTTTTAAAGGAGTACAATTCTAAAACTATGCAACATTTCAAAGATTCCTTTTCAGGCAAACATGTCCACAGTAAGACGAACATTTTAAAGTATGAATGAGGTTACTAGGCATAAGTATGTAGTTGTAAGCCTGCCTTTAAATGTCCATTGCCGCATCGACAATGAATGGGGCGCTTAAAGTTAAATATCTCCAAAACTACAAATGATTTCAAAATAAAAAATCTCAAGCATGCATGTCCACAGTAAGGTGGATTTTTTGAACTGTGAATGGAGTTTCTAGGTGAAAGTGTTTTTTTGAGGTCCCTTAATCCTAACCCTAACCTTCCATCCGCCTCCATTCTAAATCTCTGAACTTTTAAAGGAGTACAATTCTAAAACTATGCAACATTTCAAAGATTCCTTTTCAGGCAAACATGTCCACAGTAAGACGAACATTTTAAAGTATGAATGAGGTTACTAGGCATAAGTATGTAGTTGTAAGCCTGCCTTTAAATGTCCATTGCCGCATCGACAATGAATGGGGCGCTTAAAGTTAAATATCTCCAAAACTACAAATGATTTCAAAATAAAAAATCTCAAGCATGCATGTCCACAGTAAGGTGGATTTTTTTGAACTGTGAATGGAGTTTCTAGGTGAAAGTGTTTTTTTGAGGTCCCTTAATCCTAACCCTAACCTTCCATCCGCCTCCATTCTAAATCTCTGAACTTTTAAAGGAGTACAATTCTAAAACTATGCAACATTTCAAAGATTCCTTTTCAGGCAAACATGTCCACAGTAAGACGAACATTTTAAAGTATGAATGAGGTTACTAGGCATAAGTATGTAGTTGTAAGCCTGCCTTTAAATGTCCATTGCCGCATCGACAATGAATGGGGCGCTTAAAGTTAAATATCTCCAAAACTACAAATGATTTCAAAATAAAAAATCTCAAGCATGCATGTCCACAGTAAGGTGGATTTTTTGAACTGTGAATGGAGTTTCTAGGTGAAAGTGTTTTTTTGAGGTCCCAAAACCTTCCATCCGCCTCCATTCTAAATCTCTGAACTTTTAAAGGAGTACAATTCTAAAACTATGCAACATTTCAAAGATTCCTTTTCAGGCAAACATGTCCACAGTAAGACGAACATTTTAAAGTATGAATGAGGTTACTAGGCATAAGTATGTAGTTGTAAGCCTGCCTTTAAATGTCCATTGCCGCATCGACAATGAATGGGGCGCTTAAAGTTAAATATCTCCAAAACTACAAATGATTTCAAAATAAAAAATCTCAAGCATGCATGTCCACAGTAAGGTGGATTTTTTGAACTGTGAATGGAGTTTCTAGGTGAAAGTGTTTTTTTGAGGTCCCAAAACCTTCCATCCGCCTCCATTCTAAATCTCTGAACTTTTAAAGGAGTACAATTCTAAAACTATGCAACATTTCAAAGATTCCTTTTCAGGCAAACATGTCCACAGTAAGACGAACATTTTAAAGTATGAATGAGGTTACTAGGCATAAGTATGTAGTTGTAAGCCTGCCTTTAAATGTCCATTGCCGCATTGACAATGAATGGGGGGCGCTTAAAGTTAAATATCTCCAAAACTACAAATGATTTCAAAATAAAAAATCTCAAGCATGCATGTCCACAGTAAGGTGGATTTTTTGAACTGTGAATGGAGTTTCTAGGTGAAAGTGTTTTTTTGAGGTCCCAAAACCTTCCATCCGCCTCCATTCTAAATCTCTGAACTTTTAAAGGAGTACAATTCTAAAACTATGCAACATTTCAAAGATTCCTTTTCAGGCAAACATGTCCACAGTAAGACGAACATTTTAAAGTATGAATGAGGTTACTAGGCATAAGTATGTAGTTGTAAGCCTGCCTTTAAATGTCCATTGCCGCATCGACAATGAATGGGGCGCTTAAAGTTAAATATCTCCAAAACTACAAATGATTTCAAAATAAAAAATCTCAAGCATGCATGTCCACAGTAAGGTGGATTTTTTGAACTGTGAATGGAGTTTCTAGGTGAAAGTGTTTTTTTGAGGTCCCTTAATCCTAACCCTAACCTTCCATCCGCCTCCATTCTAAATCTCTGAACTTTTAAAGGAGTACAATTCTAAAACTATGCAACATTTCAAAGATTCCTTTTCAGGCAAACATGTCCACAGTAAGACGAACATTTTAAAGTATGAATGAGGTTACTAGGCATAAGTATGTAGTTTTAAGCCTGCCTTTAAATGTCCATTGCCGCATCGACAATGAATGGGGCGCTTAAAGTTAAATATCTCCAAAACTACAAATGATTTCAAAATAAAAAATCTCAAGCATGCATGTCCACAGTAAGGTGGATTTTTTGAACTGTGAATGGAGTTTCTAGGTGAAAGTGTTTTTTTGAGGTCCCTTAATCCTAACCCTAACCTTCCATCCGCCTCCATTCTAAATCTCTGAACTTTTAAAGGAGTACAATTCTAAAACTATGCAACATTTCAAAGATTCCTTTTCAGGCAAACATGTCCACAGTAAGACGAACATTTTAAAGTATGAATGAGGTTACTAGGCATAAGTATGTAGTTGTAAGCCTGCCTTTAAATGTCCATTGCCGCATCGACAATGAATGGGGCGCTTAAAGTTAAATATCTCCAAAACTACAAATGATTTCAAAATAAAAAATCTCAAGCATGCATGTCCACAGTAAGGTGGATTTTTTGAACTGTGAATGGAGTTTCTAGGTGAAAGTGTTTTTTTGAGGTCCCAAAACCTTCCATCCGCCTCCATTCTAAATCTCTGAACTTTTAAAGGAGTACAATTCTAAAACTATGCAACATTTCAAAGATTCCTTTTCAGGCAAACATGTCCACAGTAAGACGAACATTTTAAAGTATGAATGAGGTTACTAGGCATAAGTATGTAGTTGTAAGCCTGCCTTTAAATGTCCATTGCCGCATCGACAATGAATGGGGCGCTTAAAGTTAAATATCTCCAAAACTACAAATGATTTCAAAATAAAAAATCTCAAGCATGCATGTCCACAGTAAGGTGGATTTTTTGAACTGTGAATGGAGTTTCTAGGTGAAAGTGTTTTTTTGAGGTCCCTTAATCCTAACCCTAACCTTCCATCCGCCTCCATTCTAAATCTCTGAACTTTTAAAGGAGTACAATTCTAAAACTATGCAACATTTCAAAGATTCCTTTTCAGGCAAACATGTCCACAGTAAGACGAACATTTTAAAGTATGAATGAGGTTACTAGGCATAAGTATGTAGTTGTAAGCCTGCCTTTAAATGTCCATTGCCGCATCGACAATGAATGGGGCGCTTAAAGTTAAATATCTCCAAAACTACAAATGATTTCAAAATAAAAAATCTCAAGCATGCATGTCCACAGTAAGGTGGATTTGTTGAACTGTGAATGGAGTTTCTAGGTGAAAGTGTTTTTTTGAGGTCCCTTAATCCTAACCCTCCATCCGCCTCCATTCTAAATCTCTGAACTTTTAAAGGAGTACAATTCTAAAACTATGCAACATTTCAAAGATTCCTTTTCAGGCAAACATGTCCACAGTAAGATGAACATTTTAAAGTATGAATGAGGTTACTAGGCATAAGTATGTAGTTGTAAGCCTGCCTTTAAATGTCCATTGCCGCATCGACAATGAATGGGGCGCTTAAAGTTAAATATCTCCAAAACTACAAATGATTTAAAAAAAAAAAAATCTCAAGCATGCATGTCCACAGTAAGGTGGATTTTTTGAACTGTGAATGGAGTTTCTAGGTGAAAGTGTTTTTTTGAGGTCCCAAGACCTTCCATCCGCCTCCATTCTAAATCTCTGAACTTTTAAAGGAGTACAATTCTAAAACTATGCAACATTTCAAAGATTCCTTTTCAGGCAAACATGTCCACAGTAAGATGAACATTTTAAAGTATGAATGAGGTTACTATGGTGAAAAATACATTTACTAAGTCCAGAGCTCGATGAATGTTAGGGACCAAAAAAAGTGTCACTACAAAGTACTACCAATCAACTCTAAATTGCCTGAAACGTACTCCTAACAGGTTTTCGGGGGGACGATTTTGGCCTCCACACTTAGTGATTTTTTCGGATTTAACTTTCGTTTCAGTAGTGACCAACTTTCGTTTCGGTAGTGACCCAATGGTGAAAAAATAAATGTACTAAGTCCAGAGCTCGATGAATGTTAGGGACCAAAAAAAGTGTCACTACAAAGTACTACCAATCAACTCTAAATTGCCTGAAACGTACTCCTAACAGGTTTTCGGGGGGACGATTTTGGCCTCCACACTTAGTGATTTTTTCGGATTTAACTTTCGTTTCGGTAGTGACCAACTTTCGTTTCGGTAGTGACCCAATGTACTAGGCGTAAGTATGTAGTTGTAAGCCTGCGTTTAAATGTCCATTGCCGCATTGACAATGCATTGGGCGCTTAAAGTTGAATATCTCCCAAACTACAAATGATTTCAAAGAAAAAATCTCAAGCATGCATGTCCACAGTAAGGTGGAGCACAATTGATATGAATGGAGTTTCTAGGTGAAAGTTTTTTTTTGAGGTCCCAAAATCTTCCATCGACCTCCATTATAAATCTCTGAACTTTTAAAGGAGTACTATTCTAAAACAATGAAACATTTCAAAGATCCCTTTTCAGGCAAAAATGTCCATATTAGGATGAACATTTTAAAGTTTGAATGGGGTTTCTATTCTATATATGACATTTTGAATCTTTACAGTCAGTTCACCTTCTTTTGGGTCTTGAGTCGAACCAATTACTCCCGCGGAGACATCAAATTTCTCTTTTGGGCCTTGAGTCTTCGGGCTCAAGGCTCAAACGAGAAATTTGATGTGTCCGCGGGAGTAATTGGTTCGACTCAAGACTCTTTTGGGTCTTGAGTCTTGGGGGGGAAAAAAAGTGCCCCAGTTAGTTTTGAACCGGGAACCTTCTGGTTACAAGTCCTGCATCTAAACCACTGCACCACAGAGGTTCTTACCTGTTCTGTTGACTTGCATGTCATTTTCTGAAAGATTATATAAAGGTAAAAGCCCCAGGTAAAAGTTAGAAAGATGTCCTTGCGGGATTTGAACTCAGGACCTTCAGTGTGCAAGGCCTGAATCTTAACCACTGCTCCACCATGGTACACACTTTTTATGGTCTCTTGCACGCACTTCAGTGAAAGATCAGATAAAGGTGCAAGAGTCGAATACCTGTCCTGGATGGATTTGAACTTGTAACCTTCTGGTTGCAAGTCCTGTATCTAAACCACTGCACCACAGAGGTTCTGACTTGTTCTGTTAACTTAGCCTGCCAAAGTTTGTACCCTTTTCCCTTTAAATATCCATTGCCATCGACAATGCATGAGGCGCTTAAAGTTAAATATCTCCAAAACTACAAATGATTTCAAAATAAAAAATCTCAAGCATGCATGTCCACAGTAAGGTGGATTTTTTGAATGGAGTTTCTAGGTGAAAGTGTTTTTTTGAGGTCCCAAAACCTTCCATCCGCCTCCATTCTAAATCTCTGAACTTTTAAAGGAGTACAATTCTAAAACTATGCAACATTTCAAAGATTCCTTTTCAGGCAAACATGTCCACAGTATTATGAACATTTTAAAGTATGAATGAGGTTACTAGGCATAAGTATGTAGTTGTAAGCCTGCCTTTAAATGTCCATTGCCGCATCGACAATGAATGGGGCGCTTAAAGTTAAATATCTCCAAAACTACAAATGATTTCAAAATAAAAAATCTCAAGCATGCATGTCCACAGTAAGGTGGATTTTTTGAACTGTGAATGGAGTTTCTAGGTGAAAGTGTTTTTTTGAGGTCCCAAAACCTTCCATCCGCCTCCATTCTAAATCTCTGAACTTTTAAAGGAGTACAATTCTAAAACTATGCAACATTTCAAAGATTCCTTTTCAGGCAAACATGTCCACAGTAAGACGAACATTTTAAAGTATGAATGAGGTTACTAGGCATAAGTATGTAGTTGTAAGCCTGCCTTTAAATGTCCATTGCCGCATCGACAATGAATGGGGCGCTTAAAGTTAAATATCTCCAAAACTACAAATGATTTCAAAATAAAAAATCTCAAGCATGCATGTCCACAGTAAGGTGGATTTTTTGAACTGTGAATGGAGTTTCTAGGTGAAAGTGTTTTTTTGAGGTCCCTTAATCCTAACCCTAACCTTCCATCCGCCTCCATTCTAAATCTCTGAACTTTTAAAGGAGTACAATTCTAAAACTATGCAACATTTCAAAGATTCCTTTTCAGGCAAACATGTCCACAGTAAGACGAACATTTTAAAGTATGAATGAGGTTACTAGGCATAAGTATGTAGTTGTAAGCCTGCCTTTAAATGTCCATTGCCGCATCGACAATGAATGGGGCGCTTAAAGTTAAATATCTCCAAAACTACAAATGATTTCAAAATAAAAAATCTCAAGCATGCATGTCCACAGTAAGGTGGATTTTTTGAACTGTGAATGGAGTTTCTAGGTGAAAGTGTTTTTTTGAGGTCCCAAAACCTTCCATCCGCCTCCATTCTAAATCTCTGAACTTTTAAAGGAGTACAATTCTAAAACTATGCAACATTTCAAAGATTCCTTTTCAGGCAAACATGTCCACAGTAAGACGAACATTTTAAAGTATGAATGAGGTTACTAGGCATAAGTATGTAGTTGTAAGCCTGCCTTTAAATGTCCATTGCCGCATCGACAATGAATGGGGCGCTTAAAGTTAAATATCTCCAAAACTACAAATGATTTCAAAATAAAAAATCTCAAGCATGCATGTCCACAGTAAGGTGGATTTTTTGAACTGTGAATGGAGTTTCTAGGTGAAAGTGTTTTTTTGAGGTCCCAAAACCTTCCATCCGCCTCCATTCTAAATCTCTGAACTTTTAAAGGAGTACAATTCTAAAACTATGCAACATTTCAAAGATTCCTTTTCAGGCAAACATGTCCACAGTAAGACGAACATTTTAAAGTATGAATGAGGTTACTAGGCATAAGTATGTAGTTGTAAGCCTGCCTTTAAATGTCCATTGCCGCATCGACAATGAATGGGGCGCTTAAAGTTAAATATCTCCAAAACTACAAATGATTTCAAAATAAAAAATCTCAAGCATGCATGTCCACAGTAAGGTGGATTTTTTGAACTGTGAATGGAGTTTCTAGGTGAAAGTGTTTTTTTGAGGTCCCTTAATCCTAACCCTAACCTTCCATCCGCCTCCATTCTAAATCTCTGAACTTTTAAAGGAGTACAATTCTAAAACTATGCAACATTTCAAAGATTCCTTTTCAGGCAAACATGTCCACAGTAAGATGAACATTTTAAAGTATGAATGAGGTTACTAGGCATAAGTATGTAGTTGTAAGCCTGCCTTTAAATGTCCATTGCCGCATCGACAATGAATGGGGCGCTTAAAGTTAAATATCTCCAAAACTACAAATGATTTTTAAAAAAAAATCTCAAGCATGCATGTCCACAGTAAGGTGGATTTTTTGAACTGTGAATGGAGTTTCTAGGTGAAAGTGTTTTTTTGAGGTCCCAAGACCTTCCATCCGCCTCCATTCTAAATCTCTGAACTTTTAAAGGAGTACAATTCTAAAACTATGCAACATTTCAAAGATTCCTTTTCAGGCAAACATGTCCACAGCAAGATGAACATTTTAAAGTATGAATGAGGTTACTATGGTGAAAAATACATTTACTAAGTCCAGAGCTCGATGAATGTTAGGGACCAAAAAAAGTGTCACTACAAAGTACTACCAATCAACTCTAAATTGCCTGAAACGTACTCCTAACAGGTTTTCGGGGGGACGATTTTGGCCTCCACACTTCGTGATTTTTTCGGATTTAACTTTCGTTTCGGTAGTGACCAACTTTCGTTTCGGTAGTGACTCAATGTACTAGGCGTAAGTATGTAGTTGTAAGCCTGCCTTTAAATGTCCATTGCCGCATTGACAATGCATTGGGCGCTTAAAGTTGAATATCTCCCAAACTACAAATGATTTCAAAGAAAAAATCTCAAGCATGCATGTCCACAGTAAGGTGGAGCACAATTGATATGAATGGAGTTTCTAGGTGAAAGTGTTTTTTTGAGGTCCCAAAATCTTCCATCGACCTCCATTATAAATCTCTGAACTTTTAAAGGAGTACTATTCTAAAACAATGAAACATTTCAAAGATCCCTTTTCAGGCAAAAATGTCCATATTAGGATGAACATTTTAAAGTTTGAATGGGGTTTCTATTCTATATATGACATTTTGAATCTTTACAGTCAGTTCGCCTTCTTTTGGGTCTTGAGTCGAACCAATTACTCCCGCGGAGACATCAAATTTCTCTTTTGGGCCTTGAGTCTTGGGGCTCAAGGCTCAAACGAGAAATTTGATGTGTCCGCGGGAGTAATTGGTTCGACTCAAGACTCTTTTGGGTCTTGAGTCTTGGGGGGGAAAAAAAAGTGCCCCAGTTAGTTTTGAACCGGGAACCTTCTGGTTACAAGTCCTGCATCTAAACCACTGCACCACAGAGGTTCTTACTTCTGTTGACTTGCATGTCATTTTCTGAAAGATTATATAAAGGTAAAAGCCCCAGGTAAAAGTTAGAAAGATGTCCTTGTGGGATTTGAACTCAGGACCTTCAGTGTGCAAGGCCTGAATCTTAACCACTGCTCCACCATGGTACACACTTTCTATGGTCTCTTGCACTTAGTTCAGTGAAAGATCAGATAAAGGTGCAAGAGTCGAATACCTGTCCTGGATGGATTTGAACTTGTAACCTTCTGGTTGCAAGTCCTGTATCTAAACCACTGCACCACAGAGGTTCTGACTTGTTCTGTTAACTTAGCCTGCCAAAGTTTGTACCCTTTTCCCTTTAAATATCCATTGCCATCGACAATGCATGAGGCGCTTAAAGTTAAATATCTCCAAAACTACAAATGATTTCAAAATAAAAAATCTCAAGCATGCATGTCCACAGTAAGGTGGATTTTTTGAACTGTGAATGGAGTTTCTAGGTGAAAGTGTTTTTTTGAGGTCCCAAAACCTTCCATCCGCCTCCATTCTAAATCTCTGAACTTTTAAAGGAGTACAATTCTAAAACTATGCAACATTTCAAAGATTCCTTTTCAGGCAAACATGTCCACAGTAAGACGATACGATATACGATAATACTTTATTGTCAGTTCACACTGAAATTTGTCTTGCGACCCAGCAGCCATGTATGCAACAATAAACAGCTCACACATTTGACATGACACAAGAAAAACAAAACACAATACAAAATACATACATAAAGACATACAAAGACAAGAGCAATGTCCACCTCTCAGCCTACCCTTGGCCTATAACTCCTGATTAAGCCTCAGTGTCGTCTGATGGACAAAGGACCTCTTCAGTTTGACCTTATTGTATGTAGGAACACTGTATCTCCTTCCTGAAGGCAGCAACCTATATTCTCCATACAAAGCATGGCTAGTGTTTGAAGTGATATTCCTTGCCAACCTTATCATACTATCATTATACGTACTGTACTATCGGAAGCAGTAGGGGTTCAGTGTCTTGCTCAAGGACACTTATGATACTTAGCCAGCTTCCTTCCTCTTGTATGTCAAAGTAGGGCATTCATTTACTAAATATTCTAAAATAATAGTCTGCACACTGGCTTGCAGGTCACCCAGTTAAAAGCTTTATTGGGTATATCAGAGGTCTTCAACATTTTTCAGGCCAAGGACCCCTTAGCTGAGTGAGAGATGGAGCAGGGACCCCCCGCTACATACTGGATTCATGTTAAATTTGTGTTTTCAGACATTTAACCACTTAAAACCCTCAATACTTTGTAAACTTCAGCTTTGACCTGCTCTTTTTTTCCCCTGTACACACAACATTTGCCGAAAATAGCAGATCTACAAGCTTGTATGCTATTTTCGGCTAATGTTCCCCCCAGAATAGGGAGGCAAGGGTTCAAGTGGTTAATGTAAAACATTAGAAAAAAAATCCCTATCACACAAAGATTTGGCGGCCCCCCCTTCAGTATCTCTGAGGGGTCCTAGGGGTCCAGGAGCCCCTGTTGAAGACCCCTGGTGTATCATACAATAAATAAAGCCACAATGCAGACTATTTTAAAATTGCCTGTGATTTTTGACATTTGTGACATTCTGCATAATGAGTACTTTTACTTTTGGTACTTTAAGTACATTTTGATGCCAATACTTTTGTACTTTTACTCAAGTACATTTTGAATTCCGGACTTTTACTTGTAACAGAGTACTATTGCAGTATTGATACTTTTACTTAAATAAAGAAATGTGAGTACTCTTTCTACCACAGGTGTTGTGACACTGCACTTTTTGGACTTGTTTTATTTTTATATACTGCTCTGTATATTATGATTATATTTGCACTGAAATAACAGACTACATAAAGAAAAAGGTTTCGTACAAAGCTTTGCTAAATGTTTCTTTGTTGAAATGACATACATTTTACACCCATATCCTCAGACAGATGTAGTGTCTGCTGATGGACACTAGATGACGTCCAAACAGCAGTTTTTTGTCTTTTTAGTCAGTCTGTCCAAAAAGAGGGTTAAACACTCAATCAAACATACATACCCCAAACACACATACACGAAACGTCTTTTTAAAAGCTGTTTATTTAAGATGTGACGGATGTCAACACAACAATCTGAAGGGAACAACAAACGCTTCAGTTAAAATAAGGTGAGCGTTATTTAAAATGATTAAGCAACAAAAACAGAACGATTGATGGAGTAATAACCAAGAATTAAACATGACTAAAATACAATAATTATGGTTCATCAACCAACTGTAATCACAAAGAGACACAAGACACAATTAAGGGAACATCTTTATGTATCAGCTAACAGTATGGAAACTGTATAAGGCTATAAATATGAATTGTAATCAAACTGAACAATTTATTCAGTTAAATACAAAAATGTACCAGTCTGGTATTCACACTGTCACAAAATAATATATTTAGAGATTAAGCATCATTAGAATAATCTCATTGCGTTTATATACAAATGATAAATTATCAATACAAATAATCAGTTTTCTTCCCCTACATAGTTTGTCACAGTCAAGTCCTGACAGTAGTAGCCTACTGTATAGCTGTGCTGTCGGGCAGAAACCAGCTGTGTCCAAAATATTAAGTAATCGGTTCGACTCAAGACCCAATAGAGTCTTGAGTCGAACCAATTACTCCCGCGAACGCATTTGATCCAAGTAGACATCAAATTTCTCTTTTGGGCCTTTGAGTCTTGGGACTTAAGGCCCAAAAGAGAAATTTGATGCCTACTTGGATCTAAGGCGTTCGACTCAAGACTCTTTTGGGTCTTGAGTCTTGGGACTCATGACTCAAATCAAATCCTGGAAATGGCAAATCAGCATGTGTCTGTCTCCATGGGGTCTAGTGCTGTAATAGTCTAGGAGTGAAGGATTGCGACATAAAGTTGGCAAGTGAAATGGTGTTTTATTGTATGACCTTCCTTTGGTTTCTTTTTAGGTTTGAAATGAATTTGTACATACAATGAATTTGCAAATAGACAATTTTCAAGACAAGAATTTAACTTTTAGACATACACAGAAAATGAGCCCTGGCACAAAGCAATAACCAAATAAACCAAGCTAAACCTATCCTTACTTTTAAACCTCTTACTAACCTTATCTACACAAAAATGAAAATTACAAGAGAACTCTACTCTAATCTAACTACTCTAAACTATATCAAAAGTTGGCTTTGTACAAGAAACTGGTGCCGGTAGCTCTATAGGCAAAAATCACAAACAGAGTTGTATTATGGAGTTATCAAATCAAACTGCTTAACAAGTAATCTAACAATCGGTCAGCCGAAGGCTGCCCCGAAACTCTTCATTTTAACATGTCTTCTTAGCAAGTTCAACATTTTCACAAACAGGATGTACCAAAACAGAACATGAACGGGTTCAACAATTCCAGGAGGGTGCATGTCAAGAACGTGGTGTTACCAAACCTTTGGACACCACATTTAGACCAAACTTTCCCTGAGCACCATCTCCATGGACAGTGTGTAACACCATGGCCAGCATGTTACACACTGTCAATGCACACAGCTGCTGACAGCTCTTAAATAGGAGGCCTCTTCAGTGATTGGTCCAGTCTGATTGAAGGTGCCTAGCCAATCAGTGGCTGCCAGGTCTCCTCCACAGTAGGACCTGAGCTGAATGAATGAAGGAAGGTCAGGGTGCATACCAAACACTGTGCAATAATTATAATAAATAGCACCCTTCTTAAATACACAGATATGTAACAGGGATAAACTCCTGTGTTCTTGGCTGTTGCTGACAATAAGCTCACTTGTAAAGTGCATGAGCCAAATGGCTTTAATTAATTTGGTGGAATGACCCATCACGTTCATGTAATGCCAATGTATGAAGGTTAGTGTGCTTGGTTAGCTCTGCTGGAAGAGCTCTTGACTTCGGACCACAAGGTCATGGGATTGAATCCCAGTATAGGATCTTTGGCATCTGAGCAATCTGGCTCCTACGGGTTTACTATCGTTTTTCGCCTTTATCATAAAGGTTGCTGGACAATATATAGAGGATGAAATGCATAATTTATTAAATAATATAAAGGTAATATCAAATACATTGTAGAAAATGAGAGACATGACGCTTTATTAGCAAGACAGTCTTTTATTATATCATTCCTCATTTTACTGGTTTCCCCTGAAACCCCTTTACTGTTACAGAGTAGGCCTACAAGTGCCTTAGAATCACTGCTGATGATGTGGCCATAGCTGAATGGTTAGAGAGCCTGCCTGTCAAGCCGTAAATCTCAAATTCGATTCCAGGCCTCAGCAATGTGTCAAAGTGTTCTTGAACAAGACACTTTAAAGAATAGTTCACCCAAAAAATACTTATTTTCTATCAATTACACACTCCATGAAGCCTTGAATTCATTGAGATTTTTTTGTTTTTGACACATTCCTGAGCACAGACTATTGGTTGGATGCATGGCGCATATAATAGGCTATCGCATTGTAGATTGGTAGGCGATAATTCCAATATTCACTATACATTCCTCATGTTTAAGCCTAACTGAATTATATATTTATGAACTTGCATATAAATTGTATATATTTTCGGACAACTTGTGCATTTAATTTGTCGGCAATATGGTAGTTTAAAAAAAAGTAAGGCTACTGTTAAAAAAGTCATACACTATGTCATAATACTTAGGCTAAATTGTTCACAGCACAGCTTTCTGTTTTTTGTATTTAATTGATTGGTGTTTGTTGCACTACATGAAATGGAAGAGCTAATCAAAGAAGCTGTGGTCATAAGAATAGTACAATTAGGCACCAATCAATTTAATTTAACAGCAAATGTACACAAAACTTTTGTTTGATTACAACTGGTTTAGTTTTGGTTATCTAAAACTAATAAGTGACTAAGATATGACAATAAAGGGCATTGTGAACTTATAAATCTGCTATTTTCCTTCCTTTTTTTGATCTGGATGTTAGTCTTCAAAACATGCTTTGGAGTCAAAAGAAGGACTTTGAACTGGTGATCTTGGGAACACTGTATGAGAACTAGTTGGGAGACTTGCTGTAAACTAGAGGGAGCAAATTACACTATATGCGATCTTTGTCAACACTTTATTGCAATTGTAAACAATTTCAAAACATATTTTAAATGATGGAAGATAAGACACAACATTGTTAGAAATCACCAATAAATATAAAATTCAGATTTACCCCATTTAAGCTCATTAAAATGGTGCCTTTAAAACAAAGATTCTACACCCAATTTCAGTGTATGTTTTAGAAGGGACTATGCTGTATAACCCACTCGGTTGCATGGATTAAAGTGCAGTTTTGGTTCTTGCTACAGTGTCTTGACATATATCCTTTAGCTGAAAATGTTAGAAATAATGTATAACCTACAGTTGTTAATTGAAAGAGAACGCTCGCACACTGTGGGCTCCAGTTGCAGGATAAAAAAAAATGTATTGCACCTGAGTGCTGCTGTAACCTACAGTTGTTTTAAGTAGTTACGGTATATCAAAGAGCTCCAGGTGGGGCAACTATGAACAAAATGACATCTTAAAACCTGTAGAATGGTAAAAGATTCTACAAAAAAAAAAATTCTCCCCATATGCCACAACAGTACAGTACAGCATATACAGTCATATTGCTTTGGCCCCGCTGCCACCACCAATTTTAAAGTGATTTAAATAACATACACGCAAACATATTTCTGAGGTTATGGGGGAGATAAGCAATTAGACAAATACAAAGGCCAATTCGATTGACATCTCTAAGGCACCACAATAATCTCAAACAGTACATAGAATAACACTAACGCATATTCAAATGCCATTGCCAATGTTTAATTAACCTTTTTTATTATTATTATAAAAGGCCTTGGGTTTAGAGTTTGAAACTCCTTAATATCATTTTTCACTCTGTTCGGAGACCGGGCTAAAACAACAGACAAATTGTGCAATGTAATAATTTGTAACCCTTCAGATCACACGTCTCCGCGCGTCCGTTGAATTGATGAAATTAAGAGCAGACAAGACTGTTAAAATGAAGTGTATTATTTAATAATAAAGCAGTAAGTTAAAATAATTAATAATAATTACAGATTGAATATAGAAATGTACTTAACAGAGATCTCTGGGCTCCCAATCAACTGTCCTTAACAGCAACAAGTTACTTCGAGGTCAGTTCATCAGGTCTGAGCCCCGCTATCTGTCCCTGGAGCCTATTTATAATATCCTATACATGTTATACTAAAAGTTATCAAAAGAAGTCGCTGTCGGTCCACCATGGTTTCTTCATCAGGGTAGGCAAATGGTCCCCCCTGGCTGATTTACGGGTTTGAATGACGACCTTGGATCCACGGACCGAGTGCCTCGCACCTATGGAATGCAGCACATCCTCCCTACAGATAACAGTCTGGGCATACTGTCTCAAAGCATCGGCCGGCAGTAAGCATCCCCGTTGGTCCAAGTTCTCTACAGGTCCAGCCGACGGTCTTGGTCTCACCAGCCTAGTCTCAGCACCTGGGAATGTCAAAATAGACGCATCAGACACCATTGTATTCTCTCTCTAACCGTGACGGTCCTAGACATTAGAAGTGAATTGTGTCTTCTGGGAGATAACACAGCGTTCTGCCATGCGAATAGATCATGTTTATCACAGTGACTGTATTTCTAAGGACATAATTCTAGCAAGGCTATAATGATTTCATAAGTTAATAATGTGTTTTCTGTTAGGGTCTATGCGAACAACAATACAACAGTACTCATGAAGACACACACATTTGCTCTTAGTAACTGGGACTTGAAAAAACAGTAATAGTAAAAACGCACACATTGGCTCTTTAATCACTAGGGCTAAAAAAGGATATACATTGCCATATAAGGATATAAGTCATTTGCTCATAATAACTAAGGCTTAAAAAGGATATCAGTTGCCATATAAGGATATAATTTGCCAACAATTCTCAATCTAAAATCGAAGAGGTTGGTTAAGTATTGCATTCTTACGTGAGTTTTCCACGTTAGTGTGGCTCGAGGTATTATTCAGGGTTTCATAAATAAAAGGTTCAGGGAAACCTCATCAAGAACATTATCATCACTATCTAAATTCGAAAAGGTGGGTTAAATATTACATTCTCGGTTTCATCTTCAATGCCAGTGTGGCTCAAACGTTAAATCTGGTTTATAAACAGAAAGTTTAAAGGCCAAAACTCCAGAAGAAAAAAACTCACTCTCTGTCTAAATTCTCAAAGGTGGGTGAAGTAATACATTCTCTATTGCATCTTCCATGCCAGCTAGCATGTGAGATAAATCAGTGATTTAGGAACCGTTGGTTAAAGGTTCAAAACTCCTAAAGAACTTTTTCACTCTCCATCTAAATTCTAAAAGGTGGGTTAAGTATCACATTCTTATTGTCTCCGCCAGGAGACTATGTTTTCACTTTCCGTCGCCCCCCCCCCCTCGGCCAAGCTAACATTGGTCAAGCCTCACGTGACACGTGACAATACGTTGAAAGAGTGTGCTCTGATTGGCTAGTGAGACGCATGACGTATAGTGGCCTATAAATAGATGTGTCACTTTGAAAGAGTCTGTGTCTCTTTCAAAGTGAGGTAAGACAGGAATAATCACGAAATGGCTGAGAAATGGCGGAGCAATACATTATGACACACTGGTGTCATCACAATACAGTACGTAATATAAATAGCTTAGACAGGATTAATCAATATTTGCTGGCGGAGACTTGTGCTCCGAGGAGCACATTTTCTAGTTAATTATTACATTCTCAATTCCATCTTCCATGCTAGCATGGCATGTGAGTCAGGAGTGGTTTGAGAGAGCGGTCGCTTAGGGCCACTTTATATTGTAATTATGTCATGTATCTCCTATCCAACAACTAGCGTTATTATTGTTGAACAGGTACAACTCATGCCGTGTTTGACCTACAGCCATGAAACTTCGATGCACACATGCGTCTCCTCATGCTGAACAACTTTCACCCTCTGACTTTTGACCTCTGACCTTTAGATCTCCCACCATTTGGAATTATATGAAAAACAGTTAAAACCTATCTCCTCCTGGGATTTTTGAGTGATCTGCACGAAACTTTTTACACATGAACTTTGGACCTATACCAAAAAACTTTTGCAAAATATCTTCCATAAGTGAAAAAATGAAGCTTTAATGAGCCAATGAATATTGCAGTTTTATGACAATTATTCATCTGCCCCTAACACATACATGCAGACTTACCATTCTTTGAAACTTTGCAGAAATGTAAAGGGCCATTCCAAATATCACTGAAACCAATCTTACTCCAATTGGTCAAACGGGGGCGCTATAGCAATTTTTTGAAAATTGAAACTTTAAACAGGCAAAAGTCATGCCTCGTTTGGCCGACAGCCATTAGACCTGCTTACACATGTGCCTTGACTAATGAGGAACACATCTATCACGTTGACCAGTAAGCACCGCCCTTAGATTGTCCGCAATCTTGAGCAGTTTGAAAAACACTTAAACCCAGGATTTTTCAGCTATTTGCGTGAAACTGTATGATCTGTGTGATCTCCTTTTTCACAGGTTCTTGTCTGTTGGTGGCTTCTCGCTTAAATGTGTGCCCCACAACCTGAAGGTCACCAGTTCAAGCCTCACTTGGTGCAGACTTCATCTAAGTTGCATTTCACACAACATGACTATCAATGAATACATCTGCAATTGTTAAAGATAACATGAAATACTTAATTGAGTGTTTTTTACATACAGCTGATCTACAATCTCACAACTTTTCAGATAGCAATGAGAGTATGTTTTTTCAATGTATAACATACTTCATTGTGAAAATAGCCAATGTACAATCTGACAACTTTTAATGGTTTGTGAGCTTGTAGATCGGCTACTTTCACTAATTTTGGTTCTGAGGAGATGTACAATTTCTTCATTGGTAAATGGTTTGTGAACGAGTGATCTTAGTGTTAGTGAAACAGGGGCTTGGGTCATGACAGAAGGCAAGAGTTTGTGATCCTCAACAGACAATATCAGCCTTGACAAAGATATAGCACTATAGGTAGTGTTGCAGCTACCTAAGAGTGCTTCATGACCGTAAGGTTGCCGGTTCAAGCCTCACTTGATGCAGACTCATTTAAGTTGAAATGCAAAAAACATGACTCAATCTATTCCGTTTCCATGGCTCTCTCTCTTCAATCTATTCCATGTCTTTCTCTTCAATCTATTCCGTTTCCATGTCTCTCTCTCTGTCTCTTCAATCTATTCCATTTGTCTCTATCTATCTCTCTATCTCTCTATCTCTCTATCTCTCTATCTCTCTCTCTCTCTCTCAGCTCCACCCATTCCCACTCCCTCACTGTCTAATTTGTCCTCCCTGGGCTGAATCACCAGGGAAATGCACAACTGTAGCAGCTACGGCGAGCCGGCCTCCGCCTCGCTCGGGGTGTGAGGAGCGTGAGGTGAAGGGTGTGCGGTGGACGCTGCGGGTTGTGTTGGGTGTGTGTGGTTGGCGTGTGTGTGAGGGCGAAGGGACTCCATCTCTTTGTGTCCAGCTGAGGGCGGCTTCCTGCGGCGTAAAGGAGCCCGCACTGCTGCTGCCCTCTGGCTGTCTGAGGAGGAGCTGCACCTCTGGGAGAGGGGTCTGGGTCATTACCAGTGCCCCGTAGACCGTCAGGACTGACACACGCACATTCACGTCTGAAAAAGGAGAAGAGGCAGGTGAGGGGGTGTTTCTTTTTTTTAGGATCATGGGCTGGAAAAAGGACACAGGAATTTATAGAAGTGATTGACCCAGTGGTAGTCGACTAGTCGACTACCCCTGGCTCACAACGCGTCGCAGTTGTATATCGGCTATTTTCAGCATGCAACCAAGTGTAAAATCAGCCATTACGACGCCATCAAGGCACGGCCAAAACACATTTTAGTCGACTAAATCAACTGTAGATTTAGTCGACTATAATCATATGACATTTAGTCGACAAAACAGACAGACAGAAAGTTGAACTTTTCAGATGACTAAAATATAACTAAAAATATAGCTGCAAGCAGCGATAATACGGGGCCAGTGAATGGAGAGAGAGAGAGAGAGAGAGAGAGAGATGGAAACAGAATGGTTTGATTGGACATCTCTATATGACACAGTAGTGTAACTATCAGGCTCTATATGAGAGACATGGAAACAATAGATTGATGAGAGAGAGAGATGGAAACAGAATGGTTTGATTGGACATCTCTATATGACACAGTAGTGTAACTATCAGGCTCTATATGACACAGTAGTGTAACTATCAGGCTCTATATGACACATTAGTGTAACTATCAGGCTCTATATGACACAGTAGTGTAACTATCAGACTCTATATTACACAGTAGTGTAACTGTCACGTGACGGGTGCTGCCAGAGAGAGTCCATCACCGGCGGGCCGAACCTGGACGGGCGCCGCCAGTATCCAGGTGCGGTGTCCGGTCCTTCCGTGCTGGTTCGCGGTCTCGGCAGGGCCGCTTGTGACCCGTTTTACGGTCGTCGCTGGCCTCTTCTCTTCTGGCTTGGTCCCCCCTAATGTGCAGGTCTCTAATGTACAATGCTCAGTGTTCATTTAATGCTGAAGGTCCATTTGGTTCCCTTCGTACTCTCTGCTGAGCCTGCATCTGAATGGATACCAAATAAATGTAATGCTGCTGTTGCCATGGGAGACAAACGTCTACTTATTTGGCCTAATAGGCCTATTAGATTTATTTTCAACAGGACAGGGTCTATTAACAGTTTGGTTTCAATGTGGGTCTCTGACGCCATGTTGATGATGTCATTTTCATGACGTCACTCAGAACAATTTGCCATATTAGGGACTTCAACAGCCAACGGCTTCTTTGATTGGCTAAAATGTATGTGATGTTTGCATCAGTCAACCAATATAAGTGCTTGTGCACTCCATAGGATGCCATTCATTTCCACAGAAGGATTTCAGGAGTTGTCTTTGATCCCTGGCGGAGCCGTTTGTGAGAAATGTTCTGCTGGACGCTGAATCTGAGTAGAGGACCAGAGTTAAAGCATCATGCTGCTGTTGCCGTGGGAGACAAAGTCTACTCGTTTGGAGGGGTCATGAACATCAACAAGGATCAGATTGATGTTCACGTCTTCAACACAGTGTCTTTACGCTGGAGGAAGTTGACCCCAGTGATAACTGGAAGAGGAGGATGTCACCTTGAGGTTCCATCCAATCGCTGCTACCTCACAGCTGTGCTGATAGAAGATATCTATATCTGGGGGGGTTATAAAAATGACACGAAGGAGTACTGCAATGTGCTTTATGCATTTGATGTCGACACCCACAGATGGTTCAAGCCCAAGGTTTCTGGAACTGTTCCAGAGGCGAGGATTCACCACTCAGCCTGTGTCTTGGGGAAGGTCATGTATATTCATGGAGGATGGACCTCTGTGACTGGATACTATAATGCCACACAATTGGCGTTGGACACCACCATAATGTTGGACACCACCACAATGGTCTGGCATTTAATTAACACCAGAGGACCAACACCACCTGCTTCATCATTTCACTCTGCCACCATCATCGGGACAAAGATGTTTGTATTTGGGGGCGGAGCCACCTGCAACAACATCATCAGAGTGTTTGACACAGAGACCAACTGCTGGCTGAACACACCTTCTGCACAACTTCTTACAGACAGACGCTGGGGTCATTCAGCCTTTACATACAATGGAGAGTTGTACATATTTGGTGGAGGTAATATGGCTGCCCTCAATGATCTGTGGAAATTCAGTCCAGAGGCCTTCTCCTGTGAGAAGGTTGAGCCCAAAGGGAAAGGACCGTGTGGGATGTGTGGGATGTGCTGTTGCATTGTGGGAGATCGTATCATTCTCTTTGGAGGATACGACACACCTGATGACCTGTGCGTCTTAGACTTGAGTGCTAGTCTCAAGACATTATGCAAGCTAGCAGTTATTCAGTACGATCTTGACCAATCAGCACTCACACACAACATCAGGTGGGAACTGGAAGCAATGACTAACAACAGCAACAAATAAATAAAATAAAATAAGACGGAGTCCAATAAGGGGCGTGGCCTGGTGTTGATCACAGACTTCATGTGACCAATCTGTGACATCAGTCACCTATGATGCATCTATAACGTAATGATATATTTGGGCATGGTTTCAGCCCAATCCGACTGCCATTGACTTCAATTATGAAATTAAAGTTGAACACCACAAGTCACTGGGAGGGGAGGGGACTGGGTGCCGTTTACTTCCACCACTTGCTCCCTCAAAGGCTCCCCCCTGATGTTGTCGGCGTAGTTAGCTTCGGTAGCAGCACTAGCTAGGCTAGCTCCGATGAACCGGAAGTTCTTTGTTACAGCCTGGCTTTGTTGTTCCCCGTTGCTAATGGCAACGTTAGCCACGGCCGCTAGCCTGTTAACTTGTGGTTACTGGGCCAGGGTTACTGTGAACGTCTCCTGAAAGTAGTAGTATTAAACAGAAAAAGCCGTCCCGCGATTTAATCTACCATTCAGGGGTTTGTTTCTTCTCTTCGGATTAGCCGTGAGAATCGAGTGAATCGACGCTATGCCATAGCCTGGGTGCTTCTGCTCCGATCCAGTAGCTAGGTAGAAGTCACTGTGTGATTCCTCCTTTTCTTTTTCGTACGATTCCTTTTCCCTTTGGTGTACAATCCATGAGGCGTTGAGGTATGAATCCATAATCCACAGGATGAAAATAAGGAAAATTACGCAAGGATGCAGTTGTGTTTTCCTCAAAAAGACTAGCCTATTTGTTTTTTTTTCTGGAGAGCTCGCAAGAGAACGATTGTCTATGCGACTGTCCATGTCGGCTGCCGGAAGCAACGTAAGTACTTCTTCAATGTACTTACATATTGTACAAATTATACGTAGCCTGCGAGTTAGTTCCGGCAGATATACTCGAGAGGTTACATAAATTCTCATTCTATGTGGCTGTTTACAGCGTCATCCAGACCCATACAGTACGTCATACACTGATGTGGCAGTCAGCTGTCCAATCGGGCGGGTTATTTAAGCTCACTTACATCTGTCTTCTGTCTGCTTTGTGTGTCATAGGTGTTGTCATGCAACCACCCCAGCACCACCAGTGGGCTCTGCTATCTGTTCTGTTCCCCATGGGGGGTTGTTATTACATATCTATCTCCCTGCTCTTAAAGGTTAATGATGGTTGTCTTAATTATGCTGAGCAGGGAGAAAAATGTTGCAGAGCCTGAACGCCAAAATAAAATAAAATATTACATCCACTCTTGTATTCTCATTCTATAATATTGTTTCATATATTTGGTCTGTAATATTGGTTCAATCTATTCGTGAGTTATCTGACAGAATTAATATAAACCTACATTTTAACATTGCCACAGCATCTTTCCTTCTTTTTGGCCACAGCAGCTTTGTTTTGGCCGCTAAGATCCCACCCTACTGTGATCACCATGATCAGTCATAACCATATAAGGACTTTCCAATGCAGCTACCACATATGGACTGTGTGTCATCATGGCATCAGGCCCTAATAAATCAGTTGTCATATATGGCCATACACGGGACACAACGACTCCACTACACTACACAGTACAGGGGAGAGCGCACTACAGGTATTATTCAGTTCAATTTGTGGAAACATACTGGCGGAGGACACACATTTCACATGTTGTTTGCAATAAACAATACTTCCACCACAACTTCCACCGCCATTCTACCACAACTACAACTTTCACCACCATTCTACCACAACTACAACTTCCACCACCATCTACAAAGCCATGCCAAAAAAAAAACATCCGTAGGCTTTCGGACCCGAGGCGCTGAGTGCAAACGCTTGCTTCGTGCAAAAGAACATTTATTCGCAACACACTGTAAAAGGACCAGAAAAGAAAAAAAGGACAAACACTTCAGAAGAGCCTGGACACTCCCACACCAACTCACACAAATAGTTGACTTTCACACACCGACTATGGATAGCGGCTGCAATTCATGCTATTCTGTCATGTTCCCTTCGGAAACATCAAAAGGTCCTGTTGGTAACAAGTCCTTCGGTGCCTGTTGCCAGTATTGAATAATCATACTCCAGCCATTCATGGACCCCCCTCTTAAACTACAATCTCTGTTTAACAGGGATTCAAAGGACAAGGACCAAGGCCATTCAAGATGAGTGGTCAGATGTACCACAATACTCCATCTGCAATCTTTCCTGACAGCATAAACAAACCCAAATTCTCACAAATCTTTGTCTTTGATCAAGATAATGAAATTTAAAACCGTCAATCAGTCAATCTTTTAGTAAAGTCCTTTCAAACCGGTGCTGAAATCTTCAATGCAAACCCAAGTCGGGAACTCAAAATGGTGTTCAAGGCCAAAAGCTCACAGGGGGCAAAGAAATGTCACCTTAACCCTGATGTCCCTGACGTGGTTATTGTGGCACCAGGAGATCAGACGGAGCGTAGGGACACTGGCCCTCATTTATCAACGTGGTGCAGCCCGAATAATGAGCGTACGGCGTAATCACCGCAATTTTCGGCATTTATCAATATATCCTGACGTGGGCTTTATCCTACGGTACGCTGAGATCTCACGTCTGGTCGAGACCAGTTGTTGACGTTGGCTGCACCCGTTTATTCCATTCTAGACCTGCGGAGCACCATTGTCTGACTGTCTGACAAGCATCTGGACACATAATCCACTCCTAAATGTGTATATCTACACTAATAAATAATGGCTGTGAAAATATATCATTTTATAAAGTAATTTAAACAAACTGCTTTAACAGTCATTCAGATAAGATTGTAGATCTGTCTGTATTGAAAATAGCAGATCTACAAGCTCACAAGCCAGCGTTGCATCGCGACGCGTTGTGAGCTTGTAGATCTGCTATTTTCAAAAATATACGAGCGCTTTTGCGCCGGGAGTCCCGGCCACGTTTTCATGGACAGTGAGGTGTCTACAAACTTACAGTAGCTTGTCCTATGTTATGGAGTTATGTCATAGAGAGTTATGTAGGCTACACAACCTGGCTGGGTTAAGGATATAAACCCGACGCTCCAATATTAACGTGGCGGCACGGAATCACTGCATTCCGCCCGAGTCTCATGTACCGCTACGCTACGGACACGGACATGAAAGACAAAGTTGGGCGGGCGCGTGTGTGTGTATGTGTGTGTGTGTGTGTGTGTGTGTGTGTGTGTGTGTGAGAGAGAGAGCGAGAGAGCAAGAGAGAGCGAGAGAGAGAGGCGTGTGCGTGTGCGGCAAGGCCAGCCGGGGGGGGGGGGGGGGGGGCGACTGTTTCTTATTGGCTTTTCATGTCTTTGGTCGTATTCTGGTTCGTCTTCATGTCGTAAAATCGGGGCGTTTTGAGAATATTTTAAGGGCGTGTTATTTAAATGACGCTCGTTTCAGCCGTGACATTTATCAATGCTGGGACCAAGTGTAAGCTCGGATCAGCTGTGTAGGATGCGTTGATAAATGTCACTTCGACGTTGGTGTACGGCCGAATATATGGAAAAATATACGCCGGTTTATACGCTGCGTTGATAAATGAGGGCCACTGTACTGTACAAAACAACAGCTGATGCACCTAACCACAGACAGACTACACACATCCATGAACTCCATCCAGTCCTATGTATGACCCAGCTGCCTATCCCTTGATATTGCCACATGGAGATGCGGGCTTCAGCATTGATAATCCCATCATGGTCCTGTTGGTGGCCTGATGCCATGATAACACACAGTCCATATTTGGCAGTGGTAGCTGCATTGGAAAGTCCTTATATGGTTATGACTGATCATGGTGATCACAGTAGGGTGGTATCTTAGCGGCCAAAACAAAGATGCTGTGGCCAAAAAGAAGTTAAGCTGCTTACTTACAATATGTAAGTACATTGAAGGCGGGAAAAGAAGCCTAAATATTAGCCAGAGCACTGATCAACAGTCTGTTGCAAGTTTGGAGGCAAGTGGAGCGATCGTACGTACTTTTACCCCGGATGAACTTTTGGAGGTAATTTCAATTATAGTAGTAGGATAGGATGAAACTGCCACATGGGATCTGAGCTGGATTCAAACCTGTGACACTGTAAGTGGATATTTAGGGTATTGCCCTAAATAGCAAATTGGGATTATAGCCAGGCCTACCGCTCAGTCATGTTCACAATAGGTAAAACTACACAGAGAACATATGGGACACATAACATATATGCATTAAGACACGATTAATGAAAGGTGCAGAAAATTACCAATTCAATGAAACAGAGTGATGTGCTACAGTATCCGTTACAGTTGGGGTTTATGACATGTGTCTTTTTTTAATTTTTTAATTTTATCCCACGTTTTTGTAACCCTTTTTCACCCGGTGCCAATTATCTAAGTGATCCTGGGTGCTACCCTCCCCCCGCCAGCCTAGGGAGCCCAGAGCCGAGCTCATGCCTCCTTCAATGCATGAGAGCCAACTGAGCTTCTTGTCACCTGACAGGGGGGAGTTTCCCAGAATCCCAGGTTGGACGTAGCGCGTGGAAGGAACACGTTATTCCAACCAGGTCCTTTCCCCTCCATCAGGCGCCCCGGCTGTCATGAACTCAGCCCCGTCCGAGTTATGTACCGATAGGCACAGAATAGTAAATGATGTTGTGGGGACTGCGTTTGCCCCAACTGTCACTCAAAGTGACCACTGGCCAATCACAGCGCGACTTTTCGGGTCTGGGGCGGGTCTTGGTAGAATGTTGTTACGGATCACTATCACGCATGGGGGAGGCGGTATAGCGACCAGGATTACTACATGTTTTTGTGAGGGTATTAACTACCCTAGGCTAGGAGACACGGGGAGAACATGCAAACTCCACACAGAGTAGATCTTTTCGCCAACCCCACCTAGGGTATGGGCGCTGATGATGCGGAGGAGAAGACACGCCCCCAGTGCCCACAGCGTCCCCGGCGGGAACCGAACCCAGGACCTTCTAGCTGTGAGGCGACATCGCTACCGACTGCGCCATCGTGCCCCCTGCAGAGCAGTTCTACTGGCAGACAACTCGCTGCGTTGCCAGTTGCCACGCGTTGGGAGTTTGTAAATTTGGTGAATATTTTCAAATATTACATATTTTTTTAGGATATGTCCTTTTGCACACGTACAAACGGACAGGTGTGAGTATGAAAGCTGAATTATTATATATTATTTAAATATTACATTTTCAAATATAAAAAAATTGCAGAAACAGATCTACAAATTACAACACGTCGCAAGCTTGTAGATCAGCTATGTCTGCTATTTTTACATGAATGCAAATTATTAAATATGTCAAAAATGTATTTGTATATTTCAGTTATTTGCCATATCTGCCCTGAGCAATTTTTGAGCCTAAAAGCCTAAAAGGCTTCATATGTTCCAATGTTCAATGCCAACACACAATTAAACCGTTAATCGCAATTATTTGAGTGAAAATTAATCGTCAACTTTGAGTATATCCTACAACTAAGTAAGGCCCAGACTGCCAGCGATCTTTCAATTTTCTTACCTTTTCAAGTAGTCACAGAATATCTATCTCCAGTATGATTGATCCCCTGAAGGTTGCTAATCACGGAGGGTTTCACTGTGCTTCTGCAAAAAAAAGAAATGTCATCGCAACCTCCCGTTCGCTTTTTATACGCCGTTAAAAATAGCATGTTTCGGCAAAAAAACATCACAAAGAAAAACACACAGGAGCCGAGATACAGGATTTTTAAGTAACCAGGAAGTGAATGGAGCAGTAAATCTTTTTTTCAGTAAAGATCACGTTATCTCCTGGTTCTGTGTGAAAAAACGAGAAGAAAAAAAAGTAGATTCTGCCGTTTCTCCTTGGGGAGATTATTCTTGCTCACTCCCTGTTATTTACGATACGCTCAGAGGGAATGATGAGATAGGAACATGACGCTAAAAGTAATGCTATACTGAAATTACAAATTTATTATTAATAAAGCATTTTCATTCACACAAGATGTCAGACTGAACTGAGACTTTAAACCATCAGTGTACAATACACAGCAGACTAGCATCATTAAAGCTCTCTTTCACCAGGTTGGAGAGATCTCTCACCTCTGTCACGTATATATGGACGGATGTGTTTCCATAACGGTGTGAGCAGACCAGGTCTCAGCCGCTGGTACGGAGCATTGGTCACCAGGTAGGCCAAACACTGGAACAAATAAAAAAGGTATTTGTACTGATCCCCGGAGATAATTACTTCTCTGCATTTGACCAATCTTGGGGTGCAACTGTTAATCTAACTAATTGATTTAATTCAACAACATTCAATGACAAAATAAAAAAAGATATATATAAAAAACACACTTCTCTATTATTCAATGAAATGAAAGACGTGCAGGGAGACAACGTGTCTTTAGCCACGCCCAGGAACTGACGAGAGCCGTCCAGGAGGGCGGATAGCACCTGGAGAGCACACGCACGCACCTGGAGGACGATGACAGAGATGATGAGGTAAATAATACACAGACACTCACAAGTTCAAATAGAGCCTGACAGGGGGTTTGATGCTGATCCCGATGTTGGAGAGTCCTAGACCACAGATTACTGATGCTTTGACCGTATTATAAAATTAAAAATAGGGGCGCCAATGGCCTAGTGGTTAAGGCGCATACCACATATAGGCTCTAATTTGAGTCACAAGTTCAATTCCCGAGCCGATTACCTGCGTGTCACTCCCTGTTTCCTGTAATTCTCAACAGAAAAGCCCAAAACATTTTTTTTTTTTTTTAAAGTAAAACTTCTTTACAGTTTCTATGTCACAAAAAAAATCTTATAAGCATATCAATTAATAAAAAACATTTTGATAGACACGTCGGCTGAATAATTGCCGTCATAAAAGTCAAATAATGGTCTATATACTGTATTGGCCAAACCGACATATCGGTCTAGCACACAAAACCCCACACTCACACACACAAGTGCGTGCTTTACCTAGGGCGATGGGTCCTTCAGCATAATGGTGTCGAGGGTGAGGGCTGGTGGTCCTCCTATAGGAGCGTCAGGGATGAAGGAGGACCAGTATCCATACAGAGTCTTCTTCTCTACTGCCTTCACCGCCGTCAGCAGGCAGTGCAGCGCGCCCTGACGCACACAAGCATGGTTAAGTCTGAAAGATTCAAATGCTGAAGTGACCGCTCACCCAGCGTAAAAAAAAACATGCTCTTGTTGTTCTACCCGTGTCCCTGCCTGGGCAATTAGCTAACCTAAAATGTGAATTACTACTCATGGCCACATAGCAAATTGTCTAAAATATGAAGAAACAATGAACAATGAAACAATGAACAATCGTTCACAGTAAGGTGCTCCTTTAAGTATCCTCATTCCAATCTTTTTCTACGACACCTTGTTCTCAAAAACAAACAAACTATGAACTAATGTTTTTGTTTTTTTTTACCTCAGTTTGCTTTGCATTCCACCTTCTGGGTCTGAAAACTCTGAGTCAGAACTGCTCCTCTTCCAGGAGGGGTAAAGAGAAGGAGCAAGGGCTTTAGACCAGGACTCTCCTTCAATGTTAACTCCTTCTCTTCTTCCTTCACCACCACCACTACCTCCTCTGACTCCTTTCTGAACAACAGGCCGTGCCTCATCTTCATCTTCGTTCTACCCTCCTTTCTCTTCCACAGCGGTCTTCTTCCCTTTCCCTCTGGACTTCCTCTTCTTGTTCTGCCACAGAGACATTTAGCAAAGGCTATTTAAAACACTCTTATTTTAGTGGTGCTAAGTTCTAGGTCTAAAATCCTTCCTTTGTCCAATTTTGTTATTATTGTGTGTGTTTGATTACTGAGGTAGATGAACTAATACAGTACAGGGGCCTATTATAGAAAGGGAGCAAAAGGAATAAAAGCATCTTTAAGTTCTCACCCCTGAAGCTTTTCCTGGTGCGGCAGCTTCCTTCTGAGGTTCAGCGGGTTTGGGTGGGGAGTGGGACAGACCCTCATACTGAGGAAGAGGAGCTGGATAAAGAACAGCCAGCCACTCCACACACACACCTGGAGCTCCCTGAAACATAAGCCTCTGCAGAACATACAGCAATATGTTACCCAATAAATCTTGCATTCATATCCACAGGGATATGAATACAATGTCCATTGTCCATGTTGCAATGTCCACTAGCAGAATAACATACAGAATAGGATCAAATATAATGGGGTGAGTAGGAGTGAGTAGCATCACTGTATAATTAGAAATATCAATTTAAGAAAATAACTATATTTCAGCACTATGCAGTAATTAATGCATGGAAAAAGGTTAATGACCCCAAATTATGAAAATAAACGTTAAAGAAATACTAATAAAGGTGCATAATATTCTATGTATTGAGTTTTTCCCTCTCAGAAATGTAACATCCAATTTTTTAAAAACCTATCTTTTCAGACATTGCTACATTACACATTTTATTATTATGTTATATTGTATTTTGTGAGAGGATGAGTTACCAAGTCAATAACGTTTAGGTATATTCCAGGACTTCCAGCATCTGTGAGAACCTTCAATATATTGATATATATATAAGTGTAATAAAGTCGCACCTTTAGTGTGGCAAGCAGAGACCCAAGCTCTTCCCCTCCACCAAATCTCCACTTCCCACCTGATAGATAGCACTGAAGACCCTTCAATGCTCCTTGGATCACCTGCACACAAAGCACAAGGTGAGATGCAGTCATATAAACTATATTATAATAGTTACTACAACTAAAACAAATACAACAAAAATAATCTAATCAAATCTAGACTATAATCCATACCGTGCAGTAGAAGAGTTCGTCAGTTTGGGGGGTTTGGTTGACTGCAGTGTTTGCAGGAACGCCCGAAAACATGCATTCCTGTATTGGGCTGAACAGGAATCCTACATAAGCGCAGGCTAAAGATGCGCGCACGCACGCACACGCACACACACACACACACACACACACACACACACACACACACACACACACACACACACACACACACACACCTCTTAAAAGGGGACAATAGTGACTTAAATACTCAAACAGCAACATTGACATTTCATCTCAACACTTTTTGTTTTACATTGATCACAATCACTATGGGCTAAAAGGTCAACCATCAGCCACACAATGTAATAATAGTTCAAATAGTCAGTTTAATGGTATACAGTAGGACTGGAAAGACCTACCCGATACAGACACTGGCCATGCAGGTAAGTGCTGCACGCCGTAACTCCACATTGGGTTGAGACGGGGAGCTGTAGCGTACCAGGACTCCATCCTCACCCAGTAACTCGCCAAGGGGCTACAAAAAAGAAAATCACTCAGTAGACTCAGTAACTCAAATCATGGACCTGTCTATCATGACCCACTATACTTCCTAGAACTACAGGTGAACCATCCCAGAACTTTATCTTGAGTGCTTCTCCTACTCAATTTATCTGACTCAATAAAGAAAAGAATATACAAAGTCAAACTTGTGGACCACCCACTGTCTATACAAAAAAAAAGCCTCCCTATCAGACCCTGGAAGCCATGCTGCTCCCAACACCCCAGGTAGTAGTGTTCAAGATATACTGTTCGGAATCAAAGTGTTGCAAGGACATGGTTCATGACAATCCACTCATTAGTGGAATGTTTGGCCTAAGGGTGGCGCTAGAGGAGAGGCCAAGGGGTCTCCAAAACCACTAGGGTTCATAATGTGGGGAGCATGGACATGGAACAGAAAATTCCATGGCAAGTTCAGCCATTAGTTTACCAACATCACTCTCCTTGGGGCCCCACCGCTAGTGCGGATACAAATCATGCACGTACTTAGAACATAAAAAAATCAAGAATCAACAGTAGTTGCATGGATTAAAGCAAAATAAAAATCTCACGACTGAACCATTTTGTTAGGCTTAAGTCCTATTCTGCGATTTGTGAAACAGCGTGATAAGAGCCCCCCAGAGCCCCCACACACTAGCGCTGTGTTTCATATAAAAGTTTAACATAAAAACATAAAATAATTCTGTTTTGGTAGCCATACAGCCAGGCAGTTGAAGAAATTGCAGATTGAGGCTTTAACATGCATTTATGAAATATCCGAGATCATTGGGGTTTTCTGGAAGACTATATTATCATCTCTAGGCTATCTACAAGCTTACAACACGTCAGACACGTTGTAAGCTCAGTCGTGGCGACTGAGAACTTTAATCCATGTAGTTGTCAACCAACGTCTATGCTGTGTGACACACAGAACACCCAAACAAACACCTACCTTCTGGCATTGAGGTCCATTCCCATACACTACTGTGGAGAAGGTCAGCAGCACTTCCAGGTGTGTCCACGTACTGCACAGACTCAATGCACGGACAGTGTAACTAATCAACACGTTCAACGTCTGCTCATCTACAATTACCTAAAAGAGATCAAATAAAAAAACATGCATTAATAATGCATATGATGCAGACATAGCTATGCTGAGACTTGCTGTAAAATGTGTTAATTTATCAATGTATAACTCTGTGTTAGTACAAATGGAACCAAATGGACCCTTTGCCCAGTGCCCACTCTTCTCCACCCTTAGGTGCCCACATTTCCCCAGTGCCCACCTTTGCTGGTGCCAAATCTTCCTAGTGCCCAGTCTCCCCAAAGGTATGGTGCCCAGAATGTCCCTAGTGCCCACCAATCCTGTATCCATGAAAACTGCCCAAGCTGAACTCATGCAGAAGCGTAGCTCTGGTCCATAGCCTGAAGGAGTTCTCCGGACAAGAGCTAGCAGAAGTGTAATAATAAGTTACCTCTGGTCGTATACTGATGGTGGGATTTATGATAGTACGATTATACAATAGTGCTAAAATGATAACAAACCTTTCTGTATGAGAGAGCATGGGGGCATGTGGGGATTGTCATTCTGAAACAGCCTTCCACAAAATACAATAGTCTAGATTTAGAATGTTATTGTAGCATTAAGGTTTCATTTCACTGGAACAAGGAACACAAGTAATTAGAACAGGTGTCTACTGTCTACTGACTTTGTCATATAGTGTAGAGCTAGACATGACATATGCTGATCTCATGGAAATTCATCTCAACTCAGAACTCAATCTGAAATGGTAGTAGAAGTAGAAAGAGGATGGGCTATTTCTGTATCTAGCCTATGATGCCTATGGGTAGCAAGCTGTAGACCATGTCACATGCCTGACATAATTGAGTACCTGCTGGAGAACATGTACTAACAATTTGGATTCATAGGATTACTGAAACAAGATGTTTGAATCATGTCACAGAAATAAGTAACAGTAAATCTCTTTTCCGAGCCATGGCCAGCGTAGCAGAACCAATTAAAGACAGCAAAGTGGTCTTAATTTTATGAATTTCTCCAACCCAAAATCAGTAGCAAGCAGGCATACACCTTCCAATAACATTAAGATGTGTTAGTTACCTTGATGTGTATTTGCAAAGGTTTTAATTGTAGCTTACATGCCCGTTAAAATGTTCAGAGCATCAACATTTAGACCAATATTCAAGAAAGTACAAGTCATTTAATCCTTTGGCATACTGCTCTTTAATTATAGCAGTCAAGACATTTTTACACAAACTGTGCAATAACCATACAGAAACTTAGGGATTTTAACAAAAAATCTCCCGAATAAACCTGACAGCAGCTTGAGGCAAAAAATAGTAAAAAAAATGTATAAAAAAATACAGATAATAAAATAATCTTACAATACTCCGCAGCTGCAAAAGTAGGGTCAGGTTTTCGATATTCACAAATTCTACAAATGCTGCCTTTGGAATCTGGATAAAGCTCTTGTTGCTAATTAGGCAATTCCATGAAAAAACAATGTATCATACAACGTATACATATGAACTTATGTACAAGGTCCATGTCCAAATAATGTTTGGAAAGTATTATGCTAGCTAGTCAGTATTATGCTAGAACAATGAGAATTCTGAATGAGTGAGTGAGTGTAGTGTCAGGACTGTATTACTCCATCCTCACCCAGTAACTTGCCAAGGGCCTACAAAAAAGAGAATCACTCAGTAGACTCAGACAGCTGAGGAAGGCGTCCCTCGTTTGTATTCGTGTGACCGGTGACATCCGTTCTATAGCATACATTTGTTGTTAGCACTTAGCACTCATTAGCATGCGCTGTAGCAACAAGTACTGTCAAACAACGCTCAACTACTGCTATCTTTGTCAAACAAAACGGTGGCAGAGGCTTAGCCCCATTTAGAACCTCTCCCTCCGCTATGTAGCTCCGAGATGACGTTCCGCGTTTGTTGGTGCCGTTTGAGCATGACATTTTCCGATGTACATGATTCTTACCCGGGGGAACCAGATCGATCAGGAGCCAGAGTCAGTTGTCTTCGGGGTTGGCATGAGCCTGACCTTCCCTTGTTCGAGCTAGGAATTAGAGGATATTTGAAATATGAGAGAAATTACTACAAAGCAGAAGGCCCCCAAGTTGCACTCCAGGTTAAATAAGTCTTCAGGTGCATGGCTCAACAAGGTTATGAAAGTACGGAAATAGTTGTACGTTTTCTCTGGTGCATGGAATGCAGGGGAGAGCAAAACTAAATAGAAAATGATGGATTAAACATGTTTCATGGCAACACCGATCAGCACCAGGACTCCATCCTCACCCAGTAACTCGCCAAGGGGCTACAAAAAAGAAAATCACTCAGTAGACTCAGTAACTCAAATCATGGACCTGTCAATCATGACCCACTATACTTCCTAGAACTACAGGTGAACCATCCCAGAACTTTATCTTGAGTGCTTCTCCTACTCAATTTATCTGACTCAATAGAGAAAAGAATATACAAAGTCAAACTTGTGGACTACCCACTGTCTATACAAAAAAAAGCCTCCCTATCAGACCCTGGAAGCCATGCTGCTCCCAACACCCCAGGTAGTAGTGCTCAAGATATACTGTTCGGAATCAAAGTGTTACATGCATCAGCGCACAGCCAAATAATGTTTGGAAAGTATTATGCTAGTCAGTATTATGCTAGAACAATGAGCATTCTGAATGAGTGAGTGAGTGAGTGAGTGTATTGTCTGTGTTGTGTTGGAGTGTATGTGGTGTGCATGAGGTTTCAGTTGGTCTGGAAGAGGAGAATATCCAGTAGACCGATTCTGAAGTAGATCAAGTCCATGTCCATATTTGTCATGTCGCTGCCAAAGCCACTTCCCACGATGCAATGCCATCTATGCGGGTAATTCCTGTCAAACTCCTGAAGGAACAACAGTAAACAATCGAGATTGTCACTAGAGGCCGAGGGCATTATACAAGTGTCTATAAACCAACAGGCCGCAATACCATACAGTTTTTCAACCATATCTCCATACCTTTCAAATCAATAGGAGTAATGATCGATACAAAGTGCCAAGTCAGTCAATTCTCTCATTACTGAAGCAGCGAATCAAAGGCACCACATCTTGTCCATGCAGTGTCATGGTTATACATCAAAACTACAGACATTATCCCTTCTGTAGAAACAAGAGCCTTGGAAACTGCTCGAGTCCCAAGCTTTTACAGTGACAGCAAAGGACTGTTCACGGGACAAAGATTACATTTTCTCAGACGGAATTGCTCGACAACAGTTATGGCACAAATTGACGAAAAATTCATACATTTGACAGTGGAGCATTCCTAAGTTTAATAAGGCTGAACCCTGTGTCCCACGTACCGCTCTGATATAGGCAGCCATTTCCTTATTGTTTTGAACCCTCGGTATGGCCCGTTTAGCAAGTTCCATTGCAGCATTCTCCATGGCCTGAGACATATTTCTCTTCTTTATTGTAGATACCTGCTCGTCAGGCCCGATCCCTGCATCTAAAGAGACAGAAAAATGGGAATGAATAAACCTGACAGCAGCTAGACGCAAAACATAGTAAAATAAATAAATACAGATAATATAATAATCCTACAATAATCAGCAGTTGCAAAAGTAAGTGGGTGAATTCTTTAATGTATACACTCTGGCAGTTAAAGAGTTAAGGGATTTAACACTGTCCATAACAGGGTTCCTGCACCATTTTGAAAGTACAATTTAAGACTTTTTAAGACCTCAACAAATGTAATTTAAGACCCAAATAAATGTCGCAACAATGTCTTCTTATATTGAAATTGGCAAATGGGAGTGCAGGCAAGCGGGTGGTAAAACTTCTATTAACCCATTAAGACCGGGAACGCGTCTGTGTGTCTTTTTAAGATTTATTTGGCCTTTCAAAAATAGCAGATATACAAGCTCATAGTGCAGGAGCTTGTAGATCTACTATATTTGAAAAAATGTGAACATTTCTGCAAATCTTTGAACATATATTTTTTAAAGCAAACATTTTTAACTCTGTTACAACTTCTGGGGGTCCCTGGAACAAAATATTTTGAGATGGGGTCCATGGCCAAATACATATAATTTTTAGAACCACTGATATTATAGCAACATTATGTTTTTTTTTTTTTTAAAACGTTAGGATTTAGAATACATTTGTAGAATCCCCAGAAGCAGATTTGAGTTACAAATGTTTGCTTTAAAAAATATACATATCGAAAGACCCACGATTTTCCACGATCTTTCCAAAGAATTGCAGTTCTACACGCCCATAGCGCGGCACCGAGTGCCACACTATGAGCTATGTATATATATTTTTTATCAAAAGGCTGTGAGTGTGTTGTTTACTGTATAGGCCTATTATATTACTGGCTGGTAATATAAAAGAAATATCACCCTTTTTAAAATATTCATTAGTATTTTTCTAGGTCAGGCCTTTAAAAATCAATAACATTAGTGTGTCTCAAGCATTAGTGTGAGGAAGGGACCTCGGTGCAACAGTGGTTTGAGTAATCACATATTAAATAATAGACTCCGGTCAGTGAGTCCTCATGGAGGCTTTACTGATGAAACTCAGGGTACAGGGTATGCAGTTTCGTATAGACCCCTTAACAGACGACGTCACACTGATAAGAACCAGTATGCGTGCAACCAGTATGCGCTAAATGAAACCCATTCTATCAGGTCTCGCCAGGACGTGCCACACTAGCCAACACACAAGAGGGGGTTGGGGTGTGCTGAAACTAGCGCACCCCGAAACAACAGGTTGGAAATTGATTGCGTGAAACAATCACCTGCGCATGCAGTCTCAATGTTAGTAAACAATTAATTGGTCTATATGTTTGTGGTCTCCAATACAGAGAAATATAAAAGCAAATAAACACAAATTACAGTTCACGATCATGTCGCATACAGGGTCACAGTGACCTCCTTTCAATAGGGCACTAATTAGCTATGCCTATTACACCTGGCACAGTCACCTCATTAACCAAACAAATGAAACAAACTCCAAATTGCATCTTACACAATACTGTACATATATAGCCCACAGTTAACGTAGATACGTACATCACAAGCATGAGTAAACAGTCACATTATGCATTTAAGCAGCACTTCAACTCACTGATATACAGTATGATGGACTCATTTTACCAAACATCATGATGCAGCTTTAAATGTAAAGTAAACATAAACTTAGGCACATTAGAGAAATAAGCGTGATCTACAACTCAAACATTGTCCCTCACCTGCATCATGCACGCACACAAACAAAAACATAGAAAAGGCAGAGCTCTGGTCCTGTGGCATGTTGCTCAGAGCAGCTCTGCTCACTGAATGAAGCCCTGCCAGTCTCTGACTCAGCCTTGATTGCGTTCAGGTGTGCCAATCCTAATTGGATCAGAATTGGCTTCAGGTGCGCAGCAAGGGCTTTTGTACAATTAGGGTGCTTGAGTGTATGTACGTATGTGTGTGTTTGTCCTACAGCAGTAGTTCTCAAACTTTTTCATGTCAAGGAGCCCCAAATTCGCAGACCCCATTTGAAAAGATAAGCCAAGGAAAGATTTTTCCAATTTATATTATAAAAATCAATCTTAATTTAACTCTGTATAAAATGTAATGTAATTCCATTTGTAGACTCTAGAGTTACAGACCCATAAGACTAATCATTGTGTATATTCCTGCACTATACCTGCACCCAGTGATCTTGGTACATAGAAATTGATCTATTGAAGATTCTGACTTTCAAATGTACATTTTTTGTTTTGATTATATCGCTGTATTGTGTTTTTTGCTTTGGCAATGTAAACGTATGTTTTCTCATGCCAATAAAGCCCTTTGAATTGAATTGAATTGGTTCTCAAACTTTTTCATGCCAACGACCCCCAAAATGATATGTATTTGGCCACAGACTACCCCGCCCCCCCCCCCCCCCCAATCTCAAATATTTTGTTCAAGGGACCCCCAGAAGCACAGATTGAGTTAATTTCGCATTAAAAAATATATATATATTCAAAGGTTAGCACACATTTTCACAATGTTTCAAAAAAAGCAGATCTACAAGCTCATAGCGCGGCACTCGGTGCCACGCTATGAGCTTGTAAATCCTTGTATTGTATACATGAGCTTGTATATCTGACCCTTATGGGTCTGTAACTCTGAGAGTGTACAAAATGGAACCAAACGGACCTGTTGGTTCCACCTTGTTCACTCTCAGAGAGAGTTAAATAAACTGAGGGATTTTACATTATTTATATGCATATTGGAGATCCAGAGATACAAATACATGCGATGTCCGTGGCCTAATCACGCATGTCAAACTGTCAGGGTACTTGAGATGAGAAAAAAGAGAAGGTTGCAAATCCCAGAACCGTACCTGTTTTGCAAAGGGTGTTTAATATACTGCACCAGTGGCGGAACAACTCAAAGCCGGGCCGGGAGGCACAGCACAATGATCAGGCCCCCCCTGCGCATGCATGCGCGCAGCGCACGTCCATGCGTGCAAAGAATGTTGAGGGTTTTGGGTGGATTCGGACACTTTTTGTCACTTTATTTCGGTTTTAGGGTTAGGGTTATGTTGTTTAATTCTTATTTTTGCCTGATTTTACCGATTACGGTCCGGGCCCTCCAGGGTCGCGGGCCGGGAGGCGGCCGCCTTCATGGCCTCCACGGACGCTCCGCCACTGTACTGCTCGGAACCTTCAACCACAGGTGGGGCCACAGGGTCGGGGGTGTCGGCAACGGTTTCGGCTTCTTCAGTCACAGTGTCAGCTGCTGCTTTCTGTTGGGGGGGAGAGATGGTGAGAAAACTCAAATGTTAACAGCAGTGGCTGATTCATTGTCACGATAACTTAAAAAAACATAACAAAAAGACCCTTTAAATGGCTATATAGAGCAGTGGTTCTCAAGCGTCAACCCGAAATTGACACTTAATAGCCTGTGGTCCCCCATTTGAAAATATATGCCAAGGCCCCCCATGAGAGATTTTTACAGCTCTAGCAATGATTTTCAACCATTTTAATTTCAAGGACCCCCAGTCTGACATGCATTAGGCTGCAGACCCCCATTTAATGGCATTTCTATCTCTGGGATCCCAATTCATATTGTAAAATCAATGTTAATTTAACTCAGAGTGTACAAAATGTAACCAAAATCCAAAGGTCAAGTTTCCATAATATACAAAGATTTATCACAAAGATATCCTCAATACTTATTATTCAATCTTGTAACACTGACTTTTACAACATCAATTTATCAATCGGACCAAATTCTGGGGAAATATCATAGCATCCCGAAACCCAAATCATCATCAGATCCTTTTTAATTTTGTCCATAGGACGTACTTAACCCCTCAGAAACGTTATAGAATGAAACTTACTACATATTGTTCACTCTGTTCTTTAAATGGTACCTTTTATACATATGACGTGGGAGTGTCCCACAGTAAAATGTTTTTGGGACAGATTAGCCCTACTAATTACCTATCTTAAGTATATTCCCTGTTGTCCAAAATTGATCCTCCTTAATGATGATTGATGATTGATGATGATGATTCCTTAACTTTAATTACAGTTCAGAGACGTTTCTGGCTGGCAGACAATAGTTAGACCTCTACTCAACTGTTATTATTATTATTATTATTTATCTATTTATTTGTTATTATTTTCCCTTTTTCAATGGTGGTTGGTGCCGGGGTACAGGGTTAGGGATTTAAGACGAGGCAAGGAGGGGTGCAGCCACTCAGCTAGACTTTTAGATTTAATTAAGGATTCTCATTAGTTGGTGCAATATCAACCAGCTATTTTCCTGGGGTCCACATAAAAACATACAAACAAATACAACAGTGTGGACTACCTAATATTTGAAAACTTTAGTTACTAGTTACTTTGCAGTTATACATTATTACATCATAAAACATACAATAACCACTAATAGCCCTATTTTGTACCTAGGCTATTTGAAAATAGCCGCTCTACAAGCTCTGCTGAATTGCAGTATAATGCTTTGTTTTATATTGGTGTAGTTACCTGTATGGAGCCAGCAGGGGGCAGCCACACACACGCACACGCACAAGCGCGTGCACACACACACACACACACCCCCACCCACCCACCCACCCACCCACCCACACACACACACACACACACACACACACACACACACACACACACACACACACACACACACACACACACACACACACACACACACACACACACACACACACACGGAATGTGAATGCAGAGCCATTTAACTCATTCAGTGCCAAACTTATTTCTGGCTTTATCACCCCTGAGCCAAGGCCAAAAATACATTGTAAAAAAAAAAAAGTGCTTAGGAGCCGAGATACAGCCTTTTTCAGTAAGAAGTTAAACAAGAAGTGAATGGAGCAGAAAATCTTCAAATCATGATATCTTGGGTTCTGAACATTAAAAAAATTATATATATATATATTTTTTCATAACGTCGGTGACGTCATTGGCACACCAACTATACAGACAAAACAGCAAGACCAGCCTGAACAGTTTCTCCAGCCCATGGTCTAGCCTGGTAAACCAACTTAAACAGTCCAATATCAGCTTAGCCCAGCTATAACCAGCAACCATCTTAATGTTAAATTGCTTTATTATAAATAAGGTGAGGGTGAGGGTGCATTGCAGGGATTCTTCAGGCTCCATTGAATCTCCCTATAGTTCTTATGTTATGAGAGAGAGAGAGAGAGAGAGAGAGAGAGAGAGAGAGAGGGTTAGACATACACTTGGATTGGAAATTGCTATGGGAGATGGTGTCATCATTGTTCCCCAACTTGAGTTACTGAACCTCAAAGTTGTGATCACCAACTTGCTTTTTTTGCTGATGTTTAACAAAGTATGACAAGTGCCATCGGATGCTGCCTGATGTGATATTAGTTTTATTTATGTAATGTGTGTATGTATACATGTCCAGTAAGTGTTTCCTGATACTGTGCATTGATTGATTGATTGATTGATTGCATACTTTATTAACAGTTTGCAAAAATGGCACAGATTTATACAAAATAATACTAAAAAGGTTAACCCAAAAAGCCCAGGGCTTATTTCCATTGAGGTCCTGTGTATTCAATATAAAACATCATATATATATACAAGTAGTATTAAAAAGAAAAATATGTACAGTAAACAGTTGGGGAAGGGGTCATTTCCGGTGATAAGCTTAGACATTTTACAGGGGCCAGTTACAAACTGCAGCCACATGTAGGTGCTCTTTTAGAGCGGTTTTGAAGGAGGGTAAGGAGTCACACTTTTTTTATGCATTCAACCACTATGGGATTTATGTATGTGGGTTATGTGTGGGACTAAACTCAAGTCTCTCTGTAGGCACACTTTGTCAAGACCAAAAAGGGCCAAAGTAGGCTTGAGAGAGAAGATGCTCTTCCAACCATCTTTGTGCATCACCCTGTGGTCAAAACCAGGAGCGGCCCCTGAACCAAGATGCACTGGACCTGTAAATATAGAGCACAAAAATGCTGATGACTGCTAGTGTTAAAGGTGACACAGGTATAATAAGAATGAACTCTTAATAATGATAGTAAAATATCCTATTCTGAAGTGATATATTAATTTGAATAATACAAAAAATATATAATAATAATAAATAACAGTGCCATGTCTAGACTTATACTTACATCATCAAAATGAACAATAATTAGAACTGCTGAATATTGGTCACCAGCATGGAGAGCAAGGTGGTGTGTGTTTGAGTGTGACGTTTGGTTTTTTCTTTTTATTATATTGTACATCCCTACAACTTATGGATATCGATACAGTGCTGGTGTACATGGAGGATGATTAATAACCTTACCTTAGTGAAACTATAATGCTAAAAGTATGTTCAGAAAAGTGCATGATTTCGTTAAAGTTTAAATTCACTCTGTTGACTATTAAATCACCAGCAGCAGATTTACAGTTATCAAATTTTCTGTGCTGACCTAGATCCACATACCACAATTACATACACAGTCTATTCCTGTGTTTATTTATCCATTTGTAACTCAGAGAGTGTACAAATGTAACCAAATGGACCCGTTTGTACACTCTGAGGATGTTCCTGGACATTCTGTTAATTTCTTTGCATTTGAGGTTGAAAAATACAGAACATGTCCTCTGCTTGGTATTGGATGCTAACCAGTGTGCAGAATTCTAACAACATGGCTCTTAATCAAAGGGAATTTATTTCCATAGGACCGGTACTGCTAGCGAAAAGTAGCCTCACACTAAATAAACAAATTGGAAAACAAAGAAACATTTACAAGGCAGAGCTGAATTCCAAAGTTAGGAAACATCTTAACATAACTCGAGTCAAGCCTTATAGGCTAAATATATTTACTGGGGAGACATTAAATACTGCAGAGCTATGGTGAGCTACCATTAAGCTTAATGGTTTAAACTGAAGGCCTTTTTGACAGAAAACCTGTAGCCTGCACAGCCTTCTGGGATGAACACAGGGAAATAAATACTCACTTATCATAATGTAGTTATTTTGAGTACATGTGTGAAGACCCTAGAATAAACAAGTTCATGTTAGGCGTTCTCTGGCTTCCTGTCAGTCTGAATACAGAACTAACCTGACCTCTGACCTAGGTTACAGGAATGGCCCTCTTGTGGCGAAAGCTGAAATAGACTTTTCCCTAAATTCACTGCATTACTGCCCCTTGAGGAACTAGTTATTTACTGTTCATTGTGTTCCTTTCCACCAGGAACCCAATCAGGTAATCAACTAAAATTGTCATTTGTTATGTAATCATGTCATTTTTAAACATGCATGCCAACTACTTGGCTAATTGTCATTTGTAATCAGGTCCTATATTGTATTGTATACTGTGTTCAGATACTGTAGGTAGAGGCCTTGTATGAGCCCTTTGGGATAGTTGGCTCTTTTCGCTTTTAAATTTTGAGCACGCATTTTGTACTGTTTTTAAAATTGTGCTAAATAAATAAACCAAATAAAAATAAATCAAATCAATTCTATTTTGTTTTAGTTCGTTTTGCAGTGTATACATGTAGGCCTATAGATGTAATTATTTAGTTTAGTTTTTTACTAAATAATTTACTTAATAACCTGTTCCACAGCACAGTACATATACAACAGCACACAATAACACAACTGGAAAGGGACGCACTGTGAAGAACATCCACCAGCATTCTACAGTATGCCATCAGTCATCTATGAAATATCTATGACATATGACACCATATGGGGCAAGGATTCAGCACAATCCGGGGTACCTGGGCAGTCATTGGTGTAAAGTTGTGTACACATTCCCTGCAGTGCTCTGGTTGTTATTAGTGAGTACGAGTGTAGCAGAGTGGCCCAGCGCTTTGCCTGAAGACCAAAAGCCTAAGATGTTTGGCTTTAGTGTCAATTCCTGTGTGGGAGACCCGGGTTAGAATCCCGGTCGTTAGGGTTAGTCTTGTAGCAAAGTGACTCAGAGCCTCTGCATGACAAAAGCCTATCTCCCCTTGTCAAGGAAACTCCTCCTTTAGGCTAATTTTAGGCCAGTGGTTAAGATGTTTGGCTTTAGTGTCCCTTCCCATGTGGGAGACCCAGGTTCACACCCAGAGAGTTACACAAATAGTGTTTGGGGGGTTGATTAGGTAGGTTCTGGATCACTCGATCGCTTTTGGGTTGTGTTTAACACAGAGTTGAAGTACACTATGAGGATCCTTACAAAAGGTGACCCTCTCATACAGTACATGCAGGTGGAACTTAGGTAAAGAGCTTTTTTAGTTTGACGTAGCTGTAGAACCGACTCAGGGCGTAGTTCAGGTATCCAAACTCAATCTTTGAGATCCTGGCCTGAATAATGGACCACAGACCCCAGAAAAAGTGTGATGCTAATGCATACCGGTTAGCCTCAATTAACATTTCCTCCTGGATGCGTGTCTGGTCCTCCTGTGTAGTATTATCAGGGTATCCCCCCTGCTCTGCCAAATAACTACGAATGAAATGAAGCTGCTGCTCTCTGGTTGGGTAGTTATCTGGTGTGGCCTTGTAGAAAGGCCACTGGTTGTATGTGTAATCATACATCCACTCACAGAAGTGGTTCCCAAAGTCGAAGCCCCTGTAGTTGTAGCTGCTGTATTCAAAGTCTATGAGCCTGAGTCTCTCTGTTGAGGCTGGGTCCTGGCCGTCCAAACACAGAATATTGCCTGAATTCATATCATTGTGACAAAATACCACTGGGGATGGGGTAGCTGCCAGCAACTCGCGGAGTCTCTCCAGCTCTGCAGGCAGGTCAAACTTCAGCAACTTCTTGAACTTCTTCACTTGCGCTTCTCGCTCAAACTTCATCTTCATCACTTTGTCCATGTATGTATCAAGGGTCTCAAACAGCCACTTTGGTTCTTTGTTGAAGGGCATCACCATTGTATGGAAACGAGCCATCTGGGTAGCGATCTCCGCAGAGATGGAGGAGTCTGAGAATTGCTCTGTGCGCATAAGGCTATTCGGTATGTGCTGTTCTAGGCGTCCCTGAGGAAAAGTGCCATAAAGCTTTGGCCCTAGAGTACGCTCTGCCAGGATAGCAAACATCACATTCTCCATCAAGGAGTCAAACGTCACCAGCGAGGAGTCCTCTCCTCCCCCAGCCTCAACTGCAAGGCACCTGCTGCCCACCCTGTTGTGTCGAATAGCTCCATAAATTCGGAGCAGGACCCTGCAAGGTTCCTCCCCCACACACTGAACATGGTCAGACAAACTGCACATGTATAGCAGATTACTCAGTCCACCACTGACAATGGTGATCTGGAAATGTGCTTCGGGAATGGTCTTCCATGAACCAGACAGGAAGTCCTGGCACCACAAAAACGCCTTGGCCTTCGTCTCCCTGTCAACCTCTTCACTCCGCCCACCCGGGTAGGACTCTGCGTCTAAGTCATCCTCACCACCTTCATGGTCGACCAAATTGAAATTACTATCGCCGGCGGATATATGGGCTTTCTTTTCCACCATGGCACTCTCATTCTCAACTGAATCAATGTTTATTTCGAGCTTGCGCTCTAGCTGGTCCTTCAGATCAACAACAGCGTCGTCCGGTAGTTCACTTTGCTCTTTCCAGGCTTTCCCTTTCACCTCCGTCTGAAGGCAGCAGAGTCTCTCTTGAAGACCGCAGATCTCCTTTTCCTTCGTCTCCAATGTCTTATGGAGTTGTAGGATGGTCTCATCTCTCGCTTGCAACTGGTTTGCCGCAGTTCTCAGCTCCTCTTCTGTGGCTTTAAGTTTCTGCTCTGCAGAGAGGAACCATCCAGCCAAAGCCTCCTTTTCTCTGAGCAGTTCATTTCTCTCCTCATTCCAGCTGTGCTCATTGGAAGCCATGTTATTCCTTAGATGCAATCAAATTTGAATCTTTCCGATATCTGTTGATTTCTCCAGATTGAATACAAACTGAATATATAGTTTTAAAAAGAACTCTGATGACCTTGAATCAGCACCTTATATAGACCAACTCTGGTCTGATGTCACACAACATAAACCGTTGTCATGTATGCCTAACAACACCAATTTGCGCATAAATTCCATTTCCATGTTATCTGTTTGACTGGTAGGAAATGTAGTGCATTAAAGCAATATTCTGTAGGATGTATCTGCAATGTGTCATTTTCTTCAGACTAAATGTATGTGTGCCAGCCCCAAGCCACACAGCCATTCTCATATGACAGGATCTCTATGTTATGTATCTAAAATAGAATTAAACTTTTGCTGGAGGAGACTGGCAAAGTCATCTTTTAAAGCGGTCCAATAGAGTGGCGTACCAAAGTCTCACATCAAAGTCATGCGCTCTAGGTCATAAAGACAATTTCCCATTAAAAGATCCCATTGACTTTTTACGACATACCTAGCTGGGCCAAGCTCTCTCTCTGTGTGTGTGCGTGTGCGCGCGCACGTGCGTGCGTGCGTCGGTTAAATGGCCTCATGACAGTCAGTGGTAATCAACTGGAATGAAACGGATGGATCTCAGGACAACCTCCTCAGACTGGGAGATGAAAGGGAAAGAATGGATGAATCTCACCGTTAACGAGGGGGCCTTCCAGCCCTGCCTGCAGCACTAGATACAACGTAAGCGGCCACCACCCTTAAAGCACACATTACACGTGTACGCCTCACACAGTTGATTGGGAGAAGGGAAGGCGGGGTGTGTTTGTGGGTGTGTGTGCGTGTGTGTGTGTGTGTGTGTGTGTGTGTGTGTGTGTGTGTGTGTGTGTGTGTGTGTGTGTGTGTGTGTGTGTGTGTGTGTGTGTGTGTGTGTGTGTGTGTGTGTTTGTCCAGGGCTAATCTTACAAATCACTTAACCGTTCAGTGCCAAATATCTTTCTGAACCTTGATTGCCCAAATTTGTAGTCATATATCTTAGATACAGTATGTGATAGATGAATGACTCCGTTAATGGGTCTGTGTGTGTGTGTGTGTGTGTGTGTGTGTGTGTGTGTGTGTGTGTGTGTGTGTGTGTGTGTGTGTGTGTGTGTGTGTGTGTGTGTGTGTGTGTGTGTGTGTGTGCGTGCGTGTGCGCACACATGTGCTTGTGTGGATGCATTCGTGTTTGTTTATCCAGGGCTAATTTGATTGATTGATGTACTTTATTTAGTAAGACATGAGAACAACAGTACATGGAAGTACAATTTCACAATACAAATCTTGCAAATCGCTGGACCGATCATTGCCAAATTTCTTTCTGAAGTACGAGAACCACATGGAAGCCATGTCGTTATTAGACTGTCATTATTATTCTCCCCAAAGCTTTGGCTCGCTCCTCAGTAGCTCTCAGACCCTCATACTTTCACCTAGAATAGATTCTAGGTAAAAGCAACAAACATTTTAAAGCTAGAATAAAGCTAGAAAAGTTTGGTGCACAGGTGGAAAAGAGGTAAAGTACCTGTCCGCCACCACCATGTCTAGGGCCTGAATCCACCCCTGAATCCATGGGGGAGGGTGATCCTTGTCCCTGTGCTAGTGACTCCTATGGGCTGGGGCGGCACCTGTCAGTGGGGGATATAAACAGAAGTAGCAGTAAGGTACAAAACCAATGGCAAAAAAAGAATTGTGTGGGGAGGATTCATTGACACAATGACCAAATTGAGAGAAAAAAGGGGGTACAAATTATTGGCTACTCTATATTTAAAAACAAAAACCTTTAAATGATAAAAGCAGAATGACCAGGTGCTCACGGAGTTACATAAAAGTGTCGGTGGTGCTCCTGGATCCAGCGGAATACAAAACATGAAAAAAACGGAAGATTCGGGCACTCAGAAAGTTAAAAGAGAACAGCCTTTATTAATTAAAATGCCAACATGTCTCGACCATCAGGTCTACATTAGGCTAATTTAGTCTAATGTAGACCTGATGGTCGAGACATGTTGGCATTTTAATTAATAAAGCCCGTTCTCCTCTTTTAACTTTTCCTGTTTTTTCCCAAAACAAAACAGGAATAGTGAGAGCATGAAAGTCATACCAAAGTCATGCTGGTTTATTTTCACTATACATTTGCACATACGAGAAATTCATCCCCTCTCTACATGCATCTTGTTACATGTGCTGTACATCTTATCTTTATCATATCTTATCTTTCCATATATTCCAGATATCTCTGTGTACCTATGTGTCTGTGTGTCCCTCAGTTGGCTTTGCTGATTGGTTGAAATGTGATTATGGCTCAAAAAGGCAATACGGTTAAAATGGAGGATGATGGGTTTAACAATGTACAGAGGACATTATTGATCTTGTACATTTCTTAAGTATAAAATGTAATTTTTCTCAAGAGACCCTTTTCACTGAAGCATAAACTTAACAGTAGGTTTCTTTTTTCTTTTTTAACAACTTTATCTTTTGTCTGTTTGGATATTTGTTTTGTTTTCAAATATATCATGGGGATTACAATCATTATAGTGCCCGTCCCCAATATGAAACCCGTCCAAGGCACAGCACCTGAGCAAACACAAAATGCTTTTAAAAAAAAAAGTAGCAACAGCGAAGTGGCACAGTATACACATATACAGTATTTACATACATATAACCGTAGTAATCATTGTAATGTTGAACATAACCATCCCAAGGCACAGTCCCAACTTCCCAGCATGACCACCCAAGATCCATGCGCACACATCCATGAAATACAGTGTCATTATTTGCATCTCTTTATACATGTATACACATACAGATAAACTAAGCCCGGTCATGTAAACTTTAGATTCTCTAAATAACATTGGATAGAAATGAAGCAAATGCTATGGCATTTATCTGTACGTTTGCATTCAGTGGGAAGTACACAAAATGGGAATTAGTGTTGTATTGCGAAACTGCACATCTGAAGATATTTCTAAAAAAAAAAGAGTATTGGGAATGTTGTAGTTATCTATAAGGGTGTAGAATATAATAAAAAGCATAGAGCTCTTCCAGAGCCGAGACGTTTGTGATGCAGGAAAAGATGATTCGATTTTAATGGGGGGAAATTGCTTATTTGGTTTAGAATCACTTTAGATAAAAGTTCTTTCTGAATTTAGATCAAATTTTGAGAGACTGTTTTACAATTACTGTATATTATGGACTCAGATTCCAGGGTCAAACAATAATGACATTTCTTCTGATCTAAAACAGCATTTCCTTGATTGTCTAAGGCATAATAATACTTTTATTGGAGTCTACAGTGGAACAGAACTTGAGATACTTGATATGGTTTTGGTTCTTGCGCTGCTCTTATGCTGCTCTTTTAGCCTTTATGGCGCAATAGTAGAAAGTAGTGAGGGAGCAGAGTGGGAAAGGTGACATGTATGTAGACATGCAAAAGTCCCAAGAACTAGTAAACCGTGTGACCGTGTGTTTGTGCAGAGCTAGTCCTCTTTGTCATCTCATCCACTTGGGACCTCAGTGATCTTGTTGGCAAGTTATTGCTCAGCTACTGGCAATAATCTAGCTGCCATCAGATCAAAAGGTCATCCAAAGATGTCCATGATGAAGCCTCCCTGCTTCTGCGATGATGGCTACCCCTCCAGTCCCGCCATGTCTCAGTAGTGGATACTTGTGTCAAAGTAGGTGGCACATGCCCACTCTTGTGCTGCCAGGTGATTGGATCCCATGCACAGGGATGGTTGGAATGGTCTTCATGCATTATACTGAAGTGCTCAAAGTGTTTGTGTTATCACTAGGGAGTGGGAGACATTGCATTACCCTTAATAACCAAAATAACTCAAAATGATTTCCACATCGAGTTGGTATTCCAGCCAGAACCTACACCAAAATTAGATGAACCATTCACCGTTGACTTGGGATTTGGTGTGAATATTTCACACTCAACACACCAATAATGAAGACAGACATAGCTCCACAGCTAGGATGAAACCCCTGTAGTTTGTGTCCTACCGGAGCCATCCTCCTGCCAGAGGAAAGGGACCTATCCTATTGGGCTCCTATCCTCCATGCCGCGCCGTAGAAGCAATGTCTCTGTTCTCAAATCTTCTCAAACATCACCACCTCCTTTCTCTTTTGTAATTATTTTTGCCATTTTAAAATTTGTTTTATTTAGCTTTTTTTTTGGAAGTTGTTGTGACAGTGCCATCAGTCAATGAATCTCAGCTTAGTGACATGACGGCACGATGCCCTCCCTCCCCCCTCACGCAAAGGTGAAGTAACAATCACATAGGATGGAAGACAGTCAATGATGTTAACTAAAACAATAATTATGTTTATGTAAAACAGAGAGTTCACATTTCATAACACTATATCCACTCTCGTAACATTACCAGCAAAATAAATAAATAAATAAAAAGGCCCCAAAGTATGCATAATGTGCAATAATATTGCGGTAATGTGGTTATTGTCCCAGCGTCTTATATGGTCCTCTTTCTTGGTGTAACACTAGGGCATAACCCTTCCCCTTTATCCTTGTTTGGTGTAACACTGGGGCGTAACCCTTCCCCTTTCTCCTTGTTTGGTGTAACACTGGGGAGTAACCCTTCCCCTTTCTCCTTGTTTGGTGTAACACTGGGGAGTAATACTTCTCCCTTCTCCTTGTTTGGTGTAACACTGGGGCATAACCCTTCTCCTTTCCCTTTGTTTGGTGTAACACTGGGGCATAACCCTTCTCCTTTCTCCTTGTTTGGTGTAACACTGGGGCATAACCCTTCTACTTTCTCCTTGTTTGGTGTAACACTGGGGCATAACCCTTCTCCTTTCTCCTTGTTTGTTCCGTCTGAGGACGCCTTGTCCTCCTTTATGGAAAGCACCTCCAGCTCCGCTACAACTTTGTTCACCTTTGTCTGCGTCACCTCCTTGTTCCTTTGAGACTTTCTGACTTCTTCCTTGCACTCGTCAAACTTCACCTTGAACCTTTGAGCGCTTTCTGCATTGACGAAACGTATTGCCAGGCGTTCAGGTTTGGGACTTTCGTCAACGAAGTCTGCCGGTGCGTTCCATACCCAGGCCCTATCACTGCCGATGTTGGGCTTCAACTCCATTGTGGGATGGATGTGATGATTGGCACAGATCTTCAGGGTACGCTCTCTCCTCATCAATAGGCGGATGGTGCCCTTCTCTTTGTGTTTCATTAACTTCACATCACCAGTGCCACGCTCCTTCCACTCGGGAGGGTCATTCTCAGAAGCAAAGCGGTAGAGCTTGGCCCGCATTTTGAAAAGCTCCTCCTCATCCTCCTCTAGCGTTTTCACCACCTGCTCTGGAAGGGACACAATGGGCTCAAATTGGGGGTCGTGGTTCGCATCAGGTTCTGTCAAAGTGCCATGGTGATCTTGAGTGAACACGATGGGCTCAACAGGTTCCACGTCTGTGGAAGTGTCATGGACATCTTGAGTGCGCTTTGGATCTGCCATTCTAATGTAAACTGCTTGTAGACAGTGAAGGCAAACTCACCCGTTCCCTCTCAAGCTGTTCTCTCTTCTCTCCTCTGGCACGGTATTACTGAGGATACTGTGTCTATGTCTCGAACCTTCAATTACGATCTATTTCTCGTTCACTATCACCCACTTATCTGTTTCTCATTCACCTACTCTACTCAAAGCAAAACCAGCATCTACAACACCTTATAAAGGCTGACCAGGGCTCTCTGGTCTGACGTCACACATAACAAATCGTTGCCACACATGCCTAACACACAACACAGAGCTGCAAAGACACACTTGCAGTTGTTCGTCCACGAGCATTCTGAATTTGGCATTGTAGTGGACATGTTGGCCACTCAGCCTTTATAATTACCTATGCTGGTCCGAAGGCAAAGGGGGAGAGTATGTTTTCACACCTCTGTCACGGTCCCTGGCAGTGCCTTGTGTTTGTCTATGTGTCTGTCTTTGTATTCTTGTCTGTGACTAGGTTTTGAGTCTCCTGTGCTTTAGGTATCACACTCCCCTGCCTGCCTGCCTACTTGCTTTATTGCATGCCTGCTGCCTTGCCCTGTCACTCACCTTCCTGCTCGCCTTGTCCTCATGAGCTGAGCACTTCATGCCACCTTGCCTTCCCTTATTACCTCAAGGTGATTCAAGGGTGTTTGAATAAACAGCAGTGTGTTTGCATTTGGGTCCGCCAGTGTTTGAAACCCTAAGTGTGTCTGTTGTCGTGTCCACGGCTAATCTCGCATACCTCTGGGCCGACCAGCACCAAGTTCCTTGTGCATTCTGCCAGTAGGTCAATGGCGTAAAATTGAATCTTTCATAGCATGTGTGTATAAGTGGAAGTGTTAGGTAACCGTTACATCAGCAGGAACAGGATTGCAGTGTAGGAGGCGACGGAATTGTTTGTGTTGTTGCTCATGACTATTAATTCGTCTGCTGAGATCACAGTTCTCCTTCTGCAGCTCTGCATTCCTCTGCTGAAGCCTGTGTTTCTCCTCTTGCCACTCCTCACGGCGGTGCTCCACAAACCTCTCGGCCTCATTTTGGATCTTCTCAGCTTGTGACCTGGTTGTAGTCAGCTCATCACGGACACAGTCCAACGCCTCCTTCAGACGCTGGTTGGTGTCCGACAGATCACTCTCGGAGTGGGATATCGACCCCAGCTGGACACCCAGGTCCTGGTTCTGCTGTTTCAGTTCAGCCATCTCTGCATTCTGTCTTTTAAGCTCCTTGCGGTGTGAGCCTTCTTGCTGTTGTAGTTTGATCTTCAAGCCCAGCACTTCCTTGCAGGTCGAGTCCAACTCTACTTTTTGGGCCTTGCCAGTGGCATTCTGCATCACCCGATCCTGTTCCAGCTCTGCCATGCAGTTCTCCATCTCAAGCTTTTCCTTCCTGGCAGTTTTCTTGAACTCCTCGCAGGTGGCCTGCACCATGTGGAGGAGTTCCCTGTCTTTCTCAGGCAGTACCGCTTTCTGCATTTCCACAATTCCCTTCACAACCTCAACATCATGCTGCAGACTGTCAATTTGCATCTTTAGCGTATCCCTTTCTCCCGCCCCTTTTGACAGCTTCTGTGTGCGCTCCACCTGTTGGCTTAAGTTGTCCCTCAGCCCAGTAACCTTGCCTTTCAGCGAAGCCGCCAAGCGTTTCAGCTCTGACCTGTACTTCTCGAGCTGTTCTTTAACTACTGGTTGCTCCTCCATCTCCTGCTTCACCTGGGCCCCAAGGAGCTGCAGTCGTTGAGGGTCCATGAACTGTTTTCGCAGCACTTCCACCTCCGTGATTTGGTCCAGTGGCTCAGGCTCACATTCCACATTGTTCTCTTCTAGATTTATTTTCTTTATTCTCTGCGTCTCCTTACCGGGAAAAATATCCCCAGACTCTGATGGTATCCAATGTCCCTCCTCAAATTTGAAGCTCTGCCCCCCAACATTCAACACAGGGGGTCGATACTCATAATTGGACGGGGCGGCAGACCAGCGAGGAGGAGTCTTCTTTGGACTGAACTTGCTACTGAAGACCCACGTATACATCTTTACTAAGCGTCTTAATGCTCCGGAGTATATCGGCATGTCTATCTGTCTCTCTCTCATTCATTCCCACATAGTGGATAACAAATGGAGTCTATGCCTAAAGACATATTCACCCTACAACACTTAGGCTACATAGGCTGACCAGAGCTCTGACCTGACATCACACATAAGACAAACCGTTGCCATGCCGTTGCAACGTACAGATAATACTCCTCAAATATTACGCAACTACTAAGTGAAAGTTGCTCAGTCAAATTTGTATTCAAGTACTGGTGTACTTATGCTCAAGTAATGGCTTGTGAGGCGTGCTTTTTTATTTATTTGCACACACAAAAAAAAAAAAAAAAAAAAGTGAGCTCACAAGTCCACCAGGCCGGGTTGCCTTGCCAGGGCTGATCATCTACATCAGGGGTTTTCAACTAATTATGAACCAGGGACCATCACCCTGACTGAGAATCAACCTGGGGACCACTGTTGTGTTTGGAGGGGGGATACATGGTGTTGGGGGAAAAAGCTTGAAATTCAATAATGACTGTTAAGGGCATAATTCAATTTGTTAATTCGAGGTGAATTAAATCAAGCCCTTAACAGTCATTATTTAACTGAGATATGCTAGTGGTCCAGAGCTCAAAAAAGATTGAGAACCACTGATCAATTCCTTTCCCATGGTTGCCCTTATTCTGTTCTCTTAACCTTCCACATTAAACTAAAATGTTAACTGATGTATGAGCGAGCAGACACATGCGATTGATTATGGGCACATTTCCTAATAATGGTGAATCAACCAGGCAACAATTTCCCTTGAGATTCTAACTCTGTGGAAGTTGTTGACGTCCGACTTCCCAGTAACTGACAACATTGACGCGTCATTATACGTCACCAGGTCATTTACTGCACTGTTTCTCAACTAGTGGTCGATAAAATAAAATACATATTTTCAAGCACACCCATTATTGCCTTTATCCTGGCTGCTGTGGCTATAACATAGTTGATCTTCCATAGACCGTTAGTGTGGGCTAAAAGACTCATCTGTTGCACAACAAGACAGCATGAATCATTCAATTGTCATGTACACTAAACATTCCTGACCTATCGGCCACATAGATTGGGAACCTTTGTTTACCAAGGCTACTTCGTTTTTCTATTTAGAGTACATTTTCTTGTTTTCCTTTTTCTTCAGACTTACGACCTTCAATGCTCAACCATGCCATGGACAGCATGCAGTAGGCCTACACACACAGTATCTAATCACGACAGCAATGGCCTTCCCATCCACCAGTCTTCCTTTTCTGTGGGGAAACACACAAACACACAGTGTCACTAACTCTCGTTAGTGACACTAAAGACTAAAGAGTGTATGAGTGGGAGTATATGAGAACATGCACGCACGCCAAAAGCCATACGCATGCAGATCCTTATGGTGCTTTGTGACTACTATGGGTAAACCCAGATCCTTCCATAACATGAAACTTTGTCTGCATGAAGGGGGAGGTACATCATACAACTGCATCTCATACACCAAGGAGACAAGGGGTTGGAATCCTCTGTGGTGGGACATTGTTTTTGTGCAAGGTAAGGCGGATGGAGAGGGTGTTCTTTGTTACTGCACTATAGGGACCCCTACAGGTTGGTCAGGGCACCTGTCAGCAGGAGTGTTGAGGAAAGAAGTGGTCCTCCTTATGGGCTACATTCTCCTCCAGTGAGGCTCCTCACTGGCAGGTGAAATCGGAGAAGGCATGTGGTTTCAATACCATCCGGGACTAACCAGTCCAAAGACCAACCAGTAAGGGTCTTTATATCAGACTACATTATGGTAGTTACAATGTGCTGTTCAGCTGAGCTTATAATGGCATTATGATCAGCACTTATACTACTTCATAAACCTTGTTATAAGTTGTCATGCATGATTATAACCACGTATAACACAAGTGTTATGAAGCCTTATAAGTGCATTACAATGCATTGTACGGAATATCTCCTACAAAACGGAATAAGTTGTTCTATATACAGAATGACAATTATTATTATTAGTTTGAACAAAAACAAGACTGGGTCTAATAATAATAGCATAGCTTCCACGTGGATCTTGGACACAATGTGGTCAGTCTGTGATTTCAAGTCATCCATTACATATCTCTGACGTATGACTCTCCATACTTGGACAAAGTTTCAGCTCCATCTGATGGCCATTCACTTCCATTAGAAAATGATGACAGTTAAAATATTTAAAAAAATACAAAACATATGTGAAAAAAAAGAATGCGTGGGAGGTATGGCCTATACTGGCAGTGTGCAGCCTCCTGACAGACAGACCCGTTTGTAGACGTGTCGTCTCCTAGCCACGCCATAACAACGGCATGGACCATGCCGCATGGTGTAATAACGGCATGGCTTCCACATAGAGTCATTTTCCCCTCCATTGACCTCAAGTAAACATCCTTACACACCAGGAGCATTAATTTTGTGCGATTAATTCACATTAAACACTTAAACCCAGGATCCATGTTCAGAGGGAAAACATTCACAGAAAATAGCAGATCTACAAGCTTACAAACGTCGCAAAGATATTTAATGTAGAGCAAAAACAGAAAAGACACTAGCATAGAGCCCTGAGGGACTCCACTCAACAATATAGGGTTTAAGTGGTTAATTTAGAGGATTTACGTACTTATGACAGATCTTAAAAGTATCCCCGGCCAATAAGCCTTAATACATTATGATTGCCCTCTATAACAAAAATGTAAAATGCTTTTAAGAGTTATTTTTCCTAATAAAGTTATTCTCTCTTTTTTATCCTCTCCCCTGCCCCCCCCGGCCACACACACACACACACACACACACACACACACACACACACACACACACACACACACACACACACACACACACACACACACACACACACACACACACACACACACACACACACACACACACACACACACACACACACACACACACACACACACACACACGTAAAGCATCTTTGAGTACTTAGAAAAGCATACAATTTCCATGCAGTATTATTATTATTATTAAGTTGATGATGTGTGTGGTGGAATGTATGGAATACATTCTGCTAATAAAAAACAATGTAATACTTGAAAGGTTAATGTGAGCACCAAAACAATATTTTTTAAACTTTTTTATTAGCACATGCATTCCATACATTCCATAGGGCTGGACCACTTACATGGAAAACATTATATCATCAACTTGTGAACTTGTCCCCCTTGAGAAAAAGAAGAACTATTTCTAAAATAAATAAAATATTGGTGAGGTGTTTTTAATTATAGTGTATTAAGGCATATAAGGCTTATTAGCCAGGGATCCTTTTAAGAAATTGCCCATGATCACGATCGATGAGACACAGATGCTCAACAAACCCAATTTCAACAGTCCCCTGGCTGTTCCAAAGTTTGATTTCCCAGCCTGAGTACACTTCAAACTCTTGAGCATCGATTTAACTCTGACTCACTGGTTTAGACATGACTCACTCATTTAGACGTCATGATTGCACTTGAAGCTGCACTAGGTAACGAACTTCCCTGTTCTAATCCTGATTTGAACCCAGGTCTCCTGCGCAAGTGGTGAGCCACTGAGCCAATAGAACTGCCTGCTTGCTCTGGGGAGACATTGTATTTTGATCTTCAGGGCAAAAGAGGACTGTGTCAACCGGGCAAGGATCTATATGTCTGAATAGAAGAGCAGGAAGCCCAAATACAACCACCTCAATTGTATTAGTTATATTGTATTAACATACTCTACCATATAGATTGGGCAAAAAAAAATAAAAAAATTACATAATACATTTAAATCAGTGTTAAATGAATGCTCCGGATTTCACAGTGTAACCCTTAATTTATACTCCATCGTAAGATGATGTCGCAGTTAGAGTAATCCACTAACACCTCAGCTTACATTTGGTGATGTGAACAGGTTCATTGATAAGAGAAAGTGTGTGTGAGATCGTCATCAGCTCATCACCTAGAACCTCACACACACACACACACACACACACACACACACACACACACACACACACACACACACACACACACACACACACACACACACACACACACACACACACACACACACACACACACACACACACACACTCTCTCTCTCTAATGGAACAGGACCCTCCCACCACCATCACCTCAATCACAACAGGAGCCCTTGAGACTCTTTGCACTGAACTTCTAGTGTCTATAAAAAGAGCCAGCACAGAGGATGCTACAGCAGACCTTCAGCCACAGAACAACTCACCAGAGAGCAGGGAGAAGAGACAGAGAGAGCACGAGAGAGAGAGAGAGAGAGAGAGGGAGAGATTCAACAGTGTTGTCGGCTGCAAGCAGACAGTCCTGTGGAAAGCAGAAACATTAGGAACAGAACAAGAGAAGTCGTGAGCTTTTGAAAAAGGTAAGACACGTTGTGAATGTTGTAAATTCCTCTAGTCGTCACTGCCTGGGGTCATTGTTGACTCGCTTTGTTGATAGTTTGACAATTGGTTGATTGATTGATCAATGTCTGGCTCTAAATTATTATGTTCACAGTCAAATGATATAATATTCTGATGTGATCAGACTCAAACAGCACTGCATTTCATCCAGCAGAATTGTTTACACATGCACACATTTAAGATTAACATTAGCAATTTTGTTGTATATAATAAGACATATTATATAACATAAGTCATAACATAAGTCATGTTATATCATAAGTCAAGTAACATGGCTCAACATTCATATTTACAATCTAACCCTAACCCATACAGTATATTCCACATATGTCAGTGATGCATGATACAATTGTCATTGTATGTGCTTGAATGCACTTAAGACTTCTGATGATTAGTAGTTTCCTTGCCTACCTATGTTGAATGCACTTATTGTAAGTTGCTTTGGATAAAAGCATCTGCTAAATCAATGAATGTCATTCTGTTTTAATTCCTACTCAGAAGGCTGTCAATGTGTGCAGACTGAGCAAGGCTGAGCTGAATGAGTCATACTGACTGTGTAGAAAGTGTAGGCTAGTGCAGGGCAAAGTGGGTACAATGCAATGTAACTCCTCCACAAAGGGAAGTTAATGAATTTATCCTCCATCCCCAGTAGTACAACACCATTAAAAAGAGATAACAAAAAAAAATCGGCCCAGCATAGATTCATATTAAATAGCATTTTTTTGTTAAAACAATGTCATCTAATTGACATTTTCTTTTTAATCCTGTCCAACAAATGGAGGAGGAGGAAATGGAGGAAATGGAGGAGAAGAGCGCAAACAAAAAGTTTGCGCTCTTGTTGAAAATTGTCCAAAAAAGGTTTTCCAGTCAGGTGCGTAAGCCAAACGGAATACCAAGAAGACAAAAGGAATTCTCGCACGCCAACATAACAAAGGGAATGTCGACAGAGGTTTGGCAGATCATGCAAAAAACACCCTGATTCTGCAGACTGAGGATGGTAAAAAATATTAACAGTACATTTAAAAAATATATAGATAAAAGTAAAGTAAACATTATTTACAATACTTACATTTTAGAAGAGTTATTGCGCTAGTATGTATTATACACAGAATGTAATAATACATACATTCAGCATTGCATTTGCTTATATTATGTACACAGGAGGCATAGGCCTAGTGATAAAAAACGGAGGCGATAGTAAAAATAGCAGCTTTTTTGGTGTTGAAGCCGATATAGTACAGAATGCAGACAGATTGACCTATGAATGCAGAGGTCTTACTGTACAGTATAGCTGGTTCATAAAACACCCACAGAGACGGTAACAATAATAGCTCTGTTTTATATAACGCTTTTCTAAGTCACTTCACATTAAAAAAAAGGAAGGAACCAACTTCAAGAAAAAAAACTAAAAACAATAAAAAGATAAGTGCTAGTCTAGACTAAAATTAAGTAATTAAGTTGCAAACAAATTACTTAGACGGCAGTGTGTGTGTGTGTGTGTGTGTGTGTGTGTGTGTGTGTGTGTGTGTGTGTGTGTGTGTGTGTGTGTGTGTGTGTGTGTGTGTGTGGGTGGGGGGGGGGGGGGTATTCATCTCACCACACATGACTTTGTTTTGACTTAACTATGTTCGCGTGGGTGTGTTCTTATTGATTTGTTGGGGTGAAAAGCACATCAGTGACAGAGATGGCCATTCCAAGAAAACCATCTCCTTTCTAGTGTTTAGTGTACATCATCAGTCCATAATCAACAACAATAGATTGCCTAATGAAAAGATAATGGAAGGCAGGGGGTGGATGACCGCAGAGGTCTGTGCTATTTCAGGTGTATGGTACAGGTCACAACTGGTTTCTTCACTCGCCAGTGACAACCTGTACCGTAAGATGTACTGTACACCTTGCAAGATATAACACCCTAAGGGGACAGCAGAGACATGAATGAAAAAGTGATCGAGTCTCATACATGGAGTCCACCCACTAGAAGTGGTGTAAAGTAACTAAGTACATTTACTCAAGTACTGTACTTAAGTACACTTTTGAGGAATTCTTACTTTACTGGAGTATTTCCCATTTTAAATACTTTTACTTCTACTCCACTACTTCTCAGTGGCAAATATTATACTTTTACTCCACTACAATTATTTGACAGCTTTAGTTACTAGTTAGCCTACTTTGCAGATTTAGATTATTATCACAAAACATACATTAATCACTTCAGCCCTATATATATATTTCGGCCATTTGAAAATAGCCGATCTACAAGCTCACAATGCGTCGTGATGCGACGCATTGTTCTCTTGTAGATCTGCTATTTTCAGAAGATTTGTATACATTATGAACTTGTGAAATGGGACATTCTGCACAATGAGTGCTTTTACTTTTGGTACTTTAAGTATATTTTCATGACAATACTTTTGTACTTTTACTCAAGTAAATTTTGATTACCGGACTTTTACTTGTAACAGAGTATTTCTACACTGCAGTATTGATACTTATACCTAGTAAAAGATGCAGGTACTTTTTCCACCACTGCACACTAGCCACATCAAGACTGACCCTGAATCAACCCTAGGACTGCTGCATTTCTTCCATAGTTATACTAGTATAGAAAAGGATAATAGTAGCCTATAGAAAGGTCATAAGTGTCCAACTTCCATGTTCACAGCCACCTACTTTGCTGGGATAACCGATGACACCCAACGCGTCTAGAGATCCTGTAGAGATCCCATAGATTCATTATGTCCTCCCCTGTAATTTAAATGGAAGCACAGTATTGCAATTAAGTGTATATCCGATCTATACATTTATTTCTATGATTGTGTCAAATAATTCACATCCCAAGTGCAGTTAACATTTGTTTGTGTGTCTTTTATGCTGTGCCAGGCAGAAGATGTTGTGTGCATACTGGTTGTTGGCAGTGGTTGTGGTGTACGTGTGCAGTCCAGCAGTTGGGGAGCTGTGCTGGAACGACTCTGTCTGCAGTGATTTGAGCTCCAAGGACAGCCTACTGGTACCTGTACGTCATCACCATTTTCTAAATTACAGCAACAAATGGCAGCATTACTGTCTTCATTACATTGACATAAGATGCATGAACCTCACTCCACTACAATTATTAGTTTACTTTGTTGGTTTTGATTATCATTACAAAACATACATTAATCACTTCAGCCCTATATATAATTATTTGAAAATAGCCGATCTACAAGCTCGCAACGTGCCACTTCACGACACGTTGTGAGCTTGAAGATCGGCTATTTTCAAAAGATTTTCTTTCGGAAAACTTGTGAAATGAGACAGTCTGCATAATGAGCCCTTTTACTTTTGGTACTTTAAGTACATTTGATGCCAATAATTTTGTACTTTAACTCAAGTACATTTTTAATACCGAACTTATACCAGAAGATATCTACAATAGGATATTGATACTTTTACTTAAGTAACAAATGTGAGTACGTCATCCATCAATGATTATCACTACCATTAATGTCTTATGTACAGTAGCAATGTACTCACCTGTATTCAAAGGTGTCTTTGTGTACCGTCTCACAGATCTGCTTTCACCTGTGCCCATCGGTGTTCCTGAATGAGTACCCGGGCCTAAGTGCCTTAGTGCAGTCATCTGATGAGGAAAGCCTCTCACTGGGTGTCCTGCTGGCCAGTTTGACCTCTAAAGAAAAGATCCAGGAGTCAAATCCGAGTGCCCGGAGTGAGGAGCGGCGTTCTAGCTACTCCATGGAGCATTTTCGCTGGGGGAAACCAGCCGGCCGCAAACGCCGGCCTATCAAAGTCTACTCCCTCCCTCTCGATGTCGAGGACTCTTCCAAGGACAGCTATGTCCTGCAGGTACGCAGGCAACTGGGCAGCGTGGAGGATGAGGGCAACGGGGACGTGGATCTTGAGGGAAGTATCACTCCAAAACCAGCTTCCCTGCTGAGCCCACAGGAGAGAAACTATGGAACCTACCGGATGAATCACTTCCGGTGGGGCAGCCCAACAGCCACCAAGAGATATGCTGGCTTTGCGAAGCCGTGGGAGGAGGGATCTCTAAAGCCTGTGCCCAAGCAGTTGAGGAACATAATCATCAAGGATTCAGAGTAGAGGTGAAAAAAGTTTCAAAGACAGAAGGAGTAGCAGAATGTGGAGAGGGGAACAGTAAGGTTAAAGAGCAAAATGCATGCCATTGAAGCCCACACCACTTCATTTAAAATGACAGGGATTTAACAATATCAGGAGCATGCTATACATTAGTTAATCTTTTGGACCAATAGTAATTTTTCTGACACAACAGCCCTAGTTAAACACCAACAGGGAAAAGTGTTCTCAGTTTGAACTCACCTACTGCCTTGATCTGCATGGCCTTGGTTTGAATGCTGGGGAATATAATTTCATGTGGGCAACATACTGTAGAACGTCATAACGGACGAATGCCATTCAAGGGTAGGAGGTGGGTGGGAGCAAGAGAATAATTATTTTTTCCAATGTTATTTTCATGTAGAAATTATGTACAAAATGTATTAAAGATCATATGGATTTGTGGCAAAGAATAATGGTTATTGTCATGACTTGTCATGAATGCTGAGGTGAGAGATAAAACAAAAAGTCAAAATGTTGGTTTATGCCCCTTCAAATAAAAAGGGTACTTTTTAAAAAGATGCATTGTGGCTATGAGCTGGACAAGTAAACCCACTCTGTGAGGTCATAAAAAAGCTAAATTAAACATCTTACCCCTTCTATTTTCTATGCATGTCTTCATCAATTGTTGAGATTTTCAAATCATGTGACATCTGGAAAATCTCAGATAGCATGTGGCTTAGAGATTGGAGAGCAAAATAGTTTTGAGCTATATTCTTAGTGTATACTGCACAAATAAAAATGGTTGATTGTAAAGGAGAAAGTAGACTACTCAGATCCATATGTAGAATTTTATTCTGATCAAACATCCAATCTGACAGAAAAATAAAAACCATTTGTAGCAACAGATGGTAAAATGAGAATACAATACAGCCCCGTATCCCCCCAGAGCATGGTCTGACAAAAACACCATGTCATACATTGTAGTCTCCGCTACACAGAGAATACCAGTTTGAAAAGGTCTCATACCGTACATAGCAAGATATTGATAACACTTATTTACTGTTGAGGAAATTGACAGCTGCTGTGAATACTGTGGTGAGCAACACTGCAACTGTTATGAAGCTTTTAAGAATAACCAATGTCACATGCAGTTTTCCCTCAAGAGACAAGCCTGGTATGTGTGCAGGTCTCTGACCTTGTTGAGTGACCTGTGTGACAATGAGTTGTCCTGGAATCTGGAAGTTCAAACAAAATCTACACAAATGGATGCCAATGTTTTCAGCATTCTGTAGCTCATGCAGCTAACCTACAGTCCCTTTTTGATTAGGAGTGGTGTTTTCGCTTCTGAACAACATCAAACTCCTGCTTATTTTTCCTGCCAGAATTCCAGTATCATGAACAAATATTAATTTACAGCCAACTGGATCAGAATGAAATGCTTACAGATGAGTTTAATTTCACAGAAGGTCAAAGGACTGTACAGCACAGCTACATCACTAGCATGCAAAGTCAGGTCTGGCGCTCGTAAGGCATTTTCTCCATGTAAAAGCTGCCTTTGTCACTAGGTTATCCAGTTTTAAAGTGCAAAGTTCACAGAATTGACAGATTTGACCTACGGCACTATGATGTAAACAGATATATTTACCAGACATGTAAATGACAAATGAGTGGACTACTGTAAGTTAAGGTTACATTATACTACAGTATGTGATGACAACAAGCTGCTCAGTAGTTTTAAAAGTCTTCACTGCAAAGTTGCAAGGTGCTGTAAAAATGATTAGTCATGGCTCCTGAAACCGTACTGATACCAACTTTCTACAAGCTCTGAATCCTGGTGTTTGAGGTCTCCAAACCCATAATTTACCACATTTAACAATCTCTAACCTAATGCCTAAGAACAACCGTTTTTAAGATTATACTTTAAGTTAGGTCGGCACTTGCTGTTCGCACAATGCATCGTTGGTATGGCAGTTCAGGAGCCACTACAAAGAGGATTTTACAATAGTGGCATAATGTGAGTGTAACTGGAAGGTTTAGACAGCTGCACACTGCTGTTACAGTAGTTAACATGTTCTCCATCAAATCGTAGGAAAGAGCCATTGAACTTGTTTTGTAAACAGGGCATGAATTTGGTCTTGGGTAAAGACGTGCACACGCACGCATGCACTCACACACGCACTCTCTCTCTCTCTCTCTCTCTCACACACACACACACACACAGACACTTTACAAACACAAAAATGCACATAGACGAAGTGAGTAAACATGAACACTGGTTAATGGCCAATCTGATACACTGGCATGTAAGGACAAATATACAGTACACACATTCAGGACACTAAATGGCAACAACAAACATAGAGCTAACTGGACAGTAACAGAACATTGCATGCCCAGTCAGACAAGTCAATTCACTGAAGCACAAGATGGGATGGGTCTCTTTACAATGTCATAGAACTTGAAGCAGGAAAGTATCAAAACAGACAAGAGACATGCTACCTAAACTTTGGCCTTGTTAGTCAGAGTGCCAATCTCTTTCTAACACTCTGCATTGTCCTCACTAGGCCTTGCAATGTCCTTCCAGACCAATGAAAAATATCACACTTATGCTAAATTATTGCCATTATACTTTTTTTTTGTATAAGTGTGTGTGTGTGTGTGTGTGTGTGTGTGTGTGTGTGTGTGTGTGTGTGTGTGTGTGTGTGTGTGTGTGTGTGTGTGTGTGTGTGTGTGTGTGTGTGTGTGTGTGTGTGTGTGTGTAATGGCTTTTGACATTCATTCATTCATATGTACTGGAAAGAAACAAATACACTCTTAGAAGCCAGCTGCAGCAAGAAGTTACAACAATTAAGGTGTGGGGGGTGGGGGGATCATCAAAGTACAGACAACGATACTAAAAGCAGGTCTATAAAAAGAAGCTCTCGGCTAGTGTCATCGAGCTGAAAATGGCAGTTAAGCTTGTTGTCTCCTCACGATAATCAAATGGATTGGAGTGAGAGTACGGTCAGACCCAACTTGAACTCGCCTTGCAGTCTGGCAATGACGTGAACTCTACAGAGCCTGCAGGCTGTTACAAGTTCTAGCATCAACCTCCATTTGATGTCATGCTGGTTGTTGTTTGAGGAGAACGTCAACAACAAACAAACAAATCTGATACTACCCAAATTCTTATTTTTCTTTACGGCCAAAATCAGTGCAGTCAGTGATGTCATAAATGTTCTATATATACACACAAAAACGTTGGGTTTTGTTTTTACATCAGCTTATAGATTTGTACTATATTTCTGTCTATATACACATGTATATGGCAAGGAGGGGAAGAGAAATTGTTCTGTTTGCATTGGATGTAGTATTAAAGTAGAATGTAAACACCTGGGATCGTGGGGTGATTTGAATGGTTCTATGGACTGTGGCTGGCCAAGTGGCTTCGGCTGAACAACACCGCTTCACCTTTAGCTTGAGTCACCTTGTAAGGCACACTCACTTTGGGAGGAAATCACACACGCACGCACACACCCAGGCCATCCACTAGATTTCTCCTAAGCCAAAAGGTCAAAAACACTAAACACTAATGTAATAATAAATAAAATTATAATAAGAATGGCAATTAAAACTGTTAAAGGAACATGTCCCACCGATAAAATAACAAAATAGCACTTACGGCAAAGTACACTAAAATGGCAAAATAAAAAGCTACAGTACAATTATGAATTGAGCACTAAACAACTCATGTAGAGCTCAAAGATTTGGGTGAGAATGGAACAGGGCAGTGAGTTCCACATAATAAACCCCCTCAAAACATGTACATCAATATCAGCAGTACAGTGTGTCATGAAAATAACATCTCTACTTCCACACTTTCTTCCTCGAATCCCAACCAGACAATAAAACATTTAAAAAAAAATCCATTTAAAACAGCCTGTTTGATGTTCAATCCGAATTTGTGTTATAGCTTACTATGGCAACCTACAAGGGGGGGGATCTAAAATAAAATAAAAACTTATGTCAAAAGGTTTGTGAATTGTAGTGTATTCAAGTTAGTGGTCATGCTGCAAGTCAGTTGATATGGAAGGTACTTAATGGGTTGTAACAATATTCCCTTTTCTCAGCCCAGTGTCTGTTACAGTATTATTCCCTGCAGTTCTTTACACGTTCTGTGAAAACATACAGTAGCTTGCTTTGAAGTTGGCTTTAAACACTGAGTTGACCCCCCTTTCCCCATGGCCCTTTGATTTCTTTCAGGATAAAGTTGCCTTTGAGTACTGACAGGACCAGCTTACCCCATCCCTTTTAACAAACTTCAACCATTGGTCGGGAAGTGGCACAAACTGACCCTTGATCAGTATTCTATGGGCAACTTTCACCTTTGAACAGTTCCTTGACCGCACAGTGACCTGTGACGTCTTTGGACTAGTACACACAGAGGTCGGGGAACTTCATCTCGTAGACTGGTACAGATCTGCTCTGGGTTTGGCCGTAACCTGATGAGATGGTGCCAGAGGGGCTGGGTGGCGGTCTGGGGAGGACAAGAACACCATCATCATCACAATCATCAGGCTACTCTTTATCAGCATAATGATTTATCAGCATAATGATTAACATTTCTTTTTGTCATGGTTAACTTCCGGACACCATCATCGTAGTAATTATAAGGTGCTTTTTCATCAGCATAATGTTTGGCATTGCTGTTGTCAGTTTCCCTCCAGACTCTATCATCATCATTGTAAATATCAGCCACTTCTTCAGCATAATATTAGCACTGCTATTGTCACCATTTCCCCCCACAGACATAGCCTGGTAAACCCTCCCTCCAGAAATCTCATTTCCATTTGATTTCTGGAGTGAGTCTGGCCTGATCCGCCTTTCTGCAATATTGGCTCTGTACGCCAAAGGGACGATCCTATCAGCGTCGTCGCTCATCGTTCTGTGATTGACAGCGACAGTTGGCCAATCAGGTGGTGAGTTCGAGTGAGCCCGAATGAAGCCGAGTGCAGCCTGAGTGCCTCCGACAAAAGACGAACGGCAGCCATTGTTGTTGTCCGAGTGCCTTCACTTCTTACTTTCGTTTTTAAAACGGTCTCAAACTTCTTTTTTGAGGCACGGAATTTACTATTAAGATATCGTTTGGATAGAATTTAGTTGTTTAACTTCATATATGTGGTCAATTAATCATGACAGAGCCTATTTAAAAATATAAATTTAGAGAACCGGCAGGGGCGGGGAGTGACACGCATGTATCCCAATAAGGCAACCTATTTTGGGCATGGCCGTCTCAAAAGTCCCGTTAAGTCACATAGTCTGGAGGTGGTAAAAATGAACTGCTGATTGGCTGAAGGGGAAAAACGATCATTGGTTGAAGGGGTTGTCAGTCAACGGTATTACTCCCGCCCAACTCCAGCCCACAGCCAATATTGCAGAAAGGCGGATCAGGCCAGACTCACTCCAGATATCAAATGGAAATGAGATTTCTGGAGGGAGGGTTTACCAGGCTACCACAGACACTCATTTGATTTTAGCATTTAGACAAACTTTCCACACAGTGCAATATGGTTTATATTCAAACTATGTCCATAGCACTGATAACAGTTCCTCTTACCTGATTGTAATCTCGAAGATCTGATTCAGTTTGCTCTGCAGTAATGTGGCCTGCAACGAGATGGGTAGAATAGCATCAGACAATGATAAAAACTGTGATAACGGAGTTAAGTAATAACTATCCCTCTATGTCTGACTGAGAGTTGAAAGAAGAGAACTGTTTTCACAAAAGAATGTTGCAGACTAATGAGAAGTAAGCGTTGTACCCTGGCACCGCAATGGGCAGCTATCTCCTCAAAGGGTGCCTTCTGGAACTTCTCCACCACCTGTCTCCTACGCTCCCTCTCCTGCTCCTCCATACCGACAGTGTCCACTGGGGGGCAACATACACACAGCAAACATTTTGATACCACGATTTCTACACTGCATTAAATGCTTAAAACCACAAAGTGTATAAGTGGGTTGACCTACCAATGGCATTTTTCAGGGTTTCAAATGTAATCTCCTCTGCCGGTGTCCTCTGTAGAGCAATGAAATAATACGTGCAAGCAGTTATAAAACAATAAACATGAGTATTATTACGGTATATGATAGTAAGGGAAAACAACTCCCACTCAACACTGTTCAAAGCTATTGGACCTTAAGAAATAACCCAAGCACAGAAAAACAAACACGTTTTCTTGATGACATGAGGTGAAATTCAGTGTCTGAGTTATAGCATCAGCGGCAATCGTGCGGGTGCTTTGAACACCTTACCTCCTCTTTCTCCGGGCTGTTCCTGGACTCCACCTCCACCTGCAGTGAGATGGTCTCTCCAATGCTCTTTCTCTTGGACAGGCGGTCGTCATCTGAAAATGACACATCACCTCATTCAGCACAGGCAGGCAAACTCATTGAAAGCTGTACAGACTGTGGAGGTGAATGTAAGCTTTAAAGCTTACATTCTGTTTCTGGGTCGCAAGACAAATTTCAGTGCAAACTGATAATAAAGTATTATCGTATCGTAAGCTTATACTACAAAGTAAAGCAAGAACCCTTTTCATGCTGTTTGACTACTGCAGCTGGGTAAACATTTATCATGTCAAAAGTAAATATATATATATATCTGTGTGCAAATAAATATTAGTTTTAGCAATATTAAATGTATATTTAATTGCTTTGATCCTTTCCCGAATCCTCAATTAAGCTGTAATCTCTCTCAGGGTTCTTGATAAAATTCTCGTAATAATTAAAACAATCAAAGTGCACATTTCTTTATTCCCTCCTTTCTTTCTGTCTTTCTATATTGTACATCGCCCCGACAAAGACATAACAGCTCCAACATAAATAAATAATGTATTTAAGTACATCGAAATATGAATAAATAAAACCTCCCCACTTCACCACAGGGCAGCTAGTCACCAAAAGCGTTCACCATCTCACGTTACATTGAGATGTTCCGTAGCTGTGGAGCTCTCACCTGTGTACTGTGGGACGTAGGGCGTGGCCAGTCTCTCTGTGTTATAGCCACTGCCTCCCAACACTTCTGTGATCTTTGACTGTAGGAACAGCACTTCTCCCTCCACCTTCTCCAGAGAGGACGGAAGCCTGGAGCGTGGGGAGGAACGAGGAAAGGAAGGAAAGAACCATAAGAAGAAAGAACGGCAAAGGCAAGACAAAGTAAAAAATGCAGATAAAAAATATGTCAATTCTCACGCAAATTTAATTCATACATTTTCTTTTTTTTGGCAATCTCTACTGTGAAGTATGGAAAAAACGGGAAGAGTTTGAAGAGCTGCTTTACAAATCCAAAACTCAATTAATATTGCGCTTCCTCTTTCAATCTCTCGCTAGCGTGAATTATCTTGCCTTTTGTTCACAACAGCACTAGTGCATCACATTTGAGGGGAATTAAATGTAGGGGGGGGGTTGCGGGGATGGACTGATTCGCTGGTACATACTTGGGGCCCTCTATGAAAACGTCCTCTGGAAGAAGGTAGGCCGTCTCTTTCTGTCTAACCTCGATCACCTGATGATGGGGAGAGGATGTTAGCAAAACAAGGATTCATGATAGGCACCAACACACACACACACACACACACACACACACACACACACACACACACACACACACACACACACACACACACACACACACACACACACACACACACACACACACACACACACACACACACACACACACACACGCTCTGACCTCCTGTATGTGCTGGCAGAAGGCAGGTACAGTGGTGAGCTGGCAGATGAGGTTGAGGTAGGCAGCGGCGAGGGCGTGCACAGCACAACGGTTGTACACGGGCAGGGACTCCTCAGTGGACAGGGCCATGTCCTGCAAGGCAAAAAGAGAGCGGACATCAGCCATCTTAGTCCAGGTGTGCATGTGTGCGTAAGTGTCATCTATGGGCTCTGGCACAAATCCAGATGGAGCCATGTGTGTGATGGAGTACATCTTTCCACCTCTACGTTTACCTTCCCATCTCTAAACTTTCAATATAAATAAATCTCTATAATCGAAATAAAGCCATAATCACTGAATAAAACAAAAAATAATAATAAATAAAGCTGCAGTATAATTGCCTTAAACAATAAAAGAAAAACAAAAGTGTAATAAGTAGATTAAATGTTTGTTTCTTTAACCCTTTTGTCTACAGAAAGAAATACATAACAATAAAATGTGAGTGTGCATGTGTTCGTCTGCTTCTCTCAAGTGTCAATGCACATGCGTGGATACCTGCAGGGCGAGTGCCAGGCGGATGAGGTCCACCACAACCTCCTCATTGGCCAGCTCCATGCTGAGAAGAGCCAGCAGGGTGAAGAGTGTCTCATAGTGCAGCTGGCCGCTGCTGGGCTCCTTGCAGCCCAGGTATATGTGTCTGTACAGCTGTTGACCATGCTGAAGGATAGATAGCAACATAGCGAGAGAGAGTTAATTGATTTGAATGTTTATCATTTTTATCATTGTAACTATTACAGGCCAATTTCTAAATTGCTATTTGTTTAAAAAATACTGGAAAAAATCTTGCAAAAATGTGAAAAATTGTAATTGCAATGCAATTTTGAGGAAAAGAACCCCTCACAATGTTGAGATACAAAGCCACAAATCAGATGAAAACTCATAATACAGACCTTAAAATCTTAGTGGCAGAAAAGGGCTACCATAGAGAAAGTTGAATATATGACAAATGAAGTGAGGAAGACTTGATGGTTTCTGATGCGTGAGGGACAGTGTTTAGTTTTTTGTTTTTTGTTTTCATTTTAGGCAATATTGTTGAGTCTGTTCAGAGAAATGTTACTTGTAAGTGCCCCACAGAATTTAGTTTGAAGCACTGTGCTTTTCTTTCTCAAGTTGTAGCTTTAAGTGCACGTCAGTGACAAACAGTGGACTGTTGGAATTGCTTTTGTTTTCAAAAGTAAAACAAAAAAAAACAATGTCCCTTTCTATCTACAGTAACTAGGCCAGGAGAAGATTGTATCAATGAGACCAATGTTGCGGGCAATGATGAGGCAGCAAAACGTTTTTTCCTGCCGTTTTTATTCTATCCACAAAAGCTAATAACATGACCCAATATTATCCAGAGAATATTATTGAAGTTGCATAGTGAAATATGTGAATATTTAATGAAGAAATACACAGACAAAATGAATATAAGTAAAGGTATCAGAAGTACATTATTGACATTAAACAAATTCTGATGAAGCCCAGCTCTAGCAGAGACAGTGGAAGAGGGAGAGAAAGGTAGGAAGAGGACATACCTTCTTCATGAACAGGTTGTCTTGTCTGGAACACTTGTCAACTTTGAGCTTGAGCACTGAGATGTCAGAGATAATGCTGCACAGAGAGATGACACACACAGAGTGAGTTTCACTGAGGTTCAATGCTGCATACTAACAGAGAGACAACACACACAGTTTCACTGAGTCCTTACAATGTAAAATCCTGAGTGTCAACTCTGAGAGAACAATTAATTCTGTAACACCTAACACTTAAGATACAGCCAAAGCTCAATACAAGCACACAGATAAAATGTTGGCTTCTCATAGTACTGATTAATAAGTTACGTTCGTGTGGGTGAAGGCCAGGTGGCGAATCTACATCTTGGAGAAATAATTAATTTGGACGGATGATTTATTTGTACACACGGATTCGGGTGATGTCTTATATACACACACACCTTATGGTGGAGACCTGGGGCCTGTTGTCATGTCGGTCTATCAGGCTGATGAGGATGGTGAGCACCAGCAGACGAACCTCTGGGTCTTCGGTCAGAGAGAAGGACAGCAAAGGCTCCAGGAAGGAGCTGGGAAGAGCCGTTAACATGTTGGTGGTCTGGAAGCCTGCCGTTACCTGTAAGAGAAAGGAAGAGGAAATAGTGTTGTAGAGCAGTGGTTCTCAAAGTGGGGTCCAGGAAAATTGGCTAATATACTGTAGCATCATTATCATCTATTTAATGCTTCAGCTAATTCAAAAATAGCTGATCTACAAGCTCACAATGCGTCGCAATGCGCCCCGTTGTGAGAGATTTAAAAAATAATAATAATGATAATTGTGAAAGGTTTTGATTTTTTTAACACACATCTTCTCTTATGGGGTTCCTGGCAAAAAATCATTTCAGATGCAGGTCTGCAGCCACATTTTTATCACTTTAGGGAACCAGTGTTGCAGAGGCAACATTCCAGGACAGATCAGCTACGCTTGGGGCTGTAGATAACGTGAGAGAAGCAGGTAGCCGGTACTTGTAGTGTTTTATTGATCCCATTGTGGGAAATCCCTTTTGGAAAATTTCCTATAAAGAGGGCAGGGTAATGTGATACTCTACTACCACCTAATTCAGTAAAACACCAGCTCTCTCTATGTAAGTGGACCTTGCCAGGAGTCTGTAAACTGTCTAATAATTCAGGGCCAAAGGCTCACCTGGACCAAGGACTTGAGCAGCATCACTTGGATCATCCTGGTGCCTTCAGGCCTGTCGGGAAGGAGGGGTGAAACAATAAGACTTCAATCAGATCTTCAAAATGCTTGACCCTTGAGCTTCTCGTACAACTTCAATAAAAAAGGTTAAAAAGTATACAAAAGTAACCAGAATAAATGTCTTCAGAATAGAATTCAGCAAGGCAGTGAGAAGATCTACAGACAACAGCAACTTCCAACAGAACTGATCTAATGCCGAGAATTAGGTGATTTCAAAGGGATGATGCAGTGTGTGTGTGTGTGTGTGTGTGTGTGTGTGTGTGTGTGTGTGTGTGTGTGTGTGTGTGTGTGTGTGTGTGTGTGTGTGTGTGTGTGTGTGTGTGTGTGTGTGTGTGTGTGTGTGTGTGTGTGTGTGTGTGTGTATAAACCATCACAATTGTGAGCAACATCTAGACTCCATTGCACACATCACAAATGGATGTAGTGCATATTAAAACTTGTACATTACTCGCCATGACCGTATTGTTGACCTACTGTCGGATGCAGTTAAAAAATGTATGCCATCCAGTGCAGCAATATTCAAGAGTGGTACCAGATTGGTTTAGTTATGCTTGTGATGTCTTTGCTAGCATACCGAATACACCCAACATTGTTTTTGTTGACACCAGTCACAAGGAGGTCCTGATTCTGGAGGTGGGCTGTGTTTTTGATTTGTACATGGACCAGCCTTTCCAAGATAAACATTCTAAGTACCAACAGTTACTTACAATCATAACAAACTTTGGGTACAGATGTAGATTCTGCATACTCATATTTGGAAGCCTGGGCCATGTATATAAACTGACCACGAGTGGACTGACAATCTCTGGCATGACAAAGAGCAAAGCCAAACAACTTGCTAAATGTTGCTCTGTTTCAGCTGTTATAGGCAGTTTGTCTGTGTGGAGAAGGTGTGTGGTGGACAAAATATAATAGGTATTGATTAATTTAATGTATTAGTAGATGCAACAGTCATCACCTGTTCTTCCCTGTCAAACTCTTCTCCCTGAGAAATTCCTTACAAACAGATGACTCACGCAAACCTATTTCAAAGATGCCGACTGTGTCTTTGAGTCAGCTATAGAATGAAGCCCATGTAAGGAGTGACCATCTGTTGTCACCCCTGTGTACCATCCTGCCAGCATAAATGTGTGTGGGACATTGGTTTTGGGGGTGCTGGGGAAAGCTCTGGAGGGAGACACCAGTCTCTCTCTGCTGTGATGAGATCTACAATAAAGTATGAAGTTTGATTTCTGACATTGCAGTCCTGCATCTTCCTGATATGTTTAACTTACTTAAAGTAACATAAAAAGCTGCCATTACAAGTGCCATATGTATCCTTAGGTGCCCATGAACTGTCAACCCCGTTACATTTGTTTCCCTGTAAATTAAAAAATGTAAATGTGTGTATTCAAATAAATAATTAAAGTGTGTGTCTCTGTGCGTGCGTGCGTGCGTGCGTGCGTGCGTGCGTGCGTGCGTGCGTGCGTGCGTGCGTGCGAGAAAGAGAGAGACGGAGAGAGACAAAAACAGAAAGAAAATGGAGCATGTGGAGGTGTACAGACAGTTTCAAGCAGACAACAGTGAACGTTCCAAACCATTTGAGCTTCCATTTTGTCCACTGGTTATTATGGTTACATCAAGAAAATGTCTTGAGGGCTTCTCTCTCCCCGACCCTTTTCATCGTTAGCTAACTTTATATTAAAAACATGCTAACCACAAGATGAGATTAAGCAACCAACGGGTGTGTGTGTGTGTGTGTGTGTGTGTGTGTGTGTGTGTGTGTGTGTGTGTGTGTGTGTGTGTGCAGGGCCGTAGGAAAGGGGGGGGACGGGGGGGGATTCGTCCCCCATGGGCCGCGGAGCAGCCTCGCGTGGGCCGCGAACCGGTATTTGGGCCGCGGACACGGGGAAAGAGGAGGACTGCTGGCTGCTGGGCCCAGATCACGATCAGCTGTGTGAGCTGCTTGAAGGTGGAAGAGCGGCCCCACCCCCCCTCTAAATTTTTTGGTACCGAATTAACCGAATTAAAGTAATAAAAAACGGAAATAAAAGGGGAATAACCGCGAAAAAACGCGAAATAAAAGGGGAATAACCGCGAAAAACCTCGAAAAAAAATCACGCGCGCACTGGCTGCGCGAGCGTGCATGTGTGGCGCTCATGCATGTGGGCCGGTACAAATATATCCCCCCCAACTGGGAATGGCTTCCTACGGCTCTGTGTGTGCGTGTGTGTGCGTGCGTGTGTGTGTGTGTCTGTCTCACCCAGAGCCTGTGGAGGCCAGTGCAGGGTGGAGTCCAGGGACAGGGGTCTTGCCCATGATAAACAGCATAACTTCTGAACGCTGGTACGTAGGCAGGGTGTTGGCAAACGAACCTGAGGGATGAAGGGAAGCAAGAAGAAGAGGACAGTGGGGGGGAAATAGAGGGAAGGAAAAAGGCAAGGAGAGATAAGGAGATCTATGAAGGCAAGGAGAAGATGAACAATACTTTTTACCCCACTTGTTAGTTACTGATTATTTAGCTTATTTTCTATATTTAATACAAATTATAAAGCAACTAATAAATTACGATATATTGTTTTGTAGGTTAAGCTACCCAGCAATTTGTCTGTGGGTCTATAATTAAAATGAGCTCCACCTTCACCTATAATTATTGCTCATTAATGTGTTTATCACTTCATCACTTTAATGTTGCAGATTGAAGTGATGAAGCGATAAACACATTAATGATCAATAATTAGTCCAATAACATGATATATATGATTCTGAAATGGACATTCTGCATAATGACTGCTTTTACTTTTGTAACCAAGTATAATTTTGATGCCAATACTATAAGATTTTGAATGCAGAACCTTCACTTGTAACCAAGTACTTTTAAAGCGGTAACCGCTTCTTTGTACTTTGTACTTTGTACTGTGTGTGTGTGTGTGTGTGTGTGTGTGTGTGTGTGTGTGTGTGTGTGTGTGTGTGTGTGTGTGTGTGTGTGTGTGTGTGTGTGTGTGTGTGTGTGTGTGTGTGTGTGTGCGTGCGTGCGTGCGTGCGTGCGTGCGTGCGTGCGTGCGTGCGTGCGTGCGTGCGTGCGTGCGTGCGTGCGTGCGTGCGTGCGTGCGTGCGTGCGTGCGTGCGTGCGTGTGTGATTAAAAACACACTGGCCAATATCATGTTCATTCAAATGCACTGCTTACTTCATGCTGGGTGTGTGATTTTTACACTGTGGTATTGCTACTTTTACTTCAGTCAAATATCTTCTGCCTTAAAAAAAGCAATTCAGAACGCTGTTACTCGACTCCTTACTAATACCAATACAAGAAAGTGGAGCATATCTATACTACTGTTGGTCTATAAAGCTTTAAATGGTTTAGGGCCAACATACATTTCTGATCCATCCAGACCTTTCAGGGCATCTGGGAAAGGCCTGCTTTCTGTCCCTACTGTATAACCAAAAATAAACATGGAGAAGCAGCATTTAGTTTTTATGCACCACATATCTGGAACAAACTCCCAGAAAACTGCAGGTCTGCTACCACTCTTATTTCTTTTAAAACTTTTTGTTTGCCGCAGCCTTAGATTGAGTTCTTTCTTTTCTCTTTTGCACTGTAACTGTATCTATTCATTTTTACTTATTTTGTTTTATGCATCCTAATGTCATTTTATAATTGTGTTTGCTTTGCTTGATGTTCTGTGTAAAACACATTCATTTGTATAGCACATTTTAAAAAGGCAATTCAAACTGCCTTGCCTTCCACCACTGCAAATACTTCTTCCAACCACTGCAGTGCACAGAAACATACCTATGGTCCGGATGACTGCTTCCTGCAGCTGTCTCTCCTCGTGTGTTTTGATGGGCTTGGTGCCGATGTTGCTGCTGTGGTCGTAGGAACCCGTCAGCTCATAGTCCACACTCAAACGCAACTGACGCAGTAGAGTGTTGAATACCTCCAACACCGTGGGGCCTGGACATACGCACGCACACACGATGAAAGAAAAATAATGAATGAATTGAGACTAAGAGGAAACAAACAGCATGAAATGTGGAAATTGTATATATTTACAGTACTTCAGGTACCTGGCCTGCGTGCGTGCGTGCGTGCGTGCGTGCGTGCGTGCGTGCGTGCGTGCGTGCGTGCGTGCGTGCGTGCGTGCGTGCGTGCGTGCGTGCAGACTCACCCACAGACCCACTGGACGCGATGGCAGCTGCCTCCAGCAGGACCTCCACAATCCCAGCTCTCACTGTGGCTGAGTTCTTACTGTTGGCATCCAGGTGACTAAGCAGCTGTTGAATCACTAGATGAGAGTGCTGAGACTGAGACAGAGAGACAGAGAGAGAGAGAGAGAGAGAGAGAGAGAGAGAGAGAGAGTGGGAGAAAGTAAACAAGCAAGTAGATGACATGAATAAATAAAGAGAATAGGAACAAACAGATTTTTGTGGAAGAGCAAAATAATATAGAAAGACAGACAGAAAGAACAAACGTTTAACCAGGCAAGATTACTATTAATTAACGATCTGGAGGAAACATGGCAAAAACAAGATCTACAAAATGTAATTACGACATAACAATAAATTAAATTTAAGTAAGTAAGTAAGTAAGAGATAGATAGATCGATAGAGAGAGAAACAGAACAGATAATGCAGGAAGTTGTGTGTTACCCACTTTCCACCTGTCGTCCCCATTTTGGGAATGTAATTATAGGCAAAATTGTTATTATTTATTTTTTATAGCAGATGTACAACAGTCATTTGACAAAGTATAAAATAGGGCTAAGCCATTCGACCAGTCAGTGATCTAAAAGCTAGAGGCTGGAAATAAAGCACTTGGTGACTTGCGTTTCTGAGATAAGGCCCTGAGAAGAGAGCTCAGCACAGCCCTTAATGGAAGCTGTGCACATTGTTCCATTGGCTGAGAATGGCCACGAGAAGACCTATTAGCTTTGCAGTGCATCTGCAATTTTCCTCTGTGTGCAATCTTCACTCACAGACGTCACAACATACAGGAGCGGTGTGCGTGTAGCTGTCAGAACACAGACGTCAGGAGTCCACAGGTAAACTGCTCGCATTTTACTGGTACTTCACATATGTAAACAGAAGGGTGGCGGGGCAGTCAGGATCATGACTTTTACTTGACAATTAATTGTCTTTTTTCCATTGAACATTGGAACATAAAGCTTTTATTTCCGTTTGGCTTTTAGGCTTTGTAAACAAAAATTGCACAGGGCAGATATGAAGAAATGAAGACAATGACCGATACCAATAATCAAAATAAATAATAAACAATGGCCAAAATAGGCCATATTTAATGCTTTTATACACAAAATCGTGTCGTGATCTGCCATTTCCACTATTTTTTTAATGTTTGAGAATGTATGAAAAATGTTCAACACAAACAATTATGCAACATAATTGCAATTAGGTGATCATGTAATAATTGTGACATGTCTAGGGGGTAGAAAATAAAGAAAGAAACAGAGAGAGAGAGACAGACAGAGAGAGAGAGAGAGAAGCAGCAGCATTTCATGTTCTCTTACCTGGATGGAGTACATCACGATCTTGAAGCAGCGCACTGCAAAGGTCTTACCCTCCCATAGAGAGTGGTTGTCTAAGTGCCTGGAAGGAAAGAGGCAGACGGGAGGACAGAGATAGAAAGAGAGAGGGGAGGGGCATCAGATGTCATTAGACACGGGGTCGATTGTGACGTCATTTGTGCTTGATAAAGACACAGACAGAGAGAAGAAAGCGAGTAGAACCCTAAACGACTCTATAATAACACTTTCAACAACTGCAGCAGTAAATGGAAACATTTTAGGAGCGCTCACAGCGTAATTACACTCGTTTTTGCAGGTTTTTCTAAAGATGGTACAATCCTGCATACACACAGATGTGAAGGGGGATGATGGACGATGTAGGGAGAGAAACTGCAGGGAGGAAGAACTGAGACAGGAGATGGATTGGCAGGGAGTGAGGGCGCTGAAAGAACAGAACAGGTTTCATCAAGAGAACCAGTTGGATGAAATGACCGGAGAGAAGAGGAAGCAAGAGAGCAGACAGATGCAGTGTTCAAAAGAGAAGCGCTTCAATATACAACTGTAAAAGGAAAGGGAATTCACTAGTTTTAGTTTTTCTGTCAAACCATATCATAACAACCATTTGACATTTTATTTAATGGTTGTGATTTGAGCAATTCTGTCTTCTTTGATAGTCTAATACGGTCAAATAAGATGGGAACTGGCTAAACATGTCATAATAAACAACTATTATAAGCAATTTTAAGAGGCATGGGAGACTTGTGGCATAATCCCACAAATACCCAGCTAGATGTCCCATGGGTATGTGTGACATTAACTTCTGTCAACATGTCCAGATGGGTGCAACACACCTCACGCTGTGAAACCATTCTGCTTTGACACAGAATTAAATGACTTCAACAAATACAGAAATATCTGCAGAAACAGATACAGATCAAAGTATTAAGAACCCGGCAATCGTATTAAACAGACCGGGCTGCAGGGGTGCAAAGTCTCCACAGGTATGGAAACATAAAAAGGGAGGAGAGAGATGGATAGATGTGGAAAAGCAGAATGTGGAGGTTCGGACAGAGGAATGTGTCCTTGTGAACAAATACAAGGACAAACTGCAGTGTCAGAGCATGTCCAACTAAGAGACGCAGAGACAGAGACGCAGAGACAGATGGCTGAACAGAAGTAGTTAATCTGACATTATAAGCACAGAGCTTACAGAAAATGAAAAAGTAAATAAGCACTGAAGGAAGCGAAGGAGTCTAGAAAGGCAGACATGGAAGGTCATATGCACAGAAGGAGAGAGGCTGGCTCGTATGCGCAGAACAGAAGGGGGTGCGGCTACTGTGTGTTTGCTTCTCACATGAGCACAGGCGTGACAGCATTCTTGATGTTGCCGTAGGCGGCGCGACCCAGCAGCTCCCTGAAGCAACGCTCCGTCAGCTCCACAGGACTCTCCTTCTCCTTCTCAGATGCCTGCAGAGGAGAGGGAGAGCGACTGGGGGAGGGAGAGAGAGAGAAAGAGAAAAACAGGGTTGAAAATCTGTTCAATACATTATCACTATCATTTGAGCTTTGTTTGTTTGTGGCCCAACACAGCGGCTGGACTGCTGTGTCGAGTCGACACGACACAGCCTCTTAGCCAGGGGTGACTTCATCCTCTGTGCTTGTTTTCCGTTTGCTTGAAGTGATTTTCGTGGGAGTTGACATGTTTGTGGTGAATACAGAGGGCTGCTGCTGGCTGGATAATTGGTGTTTTGCGAGTGTAGCAGTAGCAGAGGTAACATGAAGATACAAAGAGATATACACATTTCCAAAATTCAATACGGTCACAATACAGAAGTCCTTTGTTCATCAGAGGATTTTGAGGCTTAATTTAGAATCTGGCCATGGGTAGACATCACAGCTCTTGTCTTCATGTTTTCATTGATGCAATTCAATCGTTTTTGTTTTCTTTGCGTTATGTCAAATGTGTGTATTATGTGTTGCATACTGTACAACGCTGCTGGTGTGTCACCAGACACATTTCCGTCAGAGCGGATAATAAAGTACTGTCGTATATTGTATAAATGTTTTTGTACTACGTATATTTGTGTGTCTAGGTCCAACACGTTGTATATGCACACTAATCACACACACACACACACACACACACACACACACACACACACACACACACACACACACACACACACACACACACACACACACACACACACACACACACACACACACACACACACACACACACACACACACACACACACACACACACACACACACACACACACTATAGTTGGGGGGAACGTTTGCCAGAAATAGCCGATCTACAAGCTTACAACGCGTTGTGAGCTTGTGGATCTGCTATTTTTGTAAGTTGTGCTGAATTTGCAGCTCAACAAAAGCTAATTCATTCTAGTGTATGATGGAGGACAATTTCACGATAACTTAAAATCTCCATGATACGATTATTGTGAGCGTTTTTTATCACGATAAACGATAATCGTTATCATCGTCCCATCCCTAAACAGTATAGAGCACCGAAGTCTGACGTAATTTACACATCCTACCTAGTTCGCGGTTCTCCACCCCGGTTCTGAATTCCCATAGACGTCTTTAATATCGTGTCAAATAAGAACTGTGTTCCAAAAATAAACAAATGATCCCGGCGGTTTGACTGATGAAGCATCAACTGACGGTGAGAAAACGATAATGTTACTTCTGCCGAATTAGTTAAATTTTCGCCAGAAACAGACTGTATCAAATATAAGTGACTGACTATCATAAACGATCCAGAACCTCCTCCCTGACAATATCGCCAAGACAGTTTGTTTATTTTTGGACCACAATTCTTATATGAGACGATTCTAAGATGACCCAATGTTATTCTCCATAGAGATATTACTTTACGAACCAGGGGATGAACGAGTGACGTCAGGACTTCTGCACTCTATACATCTGCTGCTATGCTCACACACCTCAGGTACCATGGGTAAATATGTCTTTTTGTTCCCCCATTTGATCTTCTTTCCCCCCTTGCCCCCCCTCGATACGATGGGAACTATGCACGAAAACGAATTTCACCCACTTTTTGACTTCTGTAAACCTGTGATGTGACAATAAAGCTAATTCTGATTCACTGGGCCCAGCCTTTCTTTACTCTCATGCATAATTAAAGTGTGTGCTATAACTCCACGTCAGCAAGCCTGGCCTCAGGTGGTCGTCCAGTGATATTATTTATTCACAACCTACCTACCATTCCCCCACTCATCGGCCGAAGAAGGGGAAATAACAAATGCATACCCAGAATGCATTGCGCTAGCTTTAGCAGCTACAACTGGTTCAGTTTAGTGTGGTGTTAAAGTGAATGCTTGGAGTACACATTATTCTAGGTTTGCGGCAAGGGGAATTTTAAGACTTAATAAAATTGTATGTTTGTGTAATTGAAAGAAACATTCAAGGTCATCTTTGAATAAAGGAAATTTTACTTTCACAAGATGCTTAATAATAAGGGGAAGTTAAGAGTTTAATTGGACTCTGTACCAACTGCTGTGGCCAGTCTTAATTGGCACTGAGTTCAGAGTGAGGAGATACATGATTGAGGACACATAGCAGGGGGGTGGAGGGTTAGGGGGACAAACCATCCTCTACTGATGAACTCATATCAGATGTACAGAGGAGTGGAGCCATTACGTGGAGCCGTCTATCTGTCCGTCCATCTACGGAACTGTGTCTGTCCACGTCTTAGTCCTTCTGCCAGCAAAGCCCCTACCCCACCCCCTGCACTTCTCTGCACTGACGTCAATGTGGATTTTAGCATATGCAGCCTTACCCAGAGTGGGTGGCTGTGTAGACTCTAATTTACCCTCTCACTCTCTGTAATTTGTTTCCTTACACTGCATTCCTTCCTGGCATTGGCACGGTCCTTTTTTCCTGTAATTCTCAAACCCATTTTCTGATTATTCATCATTCAATGCTCTCTCTCCATCTCTTTTGATCACGATAGTTTATGCTGTCCCTCATTTATTCCTCTCTCTCTCGATTATTTACTCTTCATTCAATGCTCGCTCTCCATCTCTTTTTATCCCGATCATTTAAAGCTGTGCCCCATTTCTTTCTCCTTTCTCTCTCTCGCTCTCCCTCTCTCTCTGGTGGGTGGACACATGGCTCCCTGAGTAGAGCAGGCCTGTCAGTGGGATGATGCGCTAATGATGGTGATGAGCATTGGCATGGGGTTGACAGTTGGGATAAAAATTACCAGGACAAACATGGTCTAATCAAGGGGTGCCTGGTGTTCCAGCCAGTTAGTGCACTGATAATTATGCTCCTTGTAATGTGAATCGCAAGGACCAGAGTTCGAATCCAACTCCCATAATGTCTTGTGTGTCTCTCCTCTCCCTGCCCTAGATGTCCTGTCTCTCTACACTATCTAAACAAAGATACTGCTGTATACACACAACAGCAGCCATGGCCTAACCTAAAAAATACACAGTGATTGCAACAAAAAGCTGAATCGCAGCTCTCTGTGACCCTGTGGTGTCTGAGGCGTGGTGAAGTAGACCAGCCAACCTTGGGAAAATGTTTTGTGTACCACACTAAGCTGGCGGAGATATACATACAGAAAGTTGCAGCTTGAGTTGTTTGACTTTACTTCGTCAGACAGTATTGGGGCAAGCCACCTAAGCACTGAGAGTGTAGACTTGAGTACTGCACTAAATCTCAAGGCGTCACCAGCTTTTTGCATACTTTAGAGGGACAAATCATACCAGCATACTTTCAAAATGCATAACTCTAACCTGGTACACAGAATGTGTACTGGTTGGCAGGTCTGGAGGCAAGGTTTGACCAAGGACTGCTAATGCTCATCGTTGGGTTTACTGATTTGTTTTGTTTTCTTTGTGAGCTTACAGATCTCCTTCTTTGGGTGTGGGGCACCCAGGTATGATGGCGTATAAATTAGGGTTTATGCAACGTGATACCCTGCAGCATTTTCAGTCAAACTGCAGGTTGGGGTTGTAGTACGAGTAACTATTTTATCAATCTGACTTGAAGTAAACCTCAACCCATCTGCTGCATCTTCAGGTGTAAAAATACCTCAAAATTGGACTTGAGTATTTACAATTTTCTGTACTTTTACTTCTACTCCACTACATCTCAAGAGGCAAATATTGTCCTTTTGTCCATTACAATTATTTGAAAACTTTAGTTACTAGTTACTTTGTAGATTTTTATTATTATTACAAAACATACATTAACCACTTCAGCGCTATACACATTTCGGCCATTTGAAAAAAGCTTGTGGATCTGCTATTTTCAAAGGATTTTTTACATTTGAAATCGGACCTTCTGCATAATGAGTACTTTTACTTTTGATGCGTTAAGTACTCACCTCTCTGTTCCCTCTACGGTCTGCAGGTTGAAGAGCAAGGAGGGGACGATTTTATCCATGTGCTGGGGGTCCCAGATGTTTGCCTGCAGCTCATCATTCACCGTCTTCCTCACCACGCCCTGCAGACCCTTGATGCCCGCCATGCGAATCCTGGAAAAGACGATACATGTGACGTTCATCGTCATACCACATGAATGGCACACATTCACCAGCCATTTAGATTTCTTTTTTTTAAATGAAATGCCTTTTACAGAGTGGTAAAGTTTGATAGCCGCCAGTACCCGCTTACTTTATTATCAGCTCTCGGCCATCATCATGAAGGTAAAATAAAAATAAAATCTACGTTTTGCTCCTTATCAATCCTGCTATATTTAATTGTTGAAAGGTTGTCACTTCACTTGTTCTATTTCTGCACACTTGCTTGCTTGCACTGCTATAAAAAGCATTCACTTTGCTTTGTTAAAGAGTACATAAAAAACAGGTCACGGAATAGCTAAAAACAGACTCATAAAAGTAGTCTAATAAGATCCCTGCTCAGCCACCCATTCATTCATATATCCATCCATCCTTCCTTCGATACATCCATCCTTCCATTCATCCATCTACCTCTCCATCCAACCCTCCTTCCATTCATCTATCCCCTCCAGCCATACGTCCGTCCAACAATCCATCCATTGATTCATTCACTTACTTGGTGCGGATATCAGGGTCCTCAAAGCTGGAGTGGCACATCTCACTAAAGCGTGACACAAAGAAGTCATAGCTGCGGTGGTAGGAGGGTGTGTCCTCTTCTATGTTGGCAAACTTCACAAACTGGAGGCGGGAGGCAGAGAGAAAGACAAAGATGGGGAGGAAAGGAGAGAGATGAGAACTTTCATCTTTCATCGCTCACAGTAGGAGTGGAATGCCCTACCAAAAACTGCCCTAAATAAACACCTTCAGGAGGCTGCAATTCGAAAATGGCCCCTGTCAAAGTCTTAACCTAACCACCCCCCTCCCCGAACTCTTCCTCTTTTTTATCTAGTACATATTTCTTATTTTTTCATACCATAGTAACCTGTAAGCTGATTGTATGACGTTCTGTATAGTAGTGTGTATATCTGTCTGTCTCTTATATGTCATCATGATTTGTGTGCGTGGGGATCTCATTTTAAACAAGCTCAGTGCTTTATGAGCCTTCCAGTTTAGTAGACCTTATATTGTGAATTTGTACTTCCATGTACTGTTGTTCTCATGTCTTAATAAATAAAGTATATCAATCAATCAATCAATCAAAACCTCACCTCTATAACATCAACACCAGAACAATATTTAAAGTCTGCTACTCAAAGGACCAACAAAATATACAACAATATATACGTATATATTCAAAATATATTTATATATAGGACACATGGTTATAATTTTCAATCTAATAGGGCCGTACAGATAAATGATGAATAGCTTGTATTCATTTAACAAAATGGAAAGCGTAGCCTTTTAGAAAAACCCCCCTGGGAAGACCACTGTCCCACTGGGGAAGAAAATGTCATCCTTTAAACACACTGACATTTAGCTTCACAGCACTCTCCCAATTAATAAATTAACAAGTGCTCATCTTTGCAAAAACTAGACAGGGCGGTACACACAGAGGTGGACGAAGTACTCGACCCCAGTACTTGAGTAAGAGTACAAATTTACTCCACTACAAGTAAAAGTAGCTCAGTCAAAATGTTACTCAAGTAAGAGTAAAAAGTAATTGCTTTTAAATATACTTAAGTATTCAAAAGCACCAATGCAACTCCTTGCAACTGCCGTTGGGGATAATGGTTGCAAGTAGTTGCATGTTGCAAGGAGTTGCATGGTGAATCATTGGTGTAGATGTGGAGTGGGCTTAAAAGTACTCAGTACTTTACAGCCTTCCTAGAAATGTATCTTAAGTAAAAGTAAAATATTTGTCTTGGAAATGTACTCAAGAAAGAGTAATAAGTATCAAACAAATCTAATACTCAAGTAAAGTACAGATCCTCAGAATCTGTACTCAAGTACAGTACCTCAAGTACATTTACTCCGTTACTGTCCACCACTGGCGGTACACTTCCTGAAATGAACCTGTGAGTTGAGTGTTCGGTCACAGTTACTGTCTGTTATTTCATTCACCCATTTATATCCTGTATTATTCTATATTCTGTAGGCCTATATTTCGTTTTTGGTTGCAACATATAGATATACAGTATACAACATACTGTATAGATATACAGTAGATCTTACCTCAGTAACCCAAGGATGGTGCAAATCCAATATTGTATACAGTATTATGACATGCTGTCGGATGTCAGTTTATTTAAATATTCTACACTTCATTACCTTGTACCTTATCCTACTATAATTCTAGTAACCTCTGTTTGTCCGTGTGTAGTGGTGTCACAACCCGGTTCTCCTCACTGGCTGGAGCAATTGCTCTGATCTTGCACACAGCCATTGACCATTACCATCTGAACGCAACTGTGAAGCCCGTTTTTCAATTTCATCAAATCTCAGCTTCTTATTAGCGTTTATGTGTCAAACAATGTCGCCTCCCGGGTTGCCAGATCATGTGCGCATATCCCCCCACGCCTGCGTCGACCGGGTATGGTCTAGTAATTATAACTTGTATAACATGACTTCTATTATACATTGTAACATATACTGTATGTATATCCTACATATAATTAACAGAATGTCAGTCTGTCTGTCTGTCTGCTTGGTTGATTGATTGATTGATTGATGTACTTTATTTAGTAAGACATGAGAACAGTACATAACAGTACATGGAAGTACAAATTCACAATACAAGGTCTACTAAACTGGAAAGCTCATTAAGCACTAAGCTTGTTTAAGATGAGATCCCCATGCACACAAATCATGATGAGGTTCTCCTCAGTGGCTGAAGCAATTGCTCTGCAGTTGCACATGGCCATTCATCATTAGAAAATGGCCACCATGACGAAACCTGTTTTTCACTTCACCCAAATTCAAGCTGTTTATTAGCATTTTTTGTTGTTGTTTTGTTTATGGTTTTTATTCAGCATAGGTAGCAGTAGGTTGGTTTTAACACTTCACCTGCCAGAGTTATTTCAGATTTTTTGCTGTTGTCTGCCAGAGATTTTTCATTGAAATTAAAAAAGTACCGAGATACAGAATTTTAAAGTTTTGAGTTAACAAGGAAGTGGATGGGAGTCTAAATCTTCAAAAAATCATATCTCCTTGGTCTTTGGGTCAAATAATAAAAAATAAAAAAAAAACATTTAAAAAAAAAATTCAATTTTTTTAATTTTTCAATAGAACGCATTTATGCGATCTTGGCGGCCAAGTGCGCTATTTAATAGATCGCATTTATGCGTGATTGGCAGGAATTGAGTTAACAAATACAGATGCAGTAAGACTCATGCCTTTTTTCTTTTTCTTACATACAGGGACAAACAGTACAATACGAAACAATTCACACCCAACATAACATTTAACACACAAGGTACAAGGTTGGTTCAGTTTTAAACGACACATAATTCTCCTCATACCCTCCCTCCCTCATGGGTCCTTAGTCACCGTTCAATTCACCACATGGAAAAAAAAATACATAAAAAAAAAAGCCTGAAGAGAAAAACATTACATTATTAACATTAAAAAATTAGCGTTTTTATGTAAAAGAATGTCGCCATGGTAACGGCCCCTTGAGCTATGGGTTGGCCCCCCGATCTATAGGATGAATGATCAAACTGCGCATGCGTGGAATCCACAGACCCTCTCTGTTAGACTGTTGCCGTCTGGCACAACACACACAGACAACCTGCTTAAACTTAAAGGACTTTCATTTACGAGTACATTTCTGGTTGTGTGTCTGTGTGTGCACTGTGGGTCCAGGACACGGCGACAGGACGAGCATGTGTGGTTTGTGTGGGGGGAGGGGTGTTCGCAACGCGTGCTGTGTGTGGTTCGCGACGTGATGGGACACGCTCGTGCTGTGTGTGTGTGGGTTTGCGTGTGTGTTCACTGTGGGTCCAGGACGTGGCCACGGGAGGCGTGCGGGTCCGTCCGCCCGTGTGTGTGTGTGGGTCTGTGTGTGTGGGGACGCGATGACGTGTGTGTGTGTGTGTGTTGGAACTGTTGCAGGTATCAATAATCACTTTCCATCCCTGATATACTGTCTGTGCACAGCGCATAACCCAAACTGCACTTTGGGTGCTCATATCCCCCGACGGGTATGGTCTAGTACAGTATATAAATAGGTTGTATATAGGTTGTTGATAACATGACACATGCACACACATTTTACAGTAGCCTACAGTGATACCTACACAAATCGTTAATAAACAGATCAGGCCCAGCACCAGAAAAAAATACAGAGTGCAATACAATCCATAAGAGGGGGGGCGGAGGCACCCGAAACGTGATATATCTTTAGTATATATATATATCGTCTCTGTCGGGTGGAAACCTCAAATGTCCAAAACTGTTACTTAGTATCAAAAGTAGCAGATCTACAACCTCAAAAGGCAGATCTACAAGCTCATAGCACGGCAATCAGGGCCACGCTATGAGCTTGTATATCTGCTATTTTTGAATAGCCAAGGACATCTAAAATGACACAGATGCGTTCCCGAATTTAATGGGTTAACGTTAGCTTCCCTTTATTCAGTACAGCTGTAATCTCCTGGTTGTTGAACTGAACCTCCTAAACTGCCTAAAACGGTCCACGTTTCAATGCAATAAACACTGTTATTTAGCGTTGATAACGCTAAAAAACGTCCTCTTGGGGGCATTGCCCCAAGAGGACGGTTGCGCCAATTTGAGTGAAGTCCATTTTTAAACCTGCGAGCCAAGCAAATTCTAGTCTTATAAGAGTCTAGAATCTAATACGTGGAGCTGCCCACCTCGTCAGTCACTGTCTGTCACATTAATGCGGAACCGGAAGCACGGCAAGTCAATACCTGAATGTTATTGGATATCATCAGAGTCCTCCTTGTACATAATACATGGATTAAAGCAAAATAAAATCTCACAAACGACTGAAACTTTTTGTTAAGGCAAGTCCGAACTTGTGAACGCACCCCCCCACCCACACACAAGCACTCTGTTTCCTAAACGATTAGCACAACATGTAGAATGTTTTGGTAATATTGTGCTAAATCCATGTTCCTGGTGTTCTACATGCAGAATGAAGAAATGACAGATTGAGGCTTTAACCTTTGCTTTCATGACATATCCAAGACCATTATGGTTTTTATGGAAGACGCTTCGGAACATGTACCCTATTGATAGTTTGAGCACTTTTTTTTCACCTTAAAATAACTCCGATCTACAAGCTCACAACGCGTCGCACTACGACCCATTGTGAGATCGGCCATCTTTCTCTGTGCGACATGCTTCCATTGAAGACTTCTATAGAGTCCAAATGACTGAAATCAATCATGGCGACTGAGGACTTTAATCCATGATAATACCATACACATGAACAGCAGATGTATAGGGTACTGGAACAATGTAGGGTCACTTAACTGTGGCTCAAGTCCCGCTTAGCACCATTGTTAATCCAGGCATGATACATGTACACACATATGAGTATGTGACAAATTAAGTCTTTGAAGCTCTTGAATCTAATTACACCACAGCACAACTGAATGACTGAAGTTCAGTCAAAAAAAGGGTATCAAAAAGTCTTTGAGCAACCTGACAAAAGCTTTTAATATTTACAAAATAAAACAGGAGAGCTGATTCAACTCATTCCTATCAACAAAAGCTTTTTAGTTATACATTTACATTCAAATCCTTAACTTTACATTGACCTTGACTGGGCCAGCTGAAGATTTATTTGACCATACTGTGTGCAAGCACACATCCGAGTCTGACAGAGAGACAAGTGTGTCTGAGAGAGATTGATATTAGAGAGGAGATTACGAGTCTGGAGAGGGATGCACGCTCAATCTCTGTATATGACTACAGAGTGATGCTAGTAGTGTGGACTCTAATCTGATTTGTATCCGGTGTCCTCCACTGAACTAGCTGACAGCAGCTTGCAACATCACAATGACAGATGTTCCCCCTCTCTCGGGCTTCATTTCTCAAACACAGATATTAGTCTCTTCCCTTGCCTGTCGACGTTGCTTCGTGCCATGAATCCACCTGATGTCCCAGGAAACAATTCGGATTTTGAAGGGGAAAGAATTCCTTTCCTTAGTGACCGACATGCTTTTTGTGTAAATTTATTTTGGTTCAAGATTTTCAAGATAGTTACAACATCTTACATAAGTAAAGAGTACGTACATAGATGTGGACAGATGGACGGTCCTGCCCCTCTCTTTGATCGGGAGGGTGGAGATAGTACGTATGAACATCTTGCCTAGACTACTATACCCATTCCAAATGCTCCCCATACCAGTACCGATCTCTACATTTAACTCCGTAAATAAATTGATTTCGAGATTCATCTGGCAAGGTAAACGTCCAAGAATTCGATTTAAAACATTGCAACTGGCCAAGAACGCAGGTGGACTGGCCGTCCCCAATTTTAAGTATTATTTTTGGGCGGCCCAACTGAGGTCCATGACCATGTGGTTGGAGGATGTTGAATCAACTAGATGGTTAAAAATTGAAAAATCTCTATGCATACAGGCACAACTAGCAGCCCTCCCTTTTTCGGGACATAATATCAATGTAGACGCCATTGGTGCCTGGTCGAGGTTCACAATGAAAATATGGAAGGATGTTCAGAAAGAGTTTAGACTGCCTCTCTCAACATCTGGCCTGTCTTCAATTGGATGTATTAGGGGTTTTGTACCATCAAGGCTGGATGCTGGATTTGGGGGGTGGAGACGGCTAGGGTTGAGGTTTGTTCATCAGTTATGTCACTCCAGCCAGCTAAAGTCATTTGATCAACTCAGAAACGAGTTTAACCTTCCTAGAACTGACTTTTTTAGATACCTCCAACTTAGGCACTTTTTAGAAAATCACGAGGACTGGGACAAAATTAGAAGCCCCTATGGTCTAGAATCCTTTCTGATTGACATCCAAAAGGGAGCAAGTGGAAAAATTATTTCTAACTTGTATCAAAATCTATTATCAATGGCTCCCAGTGACACTCTTTATATAAAAGCAAAGTGGGAGGCTGAAATACAACAAGAGATTACACAAGAAGAGTGGGTTGATGCCTGCACTGAAGCGCACAAAGTAACTAACTCTAATTCTTGGAGAGAATATCAGTGGAAAATTATGAGTAGGTTTTTTAAGACCCCGTTACTGACTGCCAGAGCAGGCTCTACTCCTACAAGCGAGTGCTGGAGGAGATGTGGTGAGCAGGTTGGGGACCATTCACATATATTTTGGGCATGTCCTAAAGTACGGCAGTTTTGGAATGTAGTATTCAGCGATATTAATAAAGTCTTTGATACTCAAGTACCACAAGATTTCAAGACGGCTATTCTAGGAATTGTGCCGACGGGTTTCGAAGGCAGGAAGAATATTTACCTCCTTCAGATACTGTTAACAGCAGCCAAAAAATGCATCACAATCAATTGGTTGAGTCTGCTCCCTCCGACCCCCGAGCAATGGTTGAATAAAGTCAAAGAGATTAGAGATATGGAAAGAATCACTTATTTGTTGAGGCTACAAAACGAGCAATTTACCAAAAAGTGGACGCCTTTTGCACGCATTGAGTTATAAGATTTATATCTTTTATAAAGAGATTTGTATTGTGTGTATTTTGATAACTTGAATGTGCGGTATGTGTGTGGATATTTACATAATGTATTACAAGTGTAGGTGTGAGGATATTGTACATTCTTCGGTTCTTTGATGTTTGTATATTTCTCTTTTACTCCTGATTTTTATTTTATTTTATTAACTGTATGTCTTTTGTTTTGCTTTACCTTTCTTATTCTTTTACGCTTTTGTTGTTGCTGTCTATGCATAAATGTGTCGATCTGATGATAACAATAAAAAATAAAAAAAAGTTGCAAAAAAAAAAAAGAGTACGTACATAAATGTAAACATTATTTTGTTTTGGGTCCTCACACATTTGTGTAGCATTACAAATGTTAACAGTAACAAATAAATAAGAAATAAAGATAAGCAGAGAAAAGAAGATGTATAATAAGGAAGAACAGAAGTAATCATACACGCTTGTCAAAGATGTCAAGTTTGTCCTTGCTTGTGCAAGGCGCTGAAATATTGCTGGGATTGCGGGCAAAATTGCAAGCCGTCACATGCTATATATACTATAATTCATGGAATTTGTGTGTGTGTGCGTGTGCGTGTGCGTGTGCGTGTGCGTGTGTGTGTGTGTGTGTGTGTGTGTGTGTGTGTGTGTGTGTGTGTGTGTGTGTGTGTGTGTGTGTTACACACACAATTTGTCCATGGCATTATTCTGACAGCGTCCAACCGTTCGGTCTCATACTTGGCATGTGTTTCATATAACCTCCGAGGGGTACAGAGCCGAATAGTAATTCGGACGGCTCAATGGTTTGTGAGACAGGAAAAATTACGAATACCGGTATCTATAGGCCTATCTGTCGGCCCCGGGTCCGAGAAAGAGGCAGAAACACTGAGTGTTCGGGAGATTGTATGCATCGGCTTCCCCAAAGAGGCCTGAAAATTAGCCTGAAGTGTGAACACTCACTGAGTTGGTTCCCAAGATCTGCAGATTGGGTTTGTCCGACTCCAGCAGCTTACGGACCATCTTTAAGAAGCTCTCCACAAACAGGTTGATGCTCTGACAGTGACAGGCCATCAGCAGCTGGTCCAGGGCCTCCATGGCTATGCACACATATCTGAAACATAAGGGTCAGGAAGAGACAATGACATCTTTAACAGCACACCTATTGCATTACATAACATGTTTATGTTTAGTATAATAAATACACCCTACAGCAGCCATGGATCGTATGACTCAAGCCAAAGCCAACATGAAATAATTGTCCCAATATCTCCTCTACCTAGGTATTACCTAGGTGGCCTTTCATTCAATCACACTCCTAATCTTAGTATCACCTTCACCTGGGCTTCATTCAATTCAATCAAGCTTATGTGTGTGGCTTATGACTGTGGCACTTCAGATAATGAGTTGTGCGTGAAGGGCACGTTATTTGTCATGGACAGAGATGGCCGAGATTAAAGATGATAGACGGTGGCCTGGATCGCTGGCGTAGCGGTCCAGGCACCTAGGCTCAATGTAGCCTGACAGCACGTCGCGGGTTCGAGTCCCAATCCCGATGGCCTTTGCTGCATGTCACTTTCCATTTCCTGTCAGCCTACTGTCCAGTCAATAAAGGCATAAAAGCCCCAAAATAAAGAAAATAAAAAGATGATAGACGGTTTTCTGTGGGTGTTGGGTGTATGGAAGGGCAGCAGAGCAACCAGGCGATGCGTACCCATATCTGTGTCGGGCGACGTCCCTCGACAGCCTCTCAGACAGGTAGGCTCCAATGCGGTCCAGCTTCTCCGGAGCAGACAGGGCGTAGAATGTCAGCTTCTCCATGTTGGCCTTCACCAGCCCATCCTGACAAAGAGGGGGTCAAGGTGTTTGTATGATTGTAAATTACTAGCAGCACTGTGATGTAGTGAACAATGAATCTCAGTAGCTCATGCTGTATATTATTGTTGTTCAACTGGAAACATAACCAGATCACTGAGTTCACTCTCAAACTCTCCCCCAGCCATGACCCACTTCCCTGTAGTGCAGACTGGGGTAAGGTGATATGAGATCCCGTTTTAACATTCAGACACAGCCCAGCAATGGAAACAGACTCACTGAAGCGCAGAGATAGAGTCAAGTACAGATACTCGCATACATTCACACAGAAATGAGAAATGCAGACAGAGGGAAGTCACACAGATTTATAATGATTGTATTGCCTGTAAACAGAGCAGGATGATGTGACTTTAAAGTGTGCATATTTATGGTCCAGACGTCAATATTAAGTAGTTTCGCGTAGACAGATGATCGGAGATTTCCGCCTGCTAAATGTCTGAGGAAATCTAAATTAAATGGGAACAATGGAAAGAATCAGCACCAACAACCCTACATCTACACTGCTTTGAAAATCAATCCTGACACAGTCCCAGTATGAAGGACCACCCATTAGTCCTTGCATTGGTTCTGCAATAGAGTATGTTTTTAAATCTCTGACGTGTTTCCACCCAGTTCTAGGCCTACACTGAATTTACTGTAAATGTCTCCTGAGTGTGATTATGTGAGTGTTGGGTTCACACAAGCAATGCATGTATGCATGTCACACACACTAGAGCTTAGGAGACATCCGTTAATTTTTAGTGTTATCTTTGATATGTGGCAAATCACTTACCAACGTAGAAATGCCCATTGATTTACTCCACAAATCCCCCTGTCGACCCCCACCGTTGGCATAATACGAGGCGCGACGATAGCCCAAATTCGCCTATTTTAACAAATGCAAAGTCTGTTTTTTTTCTCCTAGCACTCATTGTGGAGCCCCATGAGACCCTTACGGGCGATGAAAGCCCGACAAGCTAACCGCTAATAACAGAAAGAGCTAACGCTGGCTGCTTATCTCTCTGCCTGGCAACACCAGGTTGCCAGGTTTCGGAGAGAAACAAGCAACGAGCGTTAGCCCGTTCTGTTATTAGCGGTTAGCTTGTCGGGCTTTCATCGCCCGTAAGGGTCTCATGGGGCTCCACAATGAGTGCTAGGAGAAAAAAAACAGACTTTGCATTTGTTAAAATAGGCGAATTTGGGCTATCGTCGCGCCTCGTATTATGCCAACGGTGGGGGTCGACAGGGGGATTTGTGTAGTAAATCAATGGGCATTTCTACGTTGGAAAGTGATTTGCCACATATCAAAGATAACACTAAAAATTAACGGATGTCTCCTTTAAGATTTTTGCCCGAACCCGACGGGACCCGACCCGGACCGTCGGCACAGGCTGGGCCGGGTCCAATTGATCACGTATTTGTCGGGCTTTGGGTCGGGCTGGGCTAGGCAACAAAATGCTTTTTTTTTTAATTCAAATAAATGCATATATTAATTAATTTGTAAAATTAACAGACTGTTGGAAAAGGGTGAATGACTCCTGTTCTTAACGAATTACCAAGATTTTATGAGAAAAAAGGCTTAATTGCATGCACCAATTAAGCTTGTTTAGAAAAATGACGGTCTACGGGCTGGGCTGGGCCCAATGTGTCAATTGTGTATCGGGCTTTGGTTTCCTGTGTGCACACGAATGTGTATATGAGAGAGAGAGAGAGAGAGAGAGAGAGAGAGAGAGAGAGAGAGAGAGAGAGAGAGAGAGAGAGAGAGAGAGAGAGAGAGAGAGAGAGAGAGAGAGAGACAGAGAGAGACAGAGACAGAGACAGAGACAGAGACAGAGAGAGAGAGAGAGAGAAAATCCCTCAAATACCGTGGAGTGGGGGAAGTCACTCAGAAGAGGAAGTGTCAGTCGAAATTCTCACCTCTGGGTCCTCTGGAAAGATGTTGTCTACCAGCCTCTTGTACCGAGGCCTCAGCGCCCCGCAACATCCACACACACCTGTGGGAAAAATTACCAGAGGGTTGGGGGGAAGGAGGGGTGCAGAGAGAGAGAAAGAGTCAAAATCTATAAAATGTTGATAATAGGATTAGCCTAAATGTGATGGAAACAAGCTAAATTAGAGTTTGTGTGAAAAAAGAAAACCTGGTGTGGAAGAACAAGTACACCTTGCGTTTTGAGCCCCTCGTTGACTAAGGAGCACACTAAAGAGGATTGCTATTTGCATGCCGATCCAGACAACCTAGACAGAGGCTTCTGAGAATAAGAACAATGGGGGGAGGCATATTCATCACCACAGCACTGCTGAGAGACTCTGGAAAGAATCTGTCTGAGGAGTGAATCCCTGGCATAGTCTAAGCTGTTCCTGAAAGATATTATTCACTGAAGACATAGAAAAGCCAGGCTGAGAAAAGGTGAATCCCACACAAAGACGTCAGAGGATGGGTCACACGCAGAAAAGAATTGCTGTCCTAATTAAAGTCAGTCACAAAAAGAAAAATGCTACACACACGTGTTCACTCATACCCTCACTCAGTCGTCGTTGTGCCGTGCCCCCCCCCCCCCCCACACACACACACACACAGCCCCGGCTTAGCGGAAGTGTTTTAGGTGCTGCAGCACAGGGCACCAACCTTGGGGGGGCACCAAACGGCAGGGAGAAAGTGGGTGCGTTCGGAAATTGCGCACCGGAGCGCACTCGCCTATTAGTTTGTATCGGCCAGTGCGCTCAGTCCTATATTTCCGAACGCACCCACAATGAAAACAGAACTATTGCCGAAGAGCGCCGAAATTTAGAAGCAACGGCTGCTGAAGGAGCGCTGAAACGTTGAAACAGGCCTGTGAAACATAGATGATCCGCGCCGTACGAACCCCCCCCCCCCCCCCCCCCCCCTTGCACACACACATATACTGAGGAGAGCAGTGTAAGTGCAACAACTGCTCTGTTGAGTTTGCAGTGAGGATAATGCTGGCCACACCGCTACTGTACTGAGATCTTCAGCAGTGGTGAGTCATAGGGGGTCCCAGGGAGAGAGATGAAACTGGAGGAGAATAAATCCTAATGGATGTTGTGCGTCGAAAATAGCAGACCTACAGTACAAGCTCACAACCATGGCACATTGTGAGCTTGCAGGTCGACTATGTACAGTAAGAACTTGACCCTTCAAACCCACACCCCCACAGGGGAGCCTGAACAAACAGCTACACTGTTTTTCAAGCAACTTCAAGTCTGTACAATAACTAACTAGGTTAGCTTACATAGAAAAGAAAAAAAAGATGCAATGGCATGACTTTTTTTTAAATAATTCCTCCTCCCCATCCTTCCTTCCCTTTCTCCATTGGAGTAAACATACAGTGTGTGTTACAGATCAGAAGGACGCTCTTTTCTACTTGTCCCCTGATACATCATCAGTGGCCTTCGTGTTGGAGGACGAACGCTAGGCAGGATGCCCTATAAAAGCCTTTGAACAGAGGGAAAAGCAAGCCATCTGCGCTGTTTTGACTAAAACAGCTTTGGGTGAAGGGGTGCGTGCGTGCGTGTGTGCGTGTGTGAGTGTGTGCGTGTGTGCGTGTGTCGGTGTCCACAAGGAGAGGGCGAAGTGTGCCTCAAGGCCTCCGTTTCCCCCCAAAGTTCTACCGGTGCTCAACTCCACAGCGGCACGCTCCGCCTGCTCTCTCTCTGTGTCTATTCATAGCCTCTGTCCTCCATCACTTCAAACGATAATGAGCCCCCCTACACACATGCATATCACCCCCCATCCTCTCCGTACTCCCCCCCTCCGTCTCTCTATGTATTGGCCCGGAGCCCGGCTGTAGGGGTCACTGATACATTAATGACAACACAGCAGCCCCAACACCCCCCAGCTGGGGAGGGAGGTGCATGATGGAGAAAGAGAGTCACAGAGAGGGGGAGAGAGGAACTGAAAGAGAGCTAGAAGACAGAACAGGGGGGGAGACGTCGTGCCGTGTGTTGGGTGAGTCACAGATGAGTGCTACAGTACTGCATGGTGTAGAGTCACCATCAAGGAGAATAACATGAAGGTCTGCCCCTTCTCCCTCTGCACAGGAGGACACAGAGAGAGACCTTCAGAGGATGTGGGGGGGGTGACAACTTGAAGAGAACAGATATTAAACATAAAATACAAAATTATAGAAAATCCCTTTGCTTTTTTAAGTTTGTTAGGAAGGAAGCAATTCTGACCTACTGTGGTCCCTGCATTGTAGGTTGATGTCTATAAAAGCTGCAGAACACGGCACTTTGCGAGCCTATCCTCCGCTCCACTCAAAAGTAATCTGGTTAATAACTCCTAATTAGTAATTGTGTCTGGAAAGTGACAATTAGTATGAATGAAGGCCACTGTTCAGTGATAAGATAATGCAATTATTAGCCTTATTAGACAGTCATACTGAAGTACTGTACAATGAAACATTGACGACGAGGGGGTTACAATAAATTGTAGGGAACGATTGGTAGAGGTAGTGTGTACTAATGCTTTATTGAGCTGCTCCTTTGAAATGATAATTTGGGTGTCAGTTTCGGTGCAACTCAGGCAGACAGGCGAGTACACACCAACGTAATTTCATAAGACATCCACTGGACAAGTCAGTTGCAATGCCTGCAGTCAGTGCCAACATGTCTTTTCATGCTCAATCAAATTCACAGTGCAATTGCAAATATTTCTAAAAGGCTACAGTTAAATGCATCTCTCCTGACAGTTAAGTTATATAATCATCCATTTGACACAAAAAGCATCAAATGCTTTATAATCCCACATTCGATGCAACAAGCATCAAATGAATGCAATGGAGAATGGCCATAAATGATTTCCCGTTAGCATCTTGCACTTAAGTTTGGCTCCCGCAGAGTTTGCTCTTAAGAGATTGCTGCGTCCTGCATTCTGACATGGGAGTCAGTGACCTTTTAAGAACTTTGTAACCATTTTCTGTCTGTTTAATTTAATTGCTCTCGGTGTGTGTGTGTGTGTGTGTGTGTGTGTGTGTGTGTGTGTGTGTGTGTGTGTGTGTGTGTGTGTGTGTGTGTGTGTGTGTGTGTGTGTGTGTGTGTGTGTGTGTGTGTGTGTGTGTGTGTGTGTGTGTGTGTGTCTCTCTCTCTCTCTCTCTCAATATGTACATGGGGCCCTCAACCAATCACCACAGCAACCAGGCAGCTAATAAAGAAGCTATTTTTAGCCCTATAACAACAGGTGCATTAACAGATTACATTCTCCAGTTCCCCCAGGTACCCTTCCTGCTTAAACTTTCCACATTAGGCCGAGTGACACAGACGAACAGCAGAGAAAGGAGAACGGCAGAGGAAGACGGTCAAATGGAAGACCTAGAGAACGCACCAGCCCGGGACATAACAGTCACTCGCTGTGTTATATCTGCACCTGCTGTCACAAAGCTGTTCTGTTGCTAATGCTCACACAGACATGTGGCGGACAAATGTGAATAAATCACAGCCTAGACACCCCACAATGACATTATTAAACACATTTTGGATCTGTGTTTGTATGTGTTAGTGTATGCAGAGAGAGAGGGACATTATTAAACACGTTTTGGATCTGTGTTTGTATGTGTTAGTGTATGCGGAGAGAGAGGGACATTATTAAACACGTTTTGGATCTGTGTTTGTATGTGGTAGTGTATGCGGAGAGAGAGGGACATTATTAAACAGATTTTGGATCTGGGTTTGTATGTGTTAGTGTATGCGGAGAGAGATGGACATTATTAAACACATTTCGGATCTTGTATGCATTAGTAAAGTGGGTTCCAGCGATCCCCAGGGGTCCTTGAGGGGGTTACAGGGGGTCCTCAGCAAAATGAGGAACAGTACATTTCCACTATTGTTTCACTCATAACAAGTTAATCCAATAAGAGAATATATAATATATAAAGAGAGAGACAACCTACAGCTGGGGTCTTGTATTGCTGGGTAGGTGAGCTCACACTAAACATAGCCCTACCAGCGGAAAAGCCACATAACACTGTGTAATTCAGCAAGCAAACAGCTCAGTCATAGGAATGTACCTGTACATGCTACAAACACCCCCCCCCCCCCACACACACACACACACACACACACACACACACACACACACACACACACACACACACACACACACACACACACACACACACACACACACACACACACACACACACACACACACACACACACACACACACACACACACACACACACACACACACCCCTACCTGTGCAGACTGCCTGTATTATGCTCCTAGTGATAAATAAAGGCACTGAATATTATGAATAAAAGGAGAAAAGGAGATAAAGAAAAGCAGAGAGGCTGATATTTTTTTTAACAGCCAAAGAGGGTAACTTGTGATTTGTAGACTGAATGGCAAGTGCGCTCAGAGCATTGATACTCACATACCTACATGTGCTACTGGACAGAGGCAATCAATGGGACTACAAAATGTCACTGTGCAATAAATAACGGGTATGGCACATTAGAACAGCCCACCTATACGAACAGATGAAAAACAACCGGTGTGACATGACTGTTAGGAGAGAGCAAGAGGATGCTAAAGTCATTTAAACTAGAATGACAAACGCTCCAACTGATAGATTGTCCTGTCTGTCAATGGTGTGCAGGGAATACCAGCCTACAAAAACATTGCATAAAAAAGGTGCCATGAATTTACTCCATCCGTCTTGTTCGCATGGAATCAGGCAGCCAAACAAATGCACATTACACTTATAGTGAGCGTTCCAGTGGGTATGACAAGAATGTCTACATTATTCCCACATCTATAGGCCGCGTGGGATCCAAAACACAAGTCTGTTCAGATCCAGCGTGGGTGGCGACTACCACACTGTCACTGATATATAGTTCCACCTGTCAACAAATCTTCATGATGCAAGGCCGATCCGCTGTGCTATGAATCACTGTCAGACAGGCTCCCATATTGGGTGTGAAGGACCCAGGACCATAGCTCAATTGCAGTGGAAAGCATGACTGAACTTCATCTGGCAACATGCAGCATACGCATGTTGAGTCACTACTACAGTAAGTATGAACACAGGCTCTTCCCATCAACAATCCACTAGCACAAAGCAGCTCACAGGCTAACTTTTGCATTAAATCAGAGCTATTCAATTAACAAGCTGTTGACAAATACCTATTCTGTCAGAACCCTTAGTAATATTCTTGACCATGGAGCGCAGTAAACAAATTCAGCAGTGTATATTTGCCAATACCCACCTCCACTTCCAAGGAGAGCATCCAAGCTTTTATTGCATACAGCATATGGGCTCCTTTATCAAAACGTACGCAAATACACGCAACTGAAATTGTAGTACTGCTTGAATCCTGCAGATCACTGAATGAAGTACGAAAACACAAGAGCTACTGTATAAGCTTTCCAGAACAGCACGGATCGTCACTATCACACATGTAGGTGTACCATAACACCCAGTCTGAGTGGAGCACACCATGCACAAACACGCTGAGATCCAAGCACACGCTAAACAGCAATTTGAGCAAGTAAAAAAAAAAGAAAGTGTACCTAAATTAAGCAATCCACCATCACCGAAAATATACATGTCCAAAATAAAAGCCTGCTCTTCATAACACTGCAATTCAGCAGGGCGGTAATCTCCTCATGAGAGACCAAGTCACAATATGTGGCAACATGAGAGAGAGACGTTCCCCTCAGTCTGTCACAGGACAGAAGAAAATGCAAACCATCTATAGAATGTAGGGAAACTCGCTCTACAACAGATGCCTCACATTGCTTTATAAAATGGCCAAGACAGACACCAGAAACCCAACCACACATATATACACAACAGGCACACCCACACAGAGTGAAATAATTGTCATTCTTACCGTACATCGGTCCTGATGTTGAATTGTCTGATTATAGACGCCTGCAGCCTCACTGATGAAGACACTCATACAGATGCATGCGCCACTGATCCAAGAGGGGCACTGAGAATTTCTCAAACACACACTGCCTACTCTGGGTTTGAAAGCCTGCACATGTGCAAGCTAAAAGCCACGCAAACACATGTCGTGATTGGTGCAGAGGCTGGCTTGACGCGATGAGCTACATACACACATGCGCACGCGGATGCAAGGACGCGCAAAGTGTGACGTGATGACCTTGGCTTCTCCCCCGTGTGCGTTCTGCAATAGCGCTCCTTCTCAAGATTGTAGCGCTGTTTCACACAGAGATGCAGGCGCGCAAAATCCTCCCCCGGATCAAAGACAGAGAGGCAGAGAACCCGTGCACCAGAGTGGTAGAGAGGGACAAACCCTCCCTCCCACCCACGCAATCTTCCTCTCTCTCCATCTCTCCATCTCCCCGCCCCCTGCCTGCATCACACTTTCCCTCCTCAGTCTTTCCATGCCTCGTGTTTCTCTATCCGTCCATTCACCAACGCCCCCCATTCCCTCCTATTAATCATCATTATTTCTCTGGCTTTACAGGTTTACCCCTGATTTATACTTGGTTGTGCGCCAGAGTCACGCACTGAAAATAGCAGATCTACAAGCTCACAATGTGTCACATATTATGAGCTTGTAGAGATATTTACAGTGCAGGACATGATGCGCAACCAAGTATAAATCAGGCATTATAGTTTTATGTATGGTCTGATTTGTGTTTCCTCTGTATTCATTTAGCAGTGATGCACCACCACAGCAAGGACATTTGCCATGACTGTAAACATAAACATCGTAATTTAGCCTTAATGTTATCTATAACTTAACTACAGTAAGGGTAGTCCAGGTGTTGAATTAAGGATTTCTTCAAAGTACAGAGGAAACACTACTGATAGAAATATTAATACAAATAAATTTGAGTTGCACAGAAGCAGCAGTACTATAATCATAAATCTGTGTATGTACTGTCCATACTCTGGGCATCCAGGTGACGCAGGGGTAAAGTACCTGCTCACCACCGCAGCGGCTGGCGGCTGCGGCTCAAATCCTCCGCAGTGCCTCCAGCTTGGCATGGCGCTCCAACGAACACAATTGGCCGTGTTCGTGGGTGGGCAGGACCAACTCCTACAGGTTGGTCAGGGCGTCTGTTTACCAGGGTTTAGAACTGAAAGGAATAGCGTGTTTCTCTGTATGCTTTATGTCCTCCCGGTGAAACTCGTCACCATCAGGTGAAAAGAAGCGGCTGGCAACTTCATGTGTATCAGAGGGGACACAGGGTTGTCTACTCTACACCCTCCCACATGACCAACTGTATGGATTGATAGGGACTACAGGTGATGGGAAAACTGGGAATTAGCATAACAACTAAATTGGGAGAAAAAGGGGGAAACATGTAAACATATTTTCTTTTCTTTTATTGTACATACTGTAGACCTAAAACTTTCAATAATAAATCTCTACTCCCGAGATGCCCCCTTTTCTACACAAACCTTCAACCTACCATCCTACTATCCTATCCTACTATCCTACTATCCTACTATAATTCTAGTAACCTCTGTAGTGGTGGTGAAGACACCCGGTTCTCCTCACTGGCTGGACCAATTGCTCTGATTTTGCACACAGCCATTGACCATTACCATCTGAACACAACTGTGAAGCCCGTTTTTCAATTTCATCAAATCTCAGCTTCTTATTAGCGTTTTTCTGTCAAACACTGTCGCCATGGTTACGGGGCTGCCCAGCTATGGGACGAACTGCCTCCCGGGTTGCCAGATCATGTGCGCATATCCCCCCACGGCTGCGCTGCGCCGACCGGGTATGGTCTAGTACCTTTAATTTACATTAAAAAAACGGGGGCGTTTTTTTCATGCGAATAATACGTTTTTTTTAAAAACCTTATAAAGTCAATGCAAGCTTCCACATCAATTTCGGGGAGCAAAAAAAGCGTATTTTATTTATTCGGACCGAAAAGAGTCAGAATTTTGCGTATATTCGCATAGTCGCCGGTGTGTAATGACCTTAAGAAATCACAAACAAACCACTGCATCCTTCCCCTTCTGTCTTAAGTACTAACAACCAGTACAAACAAAAGCTGACTTTCTAACACACTGATAAGTAACAGAATACAAGCACACCATTCCCGATGAAGCTGGGCGATTTGACATACTATTCATGCGTGTGCCGCAAAAGCTGTGGGAGTAGTGCAGCAAACCTTTGGGGTTTCTACTATACTATATAATGCTGAGCAAGAAGAATATTGTGGTTGCCTATTGTGGTTGCCTAACAGTGTTATTAGGCAATAGTTATAGTTATGGCTGATAGTAATCTACAGGCAATTTTGTAATTGGATTATGGGTACAGCTCGTGCCATTGCCCACCAGAGCATTTGAACGGAGCGGAGCGGCGCGGGACAGCGCGGTCCAAGCCACTCCAGTCGGGGCCTCACACCACATGTTTGAGACAGACACAAATAAATCCTCAACCTCAACATTAACCTGGGGATTAATCATTAACCCACAGGATTTAATATTGTCCGTCTTATTAAAAAAGACAATGCCTAGCAATAAAAAGGAAACTTGGATGGTGTGTTTTGCATCATAGTTTCTGTCCATCTAGGCTCTCTACACTGATGGGGACGCATTTGTGATATAAAATAAGTGTTTCAGACATGCAGCAAAATAAAAAAAAATTGGGGGGGGGGGCTGCTGAGTGGATGGGCCTGAGCAGAGCGAGCCATGTGCAAATCAAGGTGAGCGGCGTAGCGGGGGGGGGGGGGGAGCGGAACAGGGGGGGAATCAACATAAGCGGATAGCGAGCGTGACAATAGACCCCTGGAGCGTGGAGCAGCATTTCCCCCTGCTCAGCTCTGCTCACATGCTCTGGTCCCCACCCACCAAGTGTATATCAGGATCTGTTTGAATAAGATTGTAAGAAACCATCATGGAAAAGGTGTGTTGCATTAGATGCCAGCATCAAACTAGGTTTTTCAATGAGCCATAGCCTCCCAGCTTTAATTTCATCAGAGGTTAGGCTCAGAGATGTTAAGCTACTTCATGACATGATTAGTGGAAACTTGTTCTCAGACAGCCTAGCGAAATGCAATATTTGAAACTGAGAGCTACTGCTGGTCTCTAGGCTGCAGCCTGGTACACACAGTCTCAGCAAACAAACTGTAGCCTATTCATCCACTAATAGGCCATTGTGCACCATTGCTGTTGCTTCAGTCAACTCTTTTCTGTTCACTTTAACAGTACCAAACTGTTTTGTAAATCACATGGCCATCTCAGATTCCTCAACTCTGGCTCCCTTTCACCCACACTAAATTCTTTCTGCTATTCTACATAAAATGTCCACAGATTTTTCACAGATTAAGAAACAGATTTTGAAATAATGGGGATCATGGGGCCCAAGGTATTCTTTCATAGTGTCATTTAATTTCACACCCCTATCCTCACAGATTGAACGATAACATGAACGATAACAAGACAGGCTGCACCAAAACAATAGCTCCCAGGCCTAGATTCTTCCTCACGTTGCAGTGGAAAGAGTCAGAGACTTAGGCGTACGGTACACATCACTGATGATCTTAAATGGGATACACCCACCACTAATGTGATGAAAAAGGCTCAGCAGTGCCTGTACGGTCTCTGCCGCCTGAAAAGAAACTAAAAGCATCCTCAGATTGTTCTACAACGGCACCATTGAGAGCTTCGTGTTACCGTCTGGTATGGGAACTGTACCGCCCTCGAACAGAAAGCCCTACAGAGGAGGGTGGTGCAGACGGCCCTTGGGCGATCTACTGTGGCTATACTTGAACTGCCACCTAATGTTTACATTGACATGCCTGATATATGCTGCCAAATGATGTCTCATCTTCGACAGACTATATGCACAAAGATCTATGTTCTATATCTGCTGCAATTCTATTGATACACCCCTGTATGTATCTGTTACTACATCTGCTGCTATTTTAAAGTTATAACTGCCTCATTCCATTGGCATTTGCTCTAAAAATGCACCTTATGCTAGCATGTACCATATATTTTACATTGTCACTTCTTCTAACCATGCAACGTATGTATGTATGTATGTATGTATGTATGTATGTATGTATGTATGTATGTATGTATGTATGTATGTATGTATGTATGTATGTATGCATGCATGTTATACTACAATAGGACAATTTCATATCAGGAATATTTTAGAATGTGTGTGACCTGTTTTCTCTGTTCTTTCCTTCCATCTCTATTCCTCTTCCCTTTCCTGAAAACTACAGTAGATATTTTGTGCCAAGTCTGCTAACACAAGATACTAGAGCTGGACGGCACATACTACAGTAGTGCAGTAACAAAGCAAATACAAATGTGCGTCAACCAACCTACATGAATCAAAATGTACATTCAGGGGGCAAGGCATACATATATACAGTATCATCACATAATATTTATCAATGGGCGTGAAAATTCACTCAACAGGAGAAAAAACAACACATAATTAAAACCAGTTTGTTGCACCACTGACCCAGATGATTTGAGCTGTTAGGCTACAGACGCTTTTAAATCACATACACTCCATTGACCTAATGGCCTTGGGACAAGCCAAATCCATCTTATGGAGACAAGGCAGTTCGAAAGCACACAAGATCTTCAGAGGAATATGAACACCCAAATCTCTATTCTACTTACAAAAATGACAAGCCATCTATTAGATAATTTTACATCTGAGATAAGAGAGAGGAAAGAGAACACAAATGCTCAGAATTAAACATTATTATATGTTCATATGGATCAGAACCATACACAAACACACACAGAGAGAGAGAGAGACAGCGAGAGAGAAACATCAGTGAGAGTCAGCAGCGGTGGTAGCGATGGAACCTACCCTTGCCAACACGATGATCTAGGAGGGTACGGCAGTCCAGTGCCAGGCGGCGAGAGGCTGGGATGTCAGGCGCAGGCAGGGGCATGGCAGGCACACACACGCTCTCAAACATACACCAACCCTCTCATACAGAAAGTTTCCCACACGTATTTCAAAATACATACACAGTCACTTGGACTAGACTACGACTAGAAAAAGACAAATTTGTCTATCAGTGAGGCTATTGTATTATGCTATACACAAAGTAATCAAAGTAGACCTTCACACGGCTGCACTTCTGCAGACAAGAAAGCCCATTAAGAAGTGAGACTGACAAGATCTTCTGCCAGCCGGACAGATGCAATTTCACAAATGCATTACAAATGACCCACTCTGCACCTCTCCCTCACTCACTTGCATACAGTACATTCTGCACGATAGGGTTTGGCTGTAACAACACATTCTACACAACTACAAATAGACACACATGCTGGTCGTCCTCTGTCCAGCGAAACGAAGTCAAACTTGCGGGAGGAAAGAAACTCACACAAGCACAAACTCACACACAAACTCTGCTGCCCCTGCTGAAGACCAACTCCGAAGGCTGGGTGAGCTGCATTAACTAAGAGATTAGCGATTACCCCTTCTATAGCAGCTCTGCTCTCTCTGTCCCTCTTGCTCATTAATAAACATCTCACTAACACAATGGACCTCACTATCCACCCTCCCTCTTGCTGGGAGAAGGAGAGAGGGGGGGCACGAGAGAAACAGAGGGAGAGCGGGCAAATGACTAAAGGGAATTGAGTGGCAGCCATGCAGCCACTTGGCCAACGGTTCAAGGAGTTCAGTAACCAATGGACGCCAACACAGGCAAAACATCTGGACAATCATTTCTGTATGTTGTCGTTGACCCAACACGCACACACAAAAGTAGATAATGTGAATGCATTATCTCTCACACACAAACTCAGAAATGTTGTCAGAAAAGCTTTGAATACATATTAGAGTACGCTGCTCTCTTATATAATATTTAGGGCGGACTGGTAATCAGAGGGTCACCGCTTCGCCTCCCGACCCGAAGTGTCCCTGAACAAGACACTTAACCCCCAACTACCCCACCCCACTCCGAGCGCTGATCATAACCATCCGAGCAGCCATCAGCTGGGTGAAGCTGAAAACTGAATTTCCCCAGAGGGACTAATAAGATAATTGAATAAAACCTTCCCTCATCGGGAATACTTCATTATGCATTTTGATTAGGCGGCTCAGATTCTCCGCTATACCTCAGCAGTGCTGCTGAAAAACCCAAGTAAATAAAAAATAGCACCTCGCAACACGAGGCATTGTGAGCTTGTAGATCTGCTATTTTCACAATGTTTGCCTCTTTCTGGTCTTTTTGGTACACATTTTTTTTGTACATTTTTCACTGCCCCCCCCCCCCCCCCCCCAAAAAAAAAACACTGATCTATATGAAGTGGTGGCAGGTGCATGATGGTAGTGATAATGGTTATTCAGACAATGTTTACTATAACAGACCTGACATGTTGAATGGTGGTCACAAGGTGGTGGTGTTGTTCACTCTTCTTCAGTAAAGGCTGGGTGCTGGCTGAGAGCTGCTGCTCAGCCCCAAACTGGCTCTCCTCCTGGCGGACTCACAATGAGGAAACCAGCAGGATAGCCACTGGGCCTGTGGAACATCCCGGGTAGAACTCAGTGAGCTACAGTGGTGTAGAGTAACTAAGTACATTTACTCATGTACTGTACTTAAGTACAATGTTAAGGTATTTTTTTTTTACTTCTAATCCACTACATCTCAGAGGCAAATATTGTACTTGTTACTCCACTACAATTATTTGAAAACTTTAGTTACTAGTTACTTTGTATATTTTGATTATTATTATTTATGTATGATTTATTATTACAAAATATACATTATTAACATTACATAATTATATTTTGGCCATTTGAAAATAGCCGATGTGCTATTTTTTTTAAATACATTTTATACATTTAAAAACGTGTGGAATGGGACATTCTGCATAATGAGTACTTTCTACTTTTGGCACTTAAAGTACATTTTGATACCAATACTTTTGTACTTTTTTTACTCAAGTACATTTATAAATGTACTTGAGTAAAAAAAGTACAAGTAAAAGTCCGGGATTCTATAGAATCCCGGACTTTTACTTGTATCAGAGAATCAGAAATCAGCTTTATTGTCACGTCACAGGTTTGCAGAAGCAAAGAAGTGGTGCGAAACCAGAGTATGTCTACATAGCAGTATTGATACTTTTACTTAAGTAAAACATGCGAGTACTTTTTCCACCACTGGTGAGCTAACATGCTACTCAGATCCTAGTCAACGTTAGATCATTATTAAATTCCCTAAGGACATGCGTGACCCTGAAGTCAGTCGTGGGTGAAATTACATTTCAACAAATGGCCATAACTAAGAAGCAAAAAGATCATTTTAAATGTTCTAATTTAACGTTTTAACGCATCATGGGGGAATCTAAAGCCAGCAGTGCTCAGTTGGTATCGTTAACGTAAACAGTAAACACATTCCTGGTATCTAAACATTTACTGGGTTTTCATAACGGCTTTTCAGACACAGTTCTAAACATTGTCTGTGTGGAATATGTACATTTGATAACAAATATAAAGCCTATAGTGCCATCCATGGGAGCACTATAGGCTAATTCTAGCTAACTGTGTTAGCCAGCTGACAGAAGCAGAGTAGTGTTAGTGAGTTATATCTACATATTATACTCACCAGAGATTTAAAGTAAAAAGCCCATCATAATGTAGCACAACGACAGGAGGCTATAGTTCCATTCATTCATTCAAATTCCAGGTTACAGGGTGGCAGGTGTTGTCACTTGACTCAATTAAGCTATTGCTAAAGGCTATAGGTGTTGTTGCTAACTACCACTATAAATAGCTTTATTGCTGCTGAAATGCAGCCCACATTCACACAGCATGACATGACATGCAGCGGTGGAAACTGGAAAGTAACTGAGTACATTTACTCAAGTACTGTACTCAAGTACAATTTTGAGGTACTTTTACTTTACTGGAGTATTTCCAATTTTCTGTGCTTTTACTGACTACTCCCCTTTCTGTATTCTCAGAGGCAAATATTGTACTTTTAATTACTCCACTACAATTATTTGAAAACTGTAGATTTTGATTATTATTAGAAAAAAATACACATTAACCACTTCAGCCCTATATACATTTCGGACATTTGAAAATAGCCAATCTACAAGCCCACAATGCTTTGAGATGCATTGTGAGATTCTATTTTCAAAAGATTTTTATACTTTTGAAAACTTGTGAAATGGGAAATGTTTTCATAACGAGTACTTTCTACTTTTGGTACTTTAAGCACATTTTGATACCAATACTTTTACTTTTACTCGAGTACATTTTTTATTCCGGACTTTTACTTGTAACAGAGTATTTCTACATTGCAGTATTGATACTTTTACTTAAGTAAAACATTTGAGTACCTTTCCCACCACTGCTATCTACCACTATAAATAGGTTTATCACTGAAATGCAGCCCACAGTCACACAGCATGCACTGGAGAGAAGCAACGCAAGTTGGTGGCCAATGTGTGGGAAGCCTGGTGATGACTCAAGGTTAGTCACTGTGTGGCCACCATCAACTCACAACAATTAACATCCACCATGTTCAACCTTGATATATATAAACTTTTACCATAATAGATCATATATATATATATATATATATATATATATATATATATATATATATATATATATATATATATATATATATATATATATATATATATATATATATACGTATATATATATATATATATATACGTATAGATATAGATATAGATATAGATATATAGATATAGGTATAGATATAGATATTTTTGTGTGTGTGTGTGTGTGTGTGTGTGTGTGTGTGTGTGTGTGTGTGTGTGTGTGTGTGTGTGCGCGCGCGCACACACACACACACACGCATGTGTGGATAGATAAAAAGACAGACAGACAGACAGACAGACAGACAGACAAAAGAAACAGTATTAGAACAATGACTGTCAGTCAGACAGACAGTACTGTACAAATAATGGTGGGCTTTATGCTTCTTGACAGTTTTACTGCAGCTTAAAGGCCCAACATAACATAAATCAGAGAAAACAAGAGAGTATCCTGCATGTGGTTGAATGAGAACCTAGGGAAGGGCGTGGGACACAAACCATACAGTAATGGGGATAATTGAGAGTTGAGAGGTGTTGTTGGGTTAACCTGTTGTGTTTTACAATAATAGTTAGACCTTGGTCAGGGTAGGTTTAGGCCACCCTAACCCTACCCTGACCTATAGCTCTATAGCTTAGGCAAATTAAATATAATCATAAACAACTCGAAAATAACACACATTGGTGTAGTTTGAATGAAGAAATGTTTTCAGGTTTGTTTGTTTGTTTAGGAGGTCATTTATTCATTATGCCAATTCCCAAATTCCCCATACACTAATGTTTAATGTTATTGCTCTTTATCCATACTGGCTCACCTCACAGTGAAGAGCCTCCACCAGGAGGACATATCACCTCCGTCTTACTCATCATCCCATTCAACACCCACTGCTGACAGTCGCCTCCCCAGCCTGTAGGTGCAGCGACAAAGATTGCCTTCCCCGTCCCGGCTTCCCTTCTGTGAATATGGCCAACTGTGTTTTTCTATGGATGCTCAGCCAAGCCGGAGGCACCATGGAGGATTCACACCCGTAGTCACCACAACGGTGACCAGGTACAGTACTTAACTTTGTGCCACCCGAGTTTTCCAGTATTCCTTATTAACATGTAGCATTTTACTTGTAGAACATTTTAATTGTAAAAAATCATGGACAATTCAGATGACATGTTTGAAACATCCCTTTTGTTTGAGGTATTTAGCAAGGTGCTTCTTCTCATTATATTCCGTAGCATGCTGCTCAGCCAGTTTCTGCCTTGTCTATTAACCCAGCTTAGCCATCATGAACCCTGAGAGTCTATTATGTTGTAGTATTTTTGTCCCTGTCACACCTTTCACTGTACAACCCACAACCACTAAGCCCACAGTAGACAGCTGTGGATGCACCGGTGTGCACTGTTACATTGTCAATTACTGTTACATTGTCAGAAATGCTGGTAATTGACTGATTTATTTGAATGTGTGACTTAGAAGTCCTTGGTTGCAGTACCAAAAATACATTTATTTAGTTTTAGCATGTTTATTACATATTTATATCATGTGTAATGCATAGTGGATGGTGGAGTGAAGAAAGTAAAATATAACCATGCATAATATCCCTTCGCCCTTACTGTGTGGGCTTACAGTACAGTACTTACAGTACATATTCAAATGCTTGTCTGTTTGAGTATGTGTACGTGTGTGTGGAATATTTGTGTGCGCCTCTGCCAACAACAATGTGCATATGTTCACTGCCCCTCCCTCAACCTTTCCCCATAAACATACACACAAAAAGTACTATTGATAACAAAGAGTGTCAGAAATATGCTTAAAGTAGCACTTCACCCATGTTGAACCTCATATTTTTATAATTAGTCCTTAGTAATGCTCATTATAAGATGGTACAGTTTTTGTCTATTCACTCTGTGTTTCAGAGATGGGCTGTGGACAGTTCAGAAACCTGCCTACCAATGACATCATTGATTGGGATTCCAAGCTAATAGAAACTACAGTGAAAAAAGTGCATGCTGAATTAGAAGCCATTGATTGATCTTGCATGAATAAAAATAATAATTTTAAACCTTGTTTGAAATGACCAAACCTACCTACCATTGATGTCATTGGTAGGCAGGTTTCTGAACTGTCCACAGCCAGCCTTTAAAACACTACATTATGTAGACAAAAGAGTAGTTTTTCTTTTTTTAAAGATGTTTTTGGGCTTTTCTGCCTTTATTTATAGATATAGTAGAGATGGACAGGCAACAGGTAGAGAGAGATGGGGAGAGACATGCAGTAAATATCATCGGGAACGGGACTCGAACCTGCGATGCACTGTCAGGCTACTTTGGAGCCTAGGTGCCTGCCCAAAAGAGTAGAGTTTTAATAACAAGCATTAGTGAGGAGGACCAATTATATGAAAATGGGAGTTCATTTAATATATATTATTATTTTTGCTTACCAAAAATAGCAAATCTAGAAGCTCTTGTAGGTTATATGTTTTCGGCGACTCTGTCATGCCACAAAGTATAAATCAGGCAATAAAGCTTTTATTCTGACTCAATTAGTGAGATTAATATGATATAGCCTGGTGCTGTTTTGCCAGTAGTGATTGTGTCAGAGGCTTGTGTGGGAATCAGCTGATTAGTGCACACAGCCAAAGCATTTAGTCTTAATACTAATTAGCTTCTGGGGTTTTGCCTGTAAGGGAATTGCTAATAATAGTTTGAATGTGTACACTCAAGCAAATACTCACAAATTAGCTGAATACTAATTGATTAAATACCTCATGCAGAGATGAACTTCCAAGACAATGATTATTCTAAGATGGTGTACAGGACATTATACTATTCTTATTATTAAATAATTATAATAATAACAATAATAATTATTGTTATTTTATAACTATTATTATTCACAGGATAGAGCCACACAATAATTTGACATCTCATTAAAGTTATTGTGACTTTCAATATTATGATATCAGTTACAGTACCACTAACTGAGAGAGTAATCTTTGTGGATATACTGTAAACAACAGGAATAGTCGAGTCCACACACCATCATATGAGACAGATGGGTACTCATTAGGTCAGTCTTAGGGGCTTTGTGAGTTGCCTGTTCTGTGTTCACAATAATTGTGAACACAGAACAGGCAACTCACAAAGCCCCTAAGACTAATTATTAGTCTCAGAGGCTTTAGCCAGCTTACACCCACCAGGACCACAACCTGGCTGCCATCAGTCCACTACATCCTTCCGTCTCCATCATTATCTATCTCTTCAGATTTAGATTCACCGTATCTGTTGTTCCTACACACTTTTCTCTTGGTTGCTTCTCTGTTGGGGTTGTTATAAAAAACCTCTGTGGTACTTCATTCTTCCACTGACAATGTATTGTAAAGCGATCAGCGTGTTCAGGTTCCCGGTACCCAGCAATGGTTGAGTTATTGTGTGGTTGAAATAGGCTCTAGTCTCTCCCTCCCTCCCCCCTCATTCTCTCTCTATCCATCCCTTTCCCTCCTTTCTTCCCTCTTTCCCCTCCCTTTTCCATTCTTTCCCCTCTCCTTTTCTGTCTCTTTGTCATCGGGGATCTCCATATTGGCATGTGACATCATTCACAAACAGAAGCCAATGTCTAATATGTCAATTTGCACTGAAATGGCAGGGTCATCCATACTGTACAGTATATTATAGGCATAATCTGGGCATACATGGTTGACTCCATATATGTAAAGGAAGTACTCGCACATCCACTTCTTTTGGATGCAGGTGCTTTGGACAGTGAAAACTGAAGCAAACATGAAAAAATATTCTCATGAACAAAAAGACCTTCATCAAGAGTGTCTTACAGCAATGATACACCCCTTCATGTTCACAGGTGTGAGACAATCACACTCCTCTGTACTGTATATGGTGCTTTTATGCTCCCACATAGACCAGCCTGCATGGGCATTTCATTAAATATATGACATGGGTAGTGGTACTTCTCCCAGCATGGGAATGAGAAAAAACATATTATTACATTGGGCACACGACTCCATATATGGGCATGTTGTGCAATATAAAATCACCACCACCACCAACATTCTAGTTGTGTCATTGACAAACAGCATACTGTATGACTAAATCACAGTCGTTTATGTCTTTATTGAGAAGCATTTTTATTGCTTACTTAATTACTTACTAGACTGGTGCCCGTTGAGCACCAGTCTACTCGGGAACGATGCAAGTTGGGAATGCGTGCCCCACCCGGTTATGCAATACCTGTTGTACCCCTGTCAGATTACCCGTTGTACCCATCTGTCTGTCTGTCTGTCTGTCTGTGTCCCTTTTATGCCCATATATGGAGATTTCTGTATCTGTCTCTCTGTGTCCCTTTTATGCCCATGTATGAAGTTCCATGTCAGGCATGCCCAAATATGGAGTCCAGGATTCGATGGCACCAGTACTATGACGTCATATTGATGACATCATGACATCCGGTATACTCCATATATGGGGATTTGTGGTTTTATCGATATTTTTGGAGATCGGCTGATCTGACCAACTTCTCACTTGACGCATCACTCCCTCGGTTTCCTCTGTGATGTGTGAGTGTGTGCCGTGTTGAAGTCAGTCGGACCCATATACGGGCAGTCAGGCATGCTCATAAATGGACTGATCCATGTATGGGCATGCCTTATGGGCATAGAGGTCGGATCAGTGGTTCTGGGCAACTGGATCGCCATATGGGCATATCACTCAGATCGGTGGTTCTGGACAACCACCTATCTGACCGACTCAATGGCGGGCACGCTCAGTCGTCGGCGCCGCACATGCCGAGTTTGAAGTCAGTCGGTCAGACGGTTCTTGAGATGCATACAGAGATTTCGCGTGTGTCCTACTATGCTGAAGTTAGAGACTTGTCTGCAGGGTGGGTTTTGTCTTGTAGCCAATACATTTGAGACTTGAAGGGAAACTTTGCAGACTCTAAATTCCAGTGTTGTGTGAGGAGATCAATAATGTAGTAACAAAATACCATATGTCTTCTACATATTTCTCCATGAAATGTTGACATCGTAAAACGATGACATCAAATGCATCGTTTTGCATCATTGGGCATATACGTGTGTACGCCAAGATTACATGGAACGACGTGACTCAAGACTTACTTGACTTGAGACTTGCTTTGACAAACTTGAGGTTTGACTTGGACGAGACTTGAGACTTGATTGTTCTTGTCTCAAATGACTTGACTTGGACTTGTCTTGAATGACTCAGACTTGATTTGGACTTGTGTCAAATGACTAAGATTTGGACGTGCACCAAAAGACTTAAAAACAGCTCTGCCTTTAAGGCACAATGGCAATGGTTGCTGACTAAGTAATCCTCTTTGAATCACTCTTGAAGCTTTGCTCTGTACCAATCCCCTGACTCTATGCTGGTGGTGAGCCATAGCCCTGCCAAAGCAACCTGATACATATTTCCTGGATTTTTCTATGTTTTTGTTTTGTTTTATTTTTGTTTTATTTTTCATAATTGTTGGACACATAACTTTTCTATTGTGGATTATATTTTCTTTACTTTATTTTTTATCTTGTTTTCAAGTACAAAGAAACAAGCAAAAGGGGATTATGGGGAGGTTAAGAGTACCCAGCTTGAGTATCTGCTATGGCAATTTACCTTTCGACAAGTGAGGACGGGACATACAGTGTGCAAGTCAATGCAGGTCAGTTTTGTAGTTAAGTATCGGTGTGTACAATCGGGAGAAATATAAATGACGAAGTCTGAGTAATCTGCATATAGTTCTGACATTGTAGTTATAAACAATTCATTATTCATTGTAGGAAATCAGTGTTTGTTACTTGATGCGACTGCAATAATGTTTACTCTCAGTTGCTGTAATGGGTTTGTAATCTACTGATCTTGCCATAGAAATAGACTTGAGAGAGCTTCACAAGCACAACTCTGTAAGAATATTCCTATCGTCCTAACATTCACTACTATAGTTACAGGTGGGGAGATAATTCAATTAATTAAATTCAATCTTTGCTAACAAACGACCTGCAAACCATGTCTTCAAACATCTTAGAATGATATCCAGTCTGCCTGCTATAGATCTACTGTATGTTGAGTTGTGACTCTAAGTGCAAGCCATGAGGAGTTTATCTCTGGGCATTAACCAGCTCATGTCTAAATATGGCAACAGGCTAGGTAGAGTGGAGTCTGTCAAAGGTTGTGTATATTGTCCAACACGTGGGAACTTCTCCAAAACGTTTGAACACAGAGATGATGCATCACTTCACATATATAAAAGATTATTTTGGGGTACCATGTGGCTTTGCACTGACCACGCACTTCTTGTGGGTTGCAAGGATCCAAGTTCTTATACGACTACCGTCTTGTCTTGTACGTCTTCCCTCGCTCTCTGGCTTTGGTTTCCTGTCTCTCTATACTCACCTATGTAGTACCTTTAGTACATTCTCTTAAATTTCTCTTATATCATTTCTTAATGTACTGTTAAGAGAAAAAATAAGAGAAGTCAACTGATGCACCAAACGGTTTTAACATGCTCTTACTCACATGCTGAATGATGAATCCCACTTGGTCATAAATTAGGGGGGCATGGCCGTTTGTTTGTTATAGCATAGGTAACGCCGGCGCTAAACACTATATACGGGCACCTTTTTGTGCTGTGAACAAATACTTTGGCACATCACTACAAGAAATGGAGAGATCATAACTGAAAAAGGGCTGTAAGAAGAACTTCAGCACTGTTAAATAAACGTAAACAAAGTAAACATGTTTGTTTTGATATTTGCTGTTATTCGTATTATAATATAGTAAGAATAAGAATGTATAAAGAACTGCTATTTGTGGTAAGCTTGCGCAAAAGAAAAAATGCCTGGTGTAAACTTCTGCTGAGAAGCTAAAAAAAGAAGAAGCTGACGGCATGTAATATCATCCAAGGGTTTTTATAGTCTTTTGGGATCAATGGACCAATAGTATTTCTTTAGCCCCCTCTAAAACATTTATTGATTATATGACACTGATGTGTTTTATGTTCCCCAATTTAAAAAAAAGTATGTTTCCTTGCACTGGACAAATCATTTGTGAATTTATTTTTTATTTGTGACTGTGAAAATGAGAGGGTTCGATGTTGCTCAGTTTGTAAATCCAAACGACTTGGCTGCTTTGTTAATACTCATTAAGCACAATGGGTTATAGCATAATCAATCATCTTGGTAGCGAGAACAAAAAAAAAAAAACGTAGGTGAAAGAGGAACTTGAAGTTACGGTAGTAATCATGGCTGTTATTTATTAGCAGACCGTGGTAATAATATAGCAGCATGATAGTGTTAGGAGATCATCATTCTGAGATGTAAGTTTGTAATAGTAATATTGTTGTCGTAGTAGTTGTTTATTATAAGGATCCCTCTGTTTATGGTGTGGTTGAAAAGCATGGTCTGGCCCACTGAAATGCAAAGCAACTGTCACTGAAATGTACTACCTCTAATGTCATCATTTTTCTTCAGCCACCATCGACAACGTGGCCCTGCTGTATTCCCGTTCCTGTCCTCTCGTAAGCTGAAACAAGCAACGATCGACTAAGGTCATCATCATGGTGACTTTTGCTGAGACGTCGGACATCAGTCCAAATGAGTTGCGTGAGCCCTCCTGCCTCGTGCCACCTCTCTCCCCTGGGCTGCGACGCAAAAAAATGATGTGGCAAAATGCTGTTAAACACATCATCATCCAGCAGGAGCTGAGTGAGCAGGTGAATAAACACTATAGTCAAGACCACACATCTCATTGTTCTGGAGCTTCAGTGAACAAGTGAGATACGAATATGTTTCTTACAGCTATGGAGTGACATAATTCATCTGTCTGGAGATTCATGCATTTGCCCCTGTACAGTATATGAGTGTGTGCATGCATAGTACATACATGTGTCTGATGTGTGCAGCTAATCCTGTATACGAGTAGGCTGATCAGCGTCATACTTTTTGAGTGTGGTGCCAATAGGCCAAAGACCTCGTTCTGCAAGGCTATTGAACTTTAATTGGGGACAGGGAGGGTCCTAGCACTGGACCAGCACAAAACTGGTCCAGTGCTCGGACCCTAATTAAAGTTATATTTAAAGTGTTGTTTTTTACTCGGCCATGGCGAGGCATTGAATTCCCATGTTTCATAACCTTTGATTTACTGGTGATACATAATTGACACATGAACTTAACTAAAAAAGTGTGCTCCTCAGAGCACAGGTCTTCTCCAGGCCGGGTTGCCTAGCCAGGGTCCGCAAGCTTTCCTCATAGCCACTTGGAAATTGGAATAGGATCTAAGAAATATACATGTTGATCACATGACCCCAGAGATGTACCGATTTGTGTGAGTTTTGGACAGAATCTGTAGGAGAAATAGCAAAAAGTGTGTTTTGAAGAAAACTGGAAAAAGATGTTGAGTGTACAATCTTCGGTTCAATAGTTATAGGCCAAAACGTGAAGTGGGCTGTTGTAGTGCCACCATGAGGACATTTGAAACATTTGGGATGGAGGTTATTCCTTGGCTTAGTGGGTATGTGCTTGCAAAGTTTCCTAGCAATCGGGTGCTGAATTCATTATTTGTGGCACTTTGTGCAAAACGGCCAATCCCAAAAACGTTGGAGGCCAATGTTAAGTTGAACTTAACCGAAGGATTGTGTTGCTTTTGGTTATAATAACAAATTAGCTGTAATGACAGAGATCAGAAATGGAACAGAGCATGGAGTTACAGTGAACGGTATGGTGTATACATTCATTCTTCTGACTTGCTTTGACAGGTGGGTGTGGAGCCAGCACGTAAAATGTTTGTGACTGATGCCTACATTGAGGAGATCAACAAGGAAATACGCAACAAGGCCTCGCGTGGGTTCACCAAGCGGCGGACCTCCTCAACCCGCATCCACCCCAGTCACGAGCGAGGTTCCACCAGCACATCACACAGCAGCAGTGTCGGGGGCCTAAGTGACTATGTTACTGATGCAGACTTCTTCGTCCGCTGGGGCCACACTGTGCATGGCGTCTATATGCCCACGCTGAGACACACCTTTAAGTCTCGTGACCTGGAGAAACTGTACCAGAAACATTCCTGTCACCAACGGCGCACCTCGCTAGCCGTCACCAATGTGATTGATGCCGTTGCTAAGCTACACATACTGGTACTGTACCTAGCAGTGGCTCCTGATGCAGCCACGGACACCCTGCGTGGCTGCTTGACAGGCATCTTCATGGCATTAGCACTAGCAGTGTGTGTCTTCGTATTGATGTGCAGAGACTCACCTCGCTGGCTTCGTTATGCTGGCCTGGTCAGCTGGCTGTCTCAGACCACGCAGGTGCTTGGCGGGCTGGCATACGGGCTGGAGAAGGATCCGTCGTGGTATGTGCTGTTCACGTTGTTCGCCACGTACACACTGCTCCCGTTGCCCCTGCTCTGGGCCATGTGCGCAGGCTCCCTCACTTCAGTGCTACACCTTATACTGGAGATGCTGCGCCACTACAACGATGCTGTGCTGTTGAGGAAGGTGAGAGAACCAAGACTGTGATGTCTTTTCACAGCTTTGACCATAATATCATACATAAACACACACCATTAACCTATTAATGGATTCATTTTTATATTTCGTGTTTGTTTGCATTTCTCCACTGACATTAAAACGTTACTAAACTTGCCTGAATAATTTTGTCAATGATGGGTAAACCTCACTGTGCATTTAATGTCACAGATTTTCACAAACTTTTTTCCAGGGACTGGAAGTGAATAAATGTATAAAGTCGTTTGTGTTTGCTACAGGTGTTTGCCAAAGGCCTGCTATACCTGGGTATGAACACAGCAGGCCTGTTCATTCATTACTTGACTGACCGTGCCCAGAGGCAGGCGTTCCTGGAGACGCGGCGCTGCATCGAGGGACGCCTCAAGCTGGAGCAAGAGAACCAGAGACAGGTGTGTGTGTGTGTGTGTGTGTGTGTGTGTGTGTGTGTGTGTGTGTGTGTGTGTGTGTGTGTGTGTGTGTGTGTGTGTGTGTGTGTGTGTGTGTGTTTGTGTGTGTGTGTGTGTGTGTGTGTGTGTGTGTGTGTGTGTGTAGGATACTGAGGTATACCAAGGTTGACAAGAGGTCAAAGGTTATTACATAATTCTGACCTTCCTGGTGACACTGACCATCCCCATGTTTTTTTATACCTAAGATTTTGTCACCCACATATACTGTAGGTTCCCTCTGAAAGTAATTAACACGTTAGTTGTTTTATTCAGTTTCACGGCTGTGTGTGAGTTTCAGGCCAAAAAGTATCTATTTAATTGACATTACAAAATACGGTTCTAACAATTAAAATTCATTCATTCAACCTTTATTTAAAATTCTCGGAGAGATCATTGAGGGAGACCCTCATTTACAATGATGCCGAGATTACACATATGAATAACATAAGAACAACAAAGAAAGACAATATGTTGACAACAATCACTTAAAACAGTTGCATGATTGACAGCAAATCAGTTAAAACAGTTGCATAGAGATAGTAAACGGTTATTAAGTAAATTCCTAAAATGGCCAATAGATGCTAGGGTATTTAGTTGAAGATTTTGTTGCAAGAGGTTCCAAGAACCAGGTGCACCAATGCTGAAAGCAGTCTTTCCCAGTTCAGATTTGGCAAAAGGAACTAGAGGCACTAGCCATTCACTAGAGCGAGTTAGAATTCTACAAGGTTTCTGACATAACATGGCTGAAATATATGGTGGTAATTTTCCAACCAGGGTTTTATAAATGATGAGGTGCCAATTGTGTCTCTCAGTTAGAGAAGACCAGTCCACCTTATCATACAGGACACAATGATGAGTATTTTAGTTGTCACCAGTAATAAACCTCAGAGCTGAGTGGTAAACTGAGTCCAGGGTCTTGAGTGTGGAGGCAGCTGCATGACGATAGATTATGTCCCTATAGTCCAGTACAGATAAAAATGTGGCTTCGATAATCCTTTTCCTACAGAGCATTCTTGTATTCTGAGACTCTTTCTATAGCTGATCCATTGGTGGTGGTGATAAGGAGATTGGAGTGATCTATGTTTTGGGATTTAGAGAAGACCATGAATTTTGTTTTTTCGTTAAGTGTTATTTAAGGTTGTTAAAGCAGTGCTGTAGTGAGTTAAAGGAGTGTTGCAGTTTTTGGATGGCCAATAGAGTGGAGTCAGCGGTACAATTTAAGATTGTGTCGTCGGCATAGAGATGCATTTGACAGACATATAGAGAAGAAACATAATTAATTAATTTCATTAATGCATATAGTGAACAGGACAGGGCCTAGAATGCCTAGACTGCCCACCTCCCATCTTCACACACATTGACATCTGTCATACACAGGCCTGGAATTTTGTAATTTTAGGGACAAGGCCACTTGGCCTTTGGTGTCGTCCATTTTTTGAGGGCACAAAGGCCAAATGCCAGGGCAGGAAGGCCATCAAATAAATCAAGATTTTAGTCCTCTGAAATAATGAATAGAATGTAAGGGTTAAGGATGATTTAAAATGTAATATGTAGACTATCTGCAGTGAAATAAATAAAAACTAACCCTATCCCAGAATCTTTAAGAGACAGGGCAAAAATACGTAAAATAAAATACAAATACTACCCACACAGACACTATAGTGTATTTTAATCCAGTATGGTTCGGTGTAAAAATCTAAAGGGGAACTCTGGCATGTGTTGCTTTCAAATGAACTACTTCAATTTCAAGTAATACTTCATCAAAATTCAAAGTGTGTGACATTATCTGTGGGTTACTTGCAAATTGTCTGTGTCCAAGTGTCATGCTGAATTTAGTTATGTCCTTCTGTGATCATTATGCGATATGTATTGTACCTAAGTGTCTTTAATGAGAGCTTGTTGTGTCTCTGAGCAGGAGCGGCTGGTGCTGTCTATCCTGCCTCGCTTTGTTGCCTTGGAGATGATCGCTGATATGAGCTCTTTCGATGATGAAAGTCTCAGTCTCAGTCCCCAAGAGTTTCACAAGATTTATATTCAAGAGTACAAGAATGTCAGGTACACGCATGCACACACAGAGCACTGCATAGCATAAGTTTAGAAATAATGAGTTGAAAAACAAGGCATATGGATTCAGAGCTTAGTGGGGGTGTGACTATAGCAAAAGACACAGCCCTTAAAAGTGTTACCGTTACGTTTAATTTTTTTAACGTTTCTTTTTTTGTTCTACCTACAGTATGACCATACTCTTTTTTACTGTATTTATATAGACCCTCCAGAAAAACGCAGGCAAAAATCCTAGATTTTGTGATGAAATATGCAGGGTTTTTATGTGATTTTATGCGGTGACATTGTGTGAAGTTGCAAACTATGCGGAAAGTTGCGAAATATGCGGAAAGTTGCGAAATACTATGCAATGCACATATTATGCAATGCGATGCGCATATTATGCGATGCGCCCTTTTTGGAAAAAGATTACCCCTGCATAATTATGTGCGTAATCACATATTATGTGCATAATCACGTTTTTCTGGAGGGTCTAGTATATCAGTATTGATACTGTAGATAAATTGCTGAGCGCCTTCAGTAATTATATGTCCAACCAGTCTTGCATATGATTGATGAAACAGCTTTTGCAAAGCTGTGTCTAACAGGAATTTCATTGAACTATCGTGCAATACATACAGTACAGAATAGGTTGTTGTTTTTGTAACTGTTTTCTTAAATGCTCCTTCTCTTACCTGCTCTTTTCTTCTTTTTTATATTTATAGTATACTTTTTGCCGACATCAAAGGCTTTACTCTGCTGTCTATGAACATGTCGGCCCAGGAGCTAGTTCAAACCCTTAATGAACTCTTTGGACGCTTTGACCGCTTGGCAGAGGTGACAGCATGCACAGTTTGACTGAATATCAGTTTAAAAAATATATATACACCTTTCTGCCATACAAATTTCACCCCAAAACTTTGTTTAGCAGTAATGAAAATCATATTCTTACAATATATACTTACAGTACATAGTACTTACATATTGTCGGTACATGTTGTACATGGAATATACTGTATACATTCTGACCCAGGACAAGTATAGGGAAATTCCCGGATCCCATTTTCTTGTCATTCATTTCAAATGTGAGTGTTGTTACCGTACTCAGTGCATCACAATTTGTGAAAGAACAATTGTTCTTACGTGACTTGTTAAAAAGGCAGTTGCTAGTTCTCTACACACAGTATTATGTGTAATATGATGTTACTGGTATACTGTATAGGTCCCCGTCCCTCTTGTGAAAGAGATTTTATATCTCAATGAGGTCTACCTGGTTAAATAAAGGTTAAATAAAAAAATAAGCATCAGGATTCCACTGTGAACACCCATCTACACATTAGAGATTATTTCTGCCCTTGCTTCTTCAGTTATCGCTTAAATATGCAAGTACCTTTATGAACCACAGCACACCATAAGTTATAATGCACTATAATTTCTCAAGGCTATTAGTTTCATATTGTGTTCATTTGCCTTCTCTCTTTTCCTGAACAATGTCTCTAGTGGTCCCTCTTCTCTTTCTCCTAACAGGAACACAACTGTCTGCGGATAAAGATACTAGGAGACTGTTACTACTGTGTGTCAGGAGTCCCTGAGCCGCAGCAAGCACATGCACGCTACTGTGTTGAGATGGGTCTGGCTATGATTAACACCATACGGTTAGTCCATCTACTGGAGCCGTGGCAGCCATATTGGAAAGAAATTGGGCCTCTTCCTTACTTCCTTCATAGGTCTTACCAATGACGCTAATTAAGGCTCTGTTCCATTCTGGTCAAACAGTCAGAGTGCTGATATTGTGCATGTCTGCTCACTGGAAACACTATGCTGCACCAAAGTGAGGGACCCTCATGGTTCCTTGAGGGGGTTTCCAAATGGCTCCTTATGGGTGTGTAGTTATGGGGGTCCTTGAAATCAAAAAGTTTGAGAACCACTGTGCTACATAATGTAACAGAGCCTTAATTAGTATAATTGGTGAGACATGTGAAGGAAGCAAGGAAGAGGCCCAATTATTTTCAATATGGCTGCTGTGTGCATACAGCCTATTGGAATCCTTGCTTTTACAGGGATTTTTTCCCCTTCTCAATGTTAGATTAGATTAGCCTCTATTGTCCCAGAGGGATATATAAAGACAATACATAGAATCTCCAGAGTACATCCGTACATACCTCCTAACACACAAACAACATGTCAGAGTGGCAGTTTGTTTAATGCTGCAATGGCTGATTGGACAAAACTCTTACTTAAGCAACCTTTTTCCCATCTCAAAGTTTTTCATCTCCGTCCAAATGGCATAATTGTAAAGTGACGGTTGAGGGGATGATCACTGTGATTTCCTGCTGTGAGTACTAGGCGTGTGATGGCTTTGTTGTTCATATCAGAGTTCAGAAAGTTTGGGTGTGGGAGGGCCAACAGACCCGTGGACAGATGTTAATTTGGATGTTCTGCTATCCTGCCAAAATTAGATATGTGAGAAAGCAGTTGCACTACGACGTGGACATGCGGATTGGAATTCACTCAGGCTCGGTCCTGTGTGGGGTGCTGGGCCTCCAGAAGTGGCAGTTTGATGTCTGGTCCTGGGATGTAGGCATCGCCAACATGCTGGAGGCAGGGGGCATACCTGGGTAAGTGCACTGCTAGTGGACCAGCCGTCTCTCCAATAGAGCAGTGGTTCTCAAAGTGGGTTCTTGAGTGGGTTCCAAGGGGTCCCCAGGGAAATTAGTTAATATAGCATAAAAATCGGTATTACTACTGTAAACCTATTAGGCCTACTGTAATTCGTCTATTTGACTTAAGTGGGCTTGTAGATGTGCCAATTTTTTTTTCTTTCTTTTTTAAAGATATTTTTGGGCTTTTTCTGCCTTTATTTGATAGGATAGAAGGCTGACAGGAAATGGGGAGAGAGATGGGGGGGGTGACACAGAGCAAACTTTGTCGGGATTGAGAGTCGAACTTGCGAGACGCTGTCAAACTGGATTACCAGCATATGTGGTATGCGCCTGGACCGCTAGGCCAGCAGCGCCCCAGTGCCAAAACATTTTAACAACACACATCTTGTATGGGGGTCCCTGGCACAAAATATTGTCTGATGGGGGTCCTCGGCCAAATACATGACATGAAAAAGTTGGAGAACCATTGCAATAGAACATATTTCTGTTGTGGCCCCTCTTTCCTTATGGTGACTATCTGGGTTATTATTATTAGACATATATGTTCAGTAGGCTGTGTTTGACATCTACTGTACCTGCTACCCTATTTGTAGCAATTGTTTTGCTGGCACTTATTTGCTTGACTGCTTCTACTGTGTTTGTTCACTATAGTTTATACTTCACTTCTTAAATCACTTGGGATAATGGTGTATGCTAGTATAAATGCAAAACAATATTTAGTATATTGCAAGATTATATTTTCTACCAAAAGATAAATGTCAGGCGCCTACTACGTTTTTAAATATCACAGGACATATCTTAGCCACAGTACAGGGGTGTGTGTGTGTGTGTGTGTGTGTCTGTGTGCGTGCGTGCGTGCGTGCGTGCGTGCGTGCGTGCGTGCGTGCGTGTGTGCTGACCTGTCTTTTGTCTTTTATCAACAAAAAGCCTCTCTTCATCTCCCTCTGTACTGTGTCATCCAGACGGATACACATCTCCAGGGCCACTCGGGACTGCCTGCAAGGCGTCTATAAGACTGAGGATGGTCGTGGCTGTGACAGGAGCGAGTTTTTACGGAACCACAAGATGGACACCTTCCTCATCTGCCCCCTGGAGGAGGGGAACATTGCTGATCATGTTTCGCCCCCTAAAACCCAGACGCCCCCTAAAACCCAGAAAATCCGCACCTGGAACCCAGATTTACCATTTGGCAACATCATTGATATGAACTGTGTAAGTGGACTGGGAAGCATACGTTGTACCATTCTGTGTATCTGTGGCATCATGAGAAATTATTTGTGGTGATTCATTGATTTCCAAAAAAATATATATATTTTGCATCTCAATTCAGGAGTGCATATGGTGTGTGTGATATGAAATGTAAGCTTGTGATATAAACACGACTTTAGGAAAAGTTTCAAAACAACATATGTATTAATTGAATATGCAGTAATTAGACAGACCACAGGTTAGTATAATCCTGAGATTGAGGTTTTAACACCTTAAACCGTACTTCTATTTTCACTGAATGTTTGCCCCAGAATATGACCGCCAGGGTTCATGTGGTTAATGCTTACATTATGCCCTGCAGACCCTTTTAACCATACCTCCTGTTATCTATACTCACAGATACTGGCCTCTTTTACTAACGGCTCCATGCCACAGCTACCTAACGAACGGCAGTCCACCTCCAAGGAGATTAACAAGCGCATTGAACATGCTATTGCGGTGCGCAGCAGTCAGCGCATGCACAGGGAGCACATCACTGCTGTGACACTGGTGTTCAAGGACACACACATTGAGACCAAGGTGAGATGGGAGAACTAGTTTTAGATAGCGTTGTGTGATTAAGATTAGAGTAGATTGGGTGCACAGAGGTATACTGTTAGACCAGTGGTTCTCAAACTTTTTAGTTTGAAGTACTCCTATAACTCTGAGAGTGTACCTATAAGTTCCATTTACACACTCTCAGAGTGACAGACCTGTAAGGGTCCATTTGGAACCCTCTCAATGAACCCTGAGAGGGTCCCTGGACCTCGCATTGAGAACCATTGCTATAGATAACGTTGTATCTAAATATTTTAAAAAATCATGGTAGTTAATTTACAGGTACTGTATATGCAGTAGAGTAAACTGTGTTTGTGTTGCGATGCACTTTTGTTGTCCCAGTTCTCCCAAGTGAGAGATGAGATGTTCAACTCCAACCTGGTCTGCTCCTTCATCATGCTCCTCTTCCTCATGGCTGCCCAGGCCCTCATCCCTGCCCCCAGGTAGAGAAGACTGCTTTGTCCCATGTCTACATTCCTTTGTCTAACATCCTATCCAAATTAGGCTCTATATACTTTGTTGTACAACAGATAGTCATTTTTGACAATTTCCCCAAATAAGCCAGGTTTAATGTGGTTAAAAACACAGCTGTTTGCCTTGCTTACACACACACACACACACACACACACACACACACACACACACACACACACACACACACACATACACACAGATAGAACTGGCTACTGGATCCAATACACTGCCATGTATGCACAGTATGTTGGAAGGGTGATGATAGTTAAAGGAGACATCCGCTCATTTTAAGTGTTATGTTTGATGTGCGTCAAATCACTTACCGACGTAGAAATGAAAATCGCGTGACTCCACAAATCCCCCTATCGACCCCCACCGTTGCCATGATAGTAGGATGCCTGTTTCTCTCCCGACCTGGCAACCTGGGGCTGCCATGCAGAGAGATAAGCAGCCCCAGCATTAGCTCGTTCTGTTATTAGCCGTTAGCTTCTCGGAGTTTTAGCGCCTGTTACATTATCATGGGACTCAACAATGAGTACTAGAAGCAAAAAAACAGACTTTGCATTTGTTAAAATAGGCGAATTTGGGCTATCCAGCATCCTACTATCATGGCAACGGTGGGGGTCGATAGGGGGATTTGTGGAGTCACGCGATTTTCATTTCTACGTCGGTAAGTGATTTGACGCACATCAAACATAACACTTAAAATGACCGGATGTCTCCTTTAAGGACCAGCAGAAAAAGGGGTGGGTTTCCCTAAAAAACACAAATACTGTTTTAACTTAGTTCAAAAACATTAATTTCTTCATTTTCTTCTTTCCTTTTATTCATTTCTTCCTTTGTCTTTGTCTTTTTCTCAATTCCTCCTTCAATTCACATTTTGCAACAACTTTCCCACCTTGTCTTTTCTCTGCCAGGCCATACCCGGTGGTGGTCCAATTTACCATCTTCCTGCTCGCCTACATGATACTGTTACTTCTGGCCTTGGCCGAGGAGTTCAAGCAAGTGCCTCTGGTGCTGCAGCACTTCTGCTGCTGGATCCACGAGAACAACAGTGCCCGCAACCTACTCACCCTAACCGCCATCGCCCTCAACTTTGGCCTAGCCTCCGCCGACATGGTGAGAAATGCAAAAGCTCAGTAGTGGAGGTGGTGCTTGCCAGTGTCATCTGAGGCAGCCAGTAGCCTACTGTTGTTCTGAAATCTAGAGCCAGCGTACTCGGGAGAGGTTAAATTAATTAATATGCTCTATGACCCTACGCCTGTGCACTTCAAGGAATGCTCCACTGTTTTTTAAGTGTATCTCTATGTCTTTATCTATAGGCGTAATTATGATCAATTCGAGTCTGTCAGCACTCTCTGTGTCATCGAGGCAGAAAAACTACAGCCATTTCCCCCTCTGCCACTAATAAGCTCAGTGCATCACTGTAGACCCGACCAGGTTTCCAGAAGGTGGCATACCGATTTCCTGTTCGGATTAACTTTCCCATGGATTAATTTGATTGGCTCTTCAACAGATTTGAATGGGAAACACATATGACACCTTCATGTGTTTCAGTTCAAATCTGCTGCTGTGCCAATCAAACAAGGCTTTAGGATAGGTTTAATTAACAAGAACAGAAAACCCGGGACCACAGTTGTGCACAGAGCCTATGGCCTTGAGAACTGTTCAACAACCAAGCCTTCACTGTGAATTCTGGGTATTGTAGGATCAAACAGCAAAGTATCATGTTTAGAACGGGACAGATTATTTTGTTTTCTTAGCCGGTATTGCATGTTCTGTATTAAAAGTTTTTTTTTTTTTTTTTTGCATCAATTGACACAGGTAATATCGCAAATTGACTAAACATCTACAACTTTGACAGTGGTGCACTCCTTTAAGTTAAGAGGGTTTTTCTTTTTCTCATGTGATTTATATGTGATGTTTTTCCAGCTGTGGTGCATTCTTATGGACACTGACACAGGAGTGCCTGGCGTTAAGGACAAGCTCATTACAGATTCACCAAACCACAGGCCCCTCACAGCCTGCACATACCCTGAGGTAAGGAGACAGTGGCTGGACCACCCTCTATCAGTCACCATTTCTCTGTGAAACATCATTTGGATCAGTCAGTTAGTCTGCATATTACAGTCTCCAACCATAACACAGAAAAAAAGGCAATATATAACACAACTTTACAACTTCACAACATTTACACTGGCTACACCATGACTAATGTAATCATTATTACTTCAATATTCTTCAATAAAACCTCTCATCCGCTGTTCTCTGCCTGCCCCCCTTGGTGTAGTTCTTTGTGTTGAACGTGGTGATCGCCATGGTGACATGTGCAGTGTTCCTGCGTCTCAGCTCTCTGCTGAAGCTGGTGGTGCTGCTGATGGTGGTGGTTGTCTATTCCTACCTCATCCACCTGGCCTTCTACACACTGAGCCACGACACGCTGCACAGGTCTGTACTGTCTATTCTGTATACTTTAAATACACACACGTCCACATGAGAGCTCCAGCACACATAAACTGTTATACTCACCATACACAAATACTTTATTACATCATATAGTTTCACAACTACTTTTATTGTGTGTTTTTTTCTAGTGTCATCTGTTATTCACATTCTGAACATCTATTTAATCACATACTGTACACAGGTCTCACTATCTGAGGAGAAAAGGAATCTCCATACTTGTCATGGCCATGTTTCTTGTGGCTGTGTTCTACAATGGACGGCAGGTACTGTAGCCTAAACTATTCCTATACTTCTTCCTTTAAACAGTTGAGGCAATAGGCACTGCATGGGTTTGGCATTCTTTGCTTTGACTTTGTTGTGGTTTTGTTGTACTTGAAATTTGTTTAGTTTAACTTTGTATTAGTGCGTACTTCCATACCTCAATAGCAATAGTTTGACATTAGTAATTTTATCAATCTTCTCGTTTGAGTGTAACTGAGTCAAGAAGGTAGTTGTATGGCAGGCAGACATGCTAGTCATTTCAGTTGTTTATGTGTGATAATGACATACTGCCTCATTAAATCCAGTGGGAGGCCACAGCCAGGCTGGACTTCCTGTGGCGTCTACAAGCTCAACAGGAAGTAGAAGACATGAGGGAGCTCCGGGAACACAATGAATGTCTGCTGCACAACATCCTGCCTGCACACGTAGCACGACACTTCCTGCAGAGGAGCATGAATAATAATGTGCGGAAAATGCAGTTTCATGCTTTTTTACCTAGACTATGACATATTAGCTCACCTTTGTTTGACCTCTAGATAACTGTGCCCCCTTGGATCCTTCAGATACCATGACCAGACCTTATTGGAACTACATTTGTTGGATCAACAACTAACCATTTTACGCATAATATTTACTGTCCTATCATGCATGAATTTTGAAATGCTTTCCTGTCTTTGCTGTAGGAGCTTTATGCTCAGTCCTATGATGAAGTTGGAGTCATGTTTGCCTCCATCGCTGGGTTCAATGAGTTCCAAGAACAGAAGGAGATCAAACACGAAGGGGTGGACTGCCTCAGAATGTTGAATGAGATCATTGCTGGCTTTGATGAGGTGAGCATAGGATTATGAATGGTCCATATACATTTTAGTTGTATTGAATGGGTTTTTGTTTGTTTTTTGTTTTTTCCTAAACATTAATTTCCATTTTTGGAAATGAACGCAAACCAAATCCATATATACATTTATTTAACATCTAACAATCATTTTCTCACCAGTTGCTAGAGGAGTCATATTTTCAGGAGGTGGAGAAAATCAAGACCATTGGCGGCTGTTACATGGCTGCGTCTGGCCTGGCAGACCCAGACAGACAGGTGGGACAGCAAACATGAAACAATCTGAATCAGTGACAGTTTATCGAAATTTGACTTGATTGGTTGGTCTCTGTGTTCTCACAATAACACAACAGGGTGAGAAGCATAAATACACATTGAAATAAAAATGTGTATTAAGTGAAAATAAAAATACAATACGAACAAAGGAATAAGAAATCTGATGCTAGTGAGTTATGTACATTGTAGAGATGGTGGAGTATTTACAGAAATTCTGTCAGAATCACATAGAAATTGACCTCTTCTCCAGTAACATTAATCGGTACTTCATCAATCTTGGCTATTCAAACACTTTCTTACACACACAGGGGCATATGGATCAGTGGAACCACCTGAGTGAGATGGTCCTGTTTGCACTGGCCATGCAGGAGACCTTGAAAGAGATTAATAGGCAATTATCCAAAAAGTTTCAACTGCGTATTGGTAAGTAGCCAATCCTTTCACATAGCCTACAGTTACACACATCCACTTACAAATCTAACCTGCTTCAAATAAAACACTATAGAGCTCTATGAGAAGACTCACATTTTTTGATAAAGATAACTTCGAGCAATTTAGTACTAATCCCTCTTCTTCTCTGGACTGAAAAAAAGGCATTGCCCATGGACCAGTGGTAGCCGGAGTGATCGGTGCCACGAAGCCACAGTACGACATCTGGGGGACAACCGTGAACCTAGCTAGTCGCATGGACAGCACAGGGGTGACTGGCCGTATCCAGGTTCCTGAGGCCACGCGCAAGGTCCTGACAGAATGGGGCTTTGTCCTGGATCTGCGTGGTGAGATCTTCGTCAAAGGGGTGAGTTGCTCAAAGGTTGTGCAGACAACAGATAGAGGTTTAGGTTATAGTCGAGGAAATATGTCGAATTCACAATATCTGTCCGCATTCTAACTCTGATACAGTAGTATATCAGTATTAGCAGGATCATAATCAGTTCATTGTCCAAGTACGTTCACAGGTTGGTCGCTCTCAGTGTGCACACAAAACTACAATCAAGTAGCCTAAAATAGAAAGAAAATATTTATAAAGAATGAGAGATGTAAATGACAGTGAATTATACTGTACGCACATGTCACTATTACAGTTTCTTAAAGTTTGGGCATGAATATATACAGAATCAAGACGGTGTAAACATGATGTCGAACTGACCAGCATGTCCAGCATAGAATGATGCACTAAATATTGCACAGAAAATCATTATAATTCATATCCTTTCAGAAGTTCTGATAATAGGTTTTGGGTTGCATGTGCATGATCCCAAAGTGAAGTGAACACAAAGAAATCGTGCCATTATCTATCTAACCACTACCTTGTGTTATCCTAGGTGAGTGAGCGCCAGGGAAAGGTCCGTACATATTTCATCAGCAACGTGCGGAGTAAGAAAGCCAACCTCGAGAGGAACGGCCACAGGAAATCAGGAGGCCGCAACACGCTAGCCGGCGTTGTATTTGGTCTGGTGCAGGCCCGAAACAAAGAAAAACTGAGGGAGATCAAAGGGGGGTTCAGTCTGTCCTCATACTCTACTCATTGCTGAGGTGGGACATGTGACAAAACAGTGGTGCAGGATTCAGCCCCCTCGCATTCCTTTGGTATGACACATTGTCATTGTTTGTGTACACAAAAGTGACTTCTAAACACATTGGGATCAACATGCTTCAGAGATTACAGAGACCTGTTCAGAGTTGCAACGGGCTATTGAAGCCCATCAGAAGCTTCACTCCTGTCTGTTTACAGTTGTTTTTTTTAAGACAGAAAGACAAAATTAAGAGAGAGTGGACTGCCCAAGTGGAACTTTTTTGATTCACAGTGCCGAACTAAAACTATTCATAAAGTTCCAGGACACCATACAGGATCAAAAACTTTGAAGAATCCTTTTCTGGTTACCATATGAACACAGTATAGAACCTGTATGTATTGTATCTACATGCTATGAGTCTTGTTTCCATGAATATTTGAGTTTCATTTTATACTTATAACAAAGGCCAACATGTACTGTATAATACACCGACAATACTGTGATTATATGTCACCACTAAGCCTGTGTACCTCTAAGCCAAACACAGTACCTTTAAACAGTACCAACACATCCTGTGCAACCTTGTTTGCATGACAGCTCTCCAATGGCTTACAGAATACCTATTCTGTACTGTAAATTACAGTATCATTATTACTATTGTATATTTTAACTCATAATTTCAAACAATTATTGATTCTTAGATTCTGCTTTTTCCACTGTATTAATGATGTTCCAAAATGTCAATATAAGAAAAACTGCTACTTTATCTACAGCAACATAGTTTGTGTTCTCTCACTGCGCATAATTATTCAGAGACAGTGAATACAAATACAACTTACACAGCAAGATTCTCAGTGTAAGTTAGTTTAAAAACCGACCCTTATATAGATCCATATACAATTAAATGTACACACATTTAGCTGTGATCCTAAGTCTATAATGGCAACTGTCTATGCCAGAGTCAACACGGTCTGTTCCGGTAGACATCTTATCGGTTTCTGAAATTGGCTTAAAAACATCAGCTTTCCACATTCAGCAGTTGAGGATCAGAAGGGGCGCATATCCATTTTCTATTTAAAGGGTGCTGAACTTCAAACCACAACTTAAGAAAAATTAAAGTTCTCACTCTGTAGCTCCCCTTTTGCATATTTATTTATGGTACCACCTGAGTGGGTTGAGTGATGTTTCGAGCACACTGCTCTTCTTCAGACTAGTGACACATTCAGCAGTTAACCATGTTGCTTTTGTCTAGTGGTTAATGGCTAAAAACCAGACCTTAATTGAACCCCATCTGATTGCCAAAAACACAGTCATAATCTGACAGTGACACTGATCTCACTTCATACTCATGACATGTCATTTATAGCCTAAAACGAAAGGAGGCTAAACACTTTTACCTCAATGTAAAGATGATATTGTATGTCTTTTTAGGTCTGTTGTACAGAAAAACTATGCTATTTTTAGGTGGTTAACTGTGTTTTTTTCCACAATTTCTACAAAATATTTGATGTTCTCATTTTCTGCTAATAAAACCAGTTTATGAAAATAAAATGTAGTGGGTTTTCATTTCAGCCACCATATTTCATAGTGCAGGCCTACATGTGTCTATATGATTTGTCACAGTAATTACTGGAATAAGAGGTTGAGGACAGAAGGAAAACATTACCGTTTTTTGAAATTCCCATTTGCATCACATTTATGTTACTGATTGAAATAAAATTCCTGAATGAGACCTATGGAATGGCCAATATGCCTTATGCCTAATGTTGCATTGTAGCAATTCTGCCATCTAGAGGCATGATCCCTGAAGTGAGACCGTACATGATTGATCAGGTAGCCTCTGAGTCTGTAGTAGTACAGTCTGAGTGAGTCTACCAACAGTTAATAGTTTACTGTATCCAATGGTGGAAAGTAACTAAGTACATGTACTGAAGTACTGTACTTAAGTACAATGATGAGGTACTTTTACTTTACTGGAGTATTTCCAATGTTCAATACTTTTACTTCTACTCATCTCTGAGGAAAATACTGTACTCCTCTACAATTATTTGAAAACTTTAGTTATTAGTTACTTTGTAGATTTTGATTATTATTACAAAACATACATTAACAAAGCCGATCTACAAGCTCACATCTGCTATTTTCAAACATTTTTTGTACATTTTATACATTAGAAAACTTGTGAACTGGGACATTCTGCATAATGACTTTCTAATTTTGGTACTTTTGTACTTTTACTCAAGTACATTTTGAATTCCAGACTTTTACTTGTAACAGAGTATTTCTACATTGCAGTATTGATACTTTTACTTAAGCAAAAAACTGTAGGGAAAACTGAGTACTTTTCCCACCACTGACTGTATCAATAAGAATGAAAATATGCTTGTGCTTGTCAGGGTGGGGCGGTCCCCAGTTCAAATATGAATATTTTGGAGGGTCCCCAGTTCAAAATATGAATATTTTGGAGGGTCCCTGTAGAACTATATGCATTGTTCATAAGCTACTGTGAGCATACACCTAACTTACCAATAGAGGTCCTGGAACCAAAAATGATTCAAAGAAACCAAAGACTCTTACTGACCACCACACAAAACAGTCCCCAGTTCAAATATGAATATTTTGGAGGGTCCCCAGTTCAAAATATGAATATTTTGGAGGGTCCCCAGTTCAAATATGAATATTTTGGGGTATCAGTCACTCACAGCCATAGAGGTATAAGGTCACAGCCTGAAAGGTTTGGGAACCCTTGATGTAGGGGTGATTGATTGATTGATTTATCCGTCTCCTCAGTATGGTCTATGGAAGTGGTTCTCAAGCGTGGATTCCAGGGACTAAGCCATTGTGCTTTTATGAGCGATGATCCAGTTTAGAGGAACTTGTATTGTGAATTGTACTTCCATGTACTGTTTGTTTCCATGTATTTTAATCAATCAATCAATCAATCAATAAATCAAAGACTCTGGGTTATTTTTAGGGAGTTCTAAATTGACCCGTACAAGTCTGTAACTCTGACAGTATTGTCCATGTGGTTCCATTTGTATAATGTCAGAGTTAATGGGGGGTCTTTGAAATCTTAAAGTATGGTCTCCTAACCTCGCTTCACCAGGCTTTCCGCAGCACCTGTGGGAAGCCTGGTTCCTATTGCGAATGAGCCAGTGTGTGGTCCGGTCTAGAGCCCGCCTACTGTATCTGGTTATTTACAATCACACATACATGCAAGAAACGTTTCCGTATCCGATATAGACCCAGACCGGATCAGCAACTTGCACATGCAAAGCAACTTGATCCCCATTCCCACCCAGTCTACACGACTAATGGTGTCCTCCCGACACGACACTCGATTGCTCCTGCCTGGCCGCCAGCAGCGCGCCAACTCCCGTGTGAACCACAGAGAACGCATGCGGGTTGATGAGCGAGCTGCTGCTGCAGGGATTGTTTTCACCACGTCTGGGGAAAAGTTGTGCTCGCGCAGTCATTGTTATATATCCATTGTGCTTCATTTTTATCACCATTAAAGAATAACAATGGCAGAGTCTCAGGAAGACAAGCTCTACAAGGCGGAGTACGCGAAAAGCGGCCGCGCGTCGTGCAAGAAGTGCAAAGAAAACATTGCTAAAGACTCCCTGCGGATGGCTATCATGGTGCAGGTGGGTTTGACGACGTCTTGTCTGTCTGCTATCTGCTCTGCAACTGAGCTAACGGCTACTGTAGCGCTATCCACGATCAACCTAATAAAACATGTGCTTTAGTATGAATTCAGCCGCAGAGGGTCTGCTTGTTCATTCAGCATGAAGCTATCTGGTGTAAACTGATCATTTATCGTGTTTTAAATGAGCTGTGTTGAAGATGGCAGGCCCTTGAGCTAGCATTTGAATGGCTAACGACAAAGGATGGGTGATTCATTGACCATTGCTTCTGGATTCTTCTGTCTTGTCTTGCATGTCGATTCTTCTGATCTTATCTTCTATGATGAAGTGATTGTGGTGCCATTGCAAATTATAACGTTATTGCTGCTGACTCAACGGGGCTGTAAGAAGACGATGCATGCATCGGCGTTGGATTGAATGAGCCAGAGCCACATGAAGTGTTCTATTGTCTAGTACAGTTCAGAGTGTGTATGGTGAATAATTACAAAGATATCAGAAGAACCAGCTTGATTAGCCTTGTATCAAGACTGCTATAGATGTATTTTATAGATTTTTACATTTGCATATCATAGATACTAAACTAAAAGTCAGACTCGATAAAATACAGCTATGATAGTCTTGATCAAAAGCTACGGCTTGATGTGATGAAATATAAAACTAGAGCTGGTCCGTAGATCATAAATTAGGATACAATTTAAAATAAGTGCTAAATAGCTGTATATTCTGATATCTGATATATACTCATTGCTACAGACTATTCATTATTTATGTTTGTTCAGTAGGGGTCTCAATGTCTCTCCAGCTCTTTAATAAACAGAAAAGGCATTTTCACGCCGAGATACCAATTTTATCCAAGCAGGAGAGAGAATTCATACAGGATAAATAAGTGAAATTAAAAGTGACGACTCAAAGAAGTAGGCACACAGAATCTAGATGAATATTATCAATTTTTAATGTTTTGGTTAATTACTTAATGTCATTGGTCACATCCACCAAACGTGTTAGCTGTACTGGGTGCAGCATACCCCCCATACAATTGTGGCTCTGATACAGCCCATCATTAAATGTAAAAAAAATAATATATATATATATATATATATATATATATATATATATATATATATATACACACACACACACACACACACACACACACACACACACACACACACACACACACTAATATGCTTCTATAGGCTGTGTGTGTGTGTGAGAGAGATAATATTTTGCCTTAATACTCGAGATGTTATAGATTGTACAGGACGACAGCATCACAATCTAATGAATCTATGGTTGTGTTTGATTCTATTTTCTTTTATTCTTTTTTGCAGCCACATGCTATTTGCACAGTTTCGTTGTTGCTTTTTTGCTTTTATTGTATTTTATGTTTATTGTATTGTTATACAGCCTGTGTTATTGTGCTCATCATAGAGTGTGTGTGTGTGTGTGTGTGCGCGTGCGTGTGCACGTCTGTGCATTTGGATGAGGACATGAGCCCCAATGTTGATCTAAAACCCACACTAAAATGTGTTATTTTTTTTCACAGTTAAGTAGTTTAAACTGCCTCCCTTATGGTCATTCTGTCCTGTTTCCTCAGTCACCTATGTTTGATGGAAAGGTCCCCCACTGGCACCACTTCTCTTGTTTCTGGCTACGAGCAGCAGCTCAGTCCACCGCTGACATCAGTGGCTTCTCAGACCTCCGCTGGGATGACCAAGAAAAAGTCAAGAAAGCCATTGAAAGTGGAGGAGCCGTGGGGGGTCAGTATTCAACCTTAACCCTCAACATGTCCATTTTCTCCAAGCATCTGTAAATACCACAGTGTAACTGTTGCACACAAACAAAGATGATGCAGTCTGTAGGAGCCAAATGTGCTCTGGATTGGGTTATTGGTATGTGATTGATGTAGGCACCTCATTGGCACCTTGGTGGTGGGAGTGTCGCTGTGGGTGGCCTCAGCGTCTATAAAGTAATGGCATTCACCTGCTCACCCTAAGGCTGGTTTGACCATGGAAGTAGGGTGAGCTGGGAGAGCTATAATTTGTTGACCGCATTTGTATTATTTGGTTATTGCTCACTGTTTAACTTATTCGATTTCTTGGCACATCTTTTTTACATGATTTATTTATTGTAAATTGTAATGATTGGCGACACTGAACTCGAAAGTAAAGCATTTTAAACTTGAGCATTAGTTTGGTCTTTTTATATGCACGTCATACAAACAGTTTTATCTCCCAGGCTTAGCCTGCCGGCTGATCATTTTATTGGGAATTGTTATCAGCCGCATCTATCGAATTATTTGGATACTTGCTGAACCATATATTTGTCATTACATTGTTGACTGCACTTGACACCTATGTCACCAATTTGACTGAATTGTATGAGAATAACTTGTTCTTTTCTGAAGGTAAAGCGGGCCAGAAAGGTGCAGCCAAAGGAGAGAAAACTCTGAATGAATTTGCAGTGGAGTATGCCAAGTCTAACCGCAGTACTTGCAAAGGCTGTGAGCTGAAAATAGAGAAGGTGAGAGAAGACTTTTATTTGCACTCACAGCTAACCTTTTGGATAATATGTTACAATATATGGTGTCTCTTTAAACCTGTTTCACATATAGTAGTCTACAGTGTCTAGGGGCGCACCAAATCAATACCACTTTTCCATGACTGAGTACTTTACATACCAGGGATTCCACCAGACCGGTTCAGTCTAGGCTAAATGTCAGAAAAACATACCACTATGGCCCTGTATTGTGCTGTTTTTTGAGGAATGTTTAGTTTTCGCTGTTGCTTCTTTTAAAATATAAAACAAGAGAGAACCCATAGTCATACTGTATCTCTATTGAGATATTTGGCATAAATATTGAGGTATGAAATGTTGTCCATATTGTGCAGCAATATTGTGCACCATCTTGTTTTTTTTTCTGCAGGAAACCCAGTATCTCTATTTTTCTTTCTTTTTTTTTTTTGCAACAATTGCAGTACATTTTTAGCTTAAATGTATCCTATGCAAAAAAACCTCACCTTGAAATACCATGAACTTATCTTAAAATGATCCTGCTACTCAATCACTTATAGCCCACTCAATGCAAATAAGCAATCAATTACTAGCATAATGGTGATGTTTGAAGTGGCCCTATACAGTACATAATTTCCTAAAATGGTTTTAGTGTTAAGTTGCTTTTTAAGCAAGATGATTAGCACTCCTCATCAGTCAGAGAGTAGGAACTAAAAGTATAAATATAGATTAATACCCTCTGTCTATAAAATAAAGGTTTAGGGCATCCTGTCACTGTAAATACACACTATCCATAACATTTTATCAACAAGAAATTCAACAGAATTAATCCACTGTGCTCATATTGACCACTCTCACCATTTTATGTTCCATCTTCTCCAGGACCAGATCCGTGTTTCAAAAAAGACAGTGGACCCAGAGAAGCCCCAGTTGGGCTTGATAGATCGCTGGTACCACACACCCTGTTTTGTTAGCCGCAGGGAAGAATTGGTCTTCAAGCCAGAGTTCAATGCTGCCCAGTTGAAGGGTTTCAACCTACTGCGGGCTGAAGACAAGGAGGACCTGAAGAAGAGGCTTCCAGCTATCAAATCTGAAGGGTGAGCAAGAGATACGGGAGGTGCTGCTATGGTTTTTAGTAGTGGTGCCATTTTGCTGTGTCACAGTAGCACTGCTTCATTGTATAGTGGAAATATAAAAGTTGCATACAGGATTATGTCTAGATTAGAGAGCTGCCAGGTTATACATCATCACCAGGGATGCACCAATATGTTTTATTGTTTATTCTGCTGTATTGTTATGTTAGCCTGTTGTAGTATTTATAAGAAGACATTCATGAGGATTTATACCAAAAAGGAGATTTCTAACTGTTATTATGTAATTTTGTCACGTTTAGGATATTAAGTGATATCTTTCTAATGATTAATGGCTGTCTGAATCTTGCACGTCGAATAATGGTTTATTTGTTGTTTTACCATGACATTTTTAGTTGTGCACATCCGTAACATGGTTTAAGTTGGTATCTTTGCCTCGGACATGAAGGAACAGTGCCAGAGAATAATGTTGTAATGATCAGCTATTTAGATCTTTTTGCAGAGCTGTAGTGCCAATCACACACATTTATGGTAAATAAATGTTCTGGATTGCCCTAAAACGCTTGATATCAATAGAAGTGTAGCAACACAGTGGTATTCTTCAAAATTACCCCAAAGATAGAAATGAGACCAGTCAGAAGTTCTCTAATTTGCTGTGTTTTTTCACTTCTTGAAAAATTATAATGAAATGCAAGTGCTGTGAAGTCAGTAGAATCACTCGCCCAAAAGCACTCGCATAAATGGAAATGCTCTTCTAATGCTTGGAGCGGATTGTTTCTCTAGACTCTAGAGGGAATGCATCACTATCTCTGAAAGCAGCTGAACTGGCCAAGTCATGCTGCCTTCACCACAAGTAAACAGACACAAACTAATTTATCTGAGTGAGGCTGGAGAAGGATATTGTATTTTTTTAAATGTAATTCCTGGCCTCCCTCTGGGTGTCAGCTGTTTTTTGAAGATGGATGTTGAAGGATCCAAATGATCAGAGAGAGAGAGAGAGAGAAAGAGAGAGAGAGAGAGGGGAAATCATGGGTACAAACTAAGGGAACATTGTAAATCTCATGAGGTGCAGATTTGTTTCTTCTTGCCATCTTTATGGCAGAATGGGTAATAGTAACAACCATTGGGGATATGGAGACTTGTGTGTACCATCATCTGATGGGTCTCTATTGTCCTAATGGCAAAAAGCTGTCAGATTAGGGTTCTGTGGTTCCATCAGACCTAATTTAGAAAGTTAATTTATGTTTTCCTCCTCATGGACCTTTTTTGACAAGGCAAACTTGTTGAGAACTGTTGTGAACGTCTTGTTTGCCCTTATAGAAAGAGGAAGGGTGATGAACTAGACGGAGTATCAAAGAAGCAGAAGAAAGAGGAGGCCGAGGAGACCAAGAAACTTGAAGATCAGTTGAAGGTTTGCCCTCTTGTTTTACTCTCATAATTATAATTATAAACTCTCGTAAACATAATTACCAAAAATAACGTATTTGCTGTTGTTGAAAGACAAATGACAAACTCCTCACCACTGATAGCCGCTGAACTCCTCTCCACCAAGCCATCAACAAAAAACTTAACACACACAAATTACTTAATTTAAGGCCAATACCACAAAACCCTCGGACATGCCCAATTTATTGCATTTTACCGTCGTGGACCAGCGTCAACGCTGCTTGTGTGAATTGAGTGTTAGTGACAGATTTACTGCAAACAGCTATGAAGCCTCTATTAAAAAAAGCCTTACTTAAATGCTTCAGTAATTAGTTTTTTTTTTTTTTTTGTCTTATTTATTTCTGTATATTTGTCTTTAAATCCATCCAAGTTTTGTGAAATAACGCGTGTGTGTCTCTCTCTCTAGGAACAAAATAAAGTGATATGGGGAATCAAGGACAAGCTGAGAAACCACTGCTCCACCAACGACATGAAAGAGCTGCTTATAGCAAATGGCCAGGATGTTCCCTCTGGGGAGACCAATGTGAGGAGGCTGTCTCTATCTAGTCCTTCCATTTTCTATGGATATAATGGATAATGTTGTAGGTGGTTTGCACATTGTGGGTAGTTGTCCTGTATTATCTGGATGTGAATACACCTGAACATCTGTCTAAAATGAATTCAAATTAAATGCTGTCCATAACCTTTTTAAATCATAATGTAATTGGGGCCCCACATGAAATTTGTCTGGAAGTTGTCCACAAATCGTGTGTCTTGTTCTTGTGAGTCTTAGGGACAGCAGGCCTAGTATTGACGAATCCACAGAGCGCTCCCCTGGCGCAATCATAACTGCGGTATCGGAATCAAACCGCAGCAGGAGTCTCTTTGGATTCGTCTATAGAGCTGTGGGGGACCTCAGTCAACTATTTATATATAGGGTTTAAGTGGTTAACTAGTATCTAGCGACGGGATCAAATCCATGTCGGACGTGGTACATTTTTGTGTCAACCAACACCATTTTCTGACCTAGTTTTTATCAGTGGCAAAGTTGTTTGCGTTGTCTTTGCAGAATGTTAAGTTGCAGGTTTAAGATGCATTCACTTGTTGTTTGATTGACAGTTGGTGGACTGCCTGGCGGACTGCATGGCCTTTGGGGCTCTTCAGCCCTGTAAGGAGTGCACAGGTCAGCTGGTGTTCAAAAGTGATGCATACTGTTGCAACGGCGATATCTCTGCCTGGACCAAGTGTGTGTTCAAAACCAAGTGCCCCACCCGTAAAGACTGGATAACACCAAAGGTAGGAATTTAGATGTCACCAGATGTATCATTTATGGCAATGTGTCATAGTGGAAATAAATAGAACAGAAGCATAGTACATCATGAGTATGTTGTATTTGAACTAACATCCAATGGCTGTCCTTTCAGGAATTCCATGAGGTTCCCTTCCTGAAAAAATTCAAGTTTAAGCGCCAGGACAGGGTTTTCCCCAAGGAAGCCCCTTCCACGGCCACCACTGCTACTGTCCCTAGTGCCTCTAGCGCCCCCATGAAACCCCTCCCAGAGGGAGCCCCAGCAGGTTAGTGAGCAAACCTCTATGAGTACACTAGAGCAGGGGTTCTCAAACTTTTTATACCAACCACAACCCCATATTATGAGGGAATGTTTTTGGCGACCCCATCACAACCCGTTTCTTGATCAAATAAAAAAAAAATATTTTTTTTTGATTGCCAATGCGCGACCCCAACGGCACCTTCCCGCGACCCCACTTTGGGCCGCGACCCATAGATTGAGAACCACTGCACTAGAGAGAATGTTGGCACCTACTGCATGACAACAAGGTCAATGGATTAGCATTGGTCGGGGAAAGTACTGTACTACACAAAAATATAGAAACCACATATTTTATACTGTTCTCCTATACAGGGAACTCCCATTGACAACAGCTTTGGGGTCTTTTTCTGTACTTGCAGGCAAACCTCTGACAGGTATGAAGCTGTTTGCTGTGGGGAAGCTGACCAAGAACAAGGATGAATTAAAAGATGTTGTGGAGGAACTGGGTGGAAAGATAACAGGCACGGCCAGTAAGGCTTCTCTCTGCCTCAGCACAAAGAGTGAGTAGCCAATCAACAAGAAAGACATTGAGATGGGACAGTGAGAACTACCAACTGGTATCAATAGCTTGTGTCTTTGAACAAAAGATAATTGAATGCATTTGAGTAAAGACTGTGACAAACCAAGCCAACGTCAGAGTATAAGTGGCTGTGGCCGAAAATCTGTTGTAGGATATCTGGTGTGTACATGGCTGTTGGTGGTCGTTCACCTGACACTCAAGCACAATTACTGTCGGCATCGATAAGATGAGCTCACTGGTTGTGTGTGTGTGTGTGTGTGTGTGAGAGGGATTGAGCGACGGCGACGCACGATCGTGCAGGTTTAGTGTCGAGCTAGGCACAAATCAAGTGTGTGTGTGTGTGTGCGTGAGAGTGAGACAGACGCATGAATGTGCAAGGTCACAACGCAGTCGAGTATAAATACAACCGTTACACTACAGATCCCTGCAGACTACTGCCACCTCCTAGCATGTTGTTATTTACTCAAGCAGACGCACAAGTGTGCCGTCAACCTACTGTCTGCGAGGTGTGTACTCTGCATGCACTCAGCTGATTTTTAACACCTTTACACCGGATGTAAGTCAGTTTGGTGTGAAGAGGCAGGTTAAGACTAATTAGTCTCATCTATCTGTCTGGTTCATGTCTTCACAGAGGAGGTGGAGAAGATGAGTAAGAAGATGGAGGAGGCGAAGGGGGCCGGTGTACGCGTGGTGTCTGAGGATTTCCTCACAGACATCAAGTCGTCAGGCAAGGCCCTCCAGGAGCTTGTCGCCCTGCATGCCATCGCTCCATGGGGGGCAGAGGTCAAGGTTGAGTCCCAGGCTCCCACAGTGTCCTCCAAGTCTGGGACTATGGCCTCCAAGAGCTCAGGCAAGGTGAAGGAGGAAGAAGGTAAAGGCAAGGGGTTGTTGCGAATGACTTGTGTTAAAGATTTTGAGGTTTGATATCGTGATATGGCCAATAGTATAGATGGAATGATAAGACCTTGTGGTGATTGGTATATGATCTAATATGCTCTGTTGCAGGTGGCAGCAAGACCAAGAAGGTGAAGCTCACAGTCAAAGGAGGAGCAGCTGTTGATCCAGACTCAGGTGTGTGTGTGTGTGTGTGTGTGTGTGTGTGTGTGTGTGCGTGCGTGTGTCTGTCTCATATCTGTTTAAAGTTTTGTAGCCTATACTATGATTGTTCTTTTGTTTCTAACCTGACATACTTAGGTCTGGAAAACAGTGCCCATGTTCTGGACCAGAACGGGAAGATCTACAGTGCTACTTTGGGCCTGGTGGACATTGTCAGGGGAACCAACTCCTATTACAAACTCCAGCTGCTGGAGGATGATCATCACAAACGGTCAGTGTCACTGCAGGGAATTTGTACCTAGGTTTATAACCGTCTTAGCAGAGAAGTGATTTGAGATGCATTTTGATATTGTTGTATTATTTCCAATAATTGTATTTGTCCCCAAACGTAAGACAAAAAAGAAGAAATAAAAGAAAATGAAAGTAAAAAAAATAATAATGCAGAATATTTACATAAAAATACTACTACTACATCTAATGAATTCATACAACATAATTCATACAATATCTACCACCAGACGGTACTTCCCAGATCAAGTTCTGCAATTTAATTAAGCAATATTACATGAGAGGGTGTGCTCTACCATGATTATTGACAAGACAGTGATGTGGTTGGGAACACGGTGCTTGTGTAGAGTTCCGCAAGCATCACTGGAGTGCCGATAATGATGGTAAAGCACACCCTTGAGTGTGATATTGACCCCCAACTATTTGAGTGACACCATGATCTGTCTTCTAGCGCCATCCTCAGGCCAAAATGTCAACTTACCATACAATATATGTCATAATCAGCATGAACCCTAAACATTTTGTTGACCCCATGGCCTTTTATCTAGACCCACACTTTGACCAACATTTTCATGTTGGGTGTAAGAGCAATGTACATGAGCAAGGTTGCTAGACTCGTAGGCTAAAAGTCTAGACTTGTTTTTCTTCTCTAGAAACATTTACTATATTTTTTCCCCTTTCCCATAGGTTTAACTTGCTTGCTCATTGACTCTATTTCTACAATTGATCCATCAAACCATTTCATATGTCATCTTGTTTAACCCATTCTTCCATCTCTTACCATGGGTAGGTACTGGGTATTCAGATCATGGGGTAGAGTGGGAACCACCATCGGAGGCAATAAGAAGGACAGTTTTCATGACAAGAACTCTGCCATGGATAACTTCCTGGGCTTGTATGAGGAGAAGACAGGCAACGCCTGGGCCTCTTCCAACTTCACCAAGTACCCCAATAAGTTCTACCCACTGGAGATCGACTATGGACAGGTACAAACATGTACTTTGTGTATGCATAAATATTTTAAAGTGCATACTGTGGAGAGGTGCTGGTGAATACATTATTTTTTTGCAAATGCACAAGTATAAGTAGGCCATTAGTGTGTCCTGTCTGTGGATCTTTTGTCTGCCCTTTTGTCTGCTTAATTTACCTGATTTGAGCCTGTGGTGGTGTTGCTTTGCAGGATGAGGAGGCAGTGAAGAAGCTTACAGCCAGCGCCGGAACCAAGTCTCTGCTGGCTAAACCTGTCCAGGATCTCATCAAGTTGATCTTTGACGTAGAGAGCATGAAAAAGGCCATGGTGGAGTTTGAGGTATGTAACATTGTGTGATGTGTGCAGATGTATGAGACCAAGAGATTACACACACACACACACGCACGCGCGCGTACGTGAGACAGACATTGTGCATGAGATGCCCTCCTTGTGTCTGTTGAAACTATTTCCTTTATAAATGAGATGTACTATATGTCTTGATCTTCAGATTGACCTCCAGAAGATGCCCCTGGGAAAGCTGAGCAAGAGGCAGATCCAGAGTGCCTATGCTCTCCTTAGTGAGGTTCAGCAGGTCAGTAACCATCAGTGCTCCCTGGAGGGGACATCCTAATATGGAGCTTTCCAGCGACTCTTCTCTCTTCATGTGACTCTAATTCAATACTTTTTCTATACTATTATGTGTGGAAATGTTTACACAAGCAATTATTTTGATCTGTCACCACTTCTCATCCGTAGTTCCCCAAAACATCAGTCGGACTCAGATTATGTTTGTAGGCATCCCAGCTACATTAGATTATGCAGTTGACATGGAACAGAAATATGGTACTGACGGAATAATAATAATAATAATAGGATAGATAAGATTTTGTTCCACTGGCTTGAGATTAAGTACTGCTCCTAATGAAATTTAAGACACTAAAATACTAAATTATTCTAATAACAATATAGGTGATAACAATATAAATCCACATAATTGTAAATATAATTTTTAAAATATATTGCACAACAAATAATTCTCAGCAGCATAAAATATATTGTACATAGCCAGAGCACACAATGAAGAATCATGAACCAGCATTCAAACTTATTCCAAGGTGTGCATGGTTCACCTTGGTTTGTAAACCAGCAGACCTTTTACATTGTAAAGGCTTAAATGTTGCCTTCTCTCACCGTCTTAGGCTGTGGCAGATGCTGTCCCCGAGTCTCAAGTCCTTGACCTGTCTAACCGCTTCTACACCCTCATACCTCATGACTTCGGCATGAAGAAACCTCCACTTCTCAGCAACTTGGACTATATTCAGGTAAGAGCACTCCTTTCACAGCCTTGTCTGTAAAAGTATTTTGTTCTGCAAGAGTTACCGTGAGCATACTTGTGAGGTCTTTTTCACAAAGGCTTGTCTAGTATGCTCACGGCCACCCAAGTATATTTTCATTGGTTGTCTTGACTCAAGTGGAGTGTGTTGAACCATGTCTGTTCTGCTGTGTGTGCAGGCTAAAGTTCAGATGCTGGACAACCTCTTGGATATAGAGGTGGCCTACAGCCTGCTGAGAGGAGGTGCTGATGACAACAAGAAAGACCCTATCGACATCAACTATGAGAAACTCAATACCAAGATTGAGGTGAGGGTCATATACCTGTCAATTGTTTTTGATTGTAGTAACATATAATAAAGATATTATAAGAATCTTTTATATTTTGCCTTATGTTATTATTTTGTATCATCTTATAATCATAGTTTACGGGAGATTTGTTTTGTTTTTTTGTTTATTTAACTCACAGGTTGTTGATAAAAGCTCAGAAGAGGCAAAGATTCTCACGGAATATGTCAAGAACACACATGCTGCTACCCATAATACTTACACACTGGAAGTGCAAGAGGTAGGTGATTAATAATGACCCCCCCCCTTTTTACATTGACAGCCACAAATTAATTCCAGAAATGTCTCTGGAACACTCTAGTGTTGGTCATAAATTCTTGTGACCAACCTCCTGACCCCCCCCCCCCCCCCCCCCCCCTTTCTCCTTCTCAGATCTTCAAAATTGTTCGGGAGGGAGAATACCAACGGTACCGGCCATTCCAGGACCTGCCCAACCGTCAGCTTCTGTGGCACGGCTCACGCGTCACCAACTACGCTGGTATCTTGTCTCAGGGTCTTCGCATTGCACCTCCTGAAGCCCCAGTGGTGAGTACGCCTCCTGCACTACAGCGCCAAATGCTGGTTGGAGCGTGTATAATGGACTAGCTTTTTCTAGTAATGGTCACGGTTAGTTTGCTACAAGACACAGAGGGCAAACTGCGCTCATGAAACAGGATGATGGGGTGCTTGGGGGCCTATTTTTATATACGTATATAGGTCTTCTTCTAGAATTTGGCAATGCATGCACACATTTTATTTTGTTTCATTTGCATTCTGTTCTCTCTCATTCTGTTCTCTCTAGACTGGTTACATGTTCGGCAAAGGTGTGTACTTTGCCGACATGGTGTCCAAGAGTGCAAACTACTGCCACACTTCCCAGTCCGATCCTACCGGTCTTCTACTGTTGGGAGAGGTCGCCCTCGGCAACGTGTGAGTATCATTAGTCTCTTTGCTGAAGTATGAATTCTGTTGGATTTTTTTGTGTTTCTTAACCAAAGTATAAACCCATGAATAAGTGTTTAACGGCATCTTTTTTTTATGAACAGGCATGAACTGAAAAAGGCCACGCACATTTCTAAGCTACCTAAGGGCAAGCACAGTGTTAAAGGTGATAAAGTTGTTATTTTTTACTTCTTTTAGATTTTAATCATGATAATAAAAAAGTAGTTTCAACGGTTTGTAAACCAGTGTTTATATTTACCTTGGTGTCTATCTTTTTACTCTTAGGTTTGGGTAGAACTGCCCCAGACCCAAGTGCCACTGTCACTTTAGATGGGGTGCAAGTGCCACTTGGAAAAGGAAGTAACACCAACATTGATGACACAAGTCTTCTGTACAACGAGTATCCTTTTTTAATTCACCATTGGGTTTATGAATTTATCAGAAGTTATTCCAAATGTTTTTTTTGTTTTGTTTCATTTGCTTTTCTGTAAAGTAAGGCTATTTGGCTATTGAATAGAAGTGCCTGGTGTAATTTGTGGCCATTTTTATGTAATTATTATTAATCCATTATTTGGCTTTTCACTATGCTGTTGTTTCTGTTAGTTGTCCTTAAGCTATGTTTTTCCAGATACATTGTGTACGATGTGGCACAGGTGAACCTGAAGTACCTGCTGAAGCTCAAGTTCAACTACCAAACGTCCTTGTGGTGAAAGAGTCTGTGATCAACTCTCCCAAATGGATAACAAAGAACAGCTGCCTGCAAACAACAGGGCTTCAGAACTCATTCTCTGCAACAGAAGATGGTTGGCAGTGGACTAATGCTATATATTGGTCACTGATAATTCCAAGTCACTTTATCACTGTACACGTCAGGTTTGTTTCATAGCTGGCATCCTTCCTTAGTATTGCTATATTGTGGCAAGCACTTCGTTAGCTATTTCAGACTCGTTCTTAAGGCTCGAATTTATAGCTCAATACAGTTGTTGAAAGGAGGCACATAAAAAGGAAAGATGTTCGATTGAAAAAGGCGTATGGCAAGTGGCTTTCTGCCTCTAGGTAGTATTTCATATGAGTGATATTATTTCTTCATTCTTTGATTCTGTGCCATTGATAAGGCATACACTACGTTTAGAAAGTTCAAGTTAAACGGCCAATTACGAGGTGACAGGTGTTGGTAAATAAACCATTATTTGTGGACATACATGAACAATGTACTAGAACGTCCTAGTAGTAGAACTGTTATGAACATTTTGAAGACTGTTCCATTCAAATATTCTGTTGGTTTGACAGATACTGTATATCTGTTTAATGTTCGCCTGAATGTTTTCCTTCAGTCACTTGGTTGATTCCATTAAAAATATTTCTTTTTATGGTTAGACATCCTCCAAAATATTTCACATTAAAAGATGTGGTTCATTTCCCTTGAGTTTGTTATCACAAATAGAATAAAGAAACATTTGAGAAACCTTGAGCAAGTTTATCCAATTGTATTCTGTTCTCATTTGATCGTAGATAATGATGTATTGTATTCTATATATTCTTTTACTATTAAAATGTGTATTTCATAGGGCTTTTTAGACATGTTTCCTGAGGCGGAATGAAGGGTACTACTGCTACTACAATATAAATACAATACACGTAATGAGAAATATGACTTAGAATATTAAATATTTTAGTAATTATAATTGTGAAGTCTTGTTAGTGAAGCAAAGTCCAGACGCTTTTGTTTTATGTGAGATTGTCCTAGGACTTAAAGTTTATGCACATAATTAAAGGTTGTATTCGTATTCAATGAATTAATCATAATAAGTACAGATAACTGTAAAACAAAGTGATGCAAAAATATATATTTTGATTTGTTAAAACGTAGTACATTGATTTAATCAAATTGCCCTCCAGGTACTGTCCCGACCCAGAATGCATTCTGACAAGGTCTCGGTGTTGCCATGTTGGCTTATTATAAGCGACTTTGGGCTTGTTTTTCTGTGAAGTTGCTTGCAAAAATTGATAGTTGCGGTTTTGTGGGCTTGTTTCCAAAGTGTAGGCTACTTGCTTGTTTAGGCTTGCTTCCAAAACATTTTTTTATTATTTAAACCAATGGTTCTCAAATATTTTTATGAAAATGCTTAGTGCCCAGGGGAGCATTTGTGTTGTTGGACTTGGAATGTTTAAAAAAAATATTCCAAGCATTTTATTTCAAGAGTTTTTGAAAATAGCTGATCTACAAGCTGCGATGCGTTGTGAGCTTGTAGATCGGCTATTTTCAAATGGCCGACGCATAATAAGTTTAAAGTGCTCAGGTGGCCTATTAAGTTGCTTCTTTGGGGCTTGTTATCCTAGACCCTGGTTGCTTATTTCTCTCACAAAATATGGCAACACTGACAAGGTCTTTGAAAAAGCGGCGCGGCTAATTCAAGATGGCGGAGATGGACCAGCTGTTAGACGAGAGTGAGTAGCGACACAATTATAGTAGTTTTCAACAACAACTACTGCTCGTTCCGGTCCCTTTAAAAGACGTGTGCGGGATTTTATATTAGTTACTAGACCGATAGCGCAAGTTTTCGTTGCGAGTTTACATTGTGTTTATATATATATAAAGCGCTACCGGTCTACCCCAAGACAGCTAACAGCTTAGCAAGTTGAGCTAACGACGATAGCTAACGCTGGAGTTAAAGCGAGTGTCGCGTCGCTAGCCTAGCTGGGTAAACAAATAAGGTTAGCTTAGCCAAGAAGCTAACGTTTACTAAGTATAGTTCTAACAAGAAATATGACCCGAATGTGTCAGTGTGAATAATTATTGCCTGAACAACACGCACTAAACACTCACTATTTAGCGTGGCGTGTTCTTTTTAAGCTCGCATGATGACACCTTGATTGGTTATAACGTAGGTTTAGTTATAACGTTATGTCTTACGTTAAGTACGTAACGCTTATTCTGCCAGTTTGACAAGGTAGTAATGAACGACATGCTAAATGAGCTGGTTTAGTCTCTCTTGCGTCTGTCCTCAGTGGTGGTGAATGTGACTAATGTTGGCAAGATAAAGTCATCTTATTAGCTTATTTCCTTGAGTCGGAACTGTCTTTATTTGATCAGGTTTTTATCTCCGTACTTGACAGCTCAGTGGGGTTTAGGCCCAACTGCGATAACATGAAGTCACCTGCTATGATTGTCTAATACTAGGGTCTTCAACGTTTTTCAGGCCAAGGACCCCCTAGCTGAGAAAGGGATGAAGCAGGGACCCCCCACTACATATTGTATAAAATTGTGTTGCAGATTAGACCTTTTCATAGATTTCATAAATGGCTTCATAGACTTGTTTGACAGCACTATCATCAGTGTTGGATTCATGTTAATGTGTATTTTCATCCCGGTGGGGGCTCCTCACTGGAAGGTGAGTCAGTAGGATACGACAGCAGTGACAGCACAGAAATATGTGTGGTGAGGAATAACGACCAAATTGGGGAGAAAAATGGGTCAAAAATAACTGGCTACTCTAAAAAGAATGTGTATTTTCAGACAGTTAACCACTTAAACCCTCAATATTTAGAAAACATGTACTTGATCTGCTCTTTTTTCCCCTACACCAAACCTCTTTGCAGATCTACAAGCTCACACTTGTAGATCTGCTGTTTTCGGCTAATGTTCCCCTCAGTAAAGGAATTCTAGGGTTCAAGTGGTTAATGTAGTTCCTATCACACAAGCATTTGGTGGCCCCACTGTAGTAACTCTGAGGACCCCCTGTTGAAGTCTCCTGGTCTAATACACGGTTTCATAACGATAGGCTTTTGCACCTATAAACAGTACATTCGATCACATCTGCAATATAACAACAAGGCAGTGTTTCCCTTTCATCACAAGTGAAAGGTTTAGAAAGCAGTTTGGTGGTGTTACTTACAGTAACATTTAAATGACTTTACTCTCCCTTTGTTGCAGGCTCTTCGGCAGAGGCTCTTGTCAGTTTGAAAGGTATTGTCCAATGCATGCAATGTTTGTGTGTTTGTTTGCACTGGCAGACATCCACCTTGATTGGCATTATTTCACCTGGTTGGATATTCACTTCTTTGGATTAAGTGCCTCTATTATTGACCTCCAAAGTGAAGGGCTTACTCCGACAGCACATTATTTCATACACAGTGCTAAATTGAATTTATAATATCTTGAGTTTTTATTAACATCTGATGGTTAACATCTAATGTGATATAGTAGAACTTGATTATTCACTCTGTTTTCTGTCCTATTGACTTAGTATGTACTATGTGAGACAGCGAGGGTTAGGTTCATGTTTGTTTGAACATTTTACTTGCTTTCTTCCAGCCTCGCATGTAAGGAAAATGGGTGTCATGTACACAGTATCTTTTCACAAGTTGTTTAGTAAGACTGTTGAGTCAGTACAGACAATTTGTACTGACTTGAGGTCTATCTTGTTTTGTTTCTTAATGGATGTGTTGAATACATGGCCACTGCTGTTCCTCCAGAGGGCAGTTTGTCCAACTCTCTGAATGAGAAGAACAGTTTCCCAAGAGCTCACAATACGCGAGGACGTCACTCGTCCCTGACGATGGACACGGTAAGAGAAATGAAGTTGGCTTGCCTTTTAAAGTCTTCTGATAGTTTAAATTATTTTCCTTGTATTTGTTGTGATTATCTTACCCCTCTTCATTTAGCTCAGCCAGTGTGTCACTGTTATTCTTTTTTACTCGCCCATTTGTCATGAGGGCTGTCACAATCATGACATTTTACTTGATTAATTGTCATACAAATAATTGCGATGAATGTTTGATTTCATTGTTTTTCCATTGAACATTAGAATATAAATTATATTTCTGCTTGGCTTTTCGGCTTTGTAAACAAGAATTGCACTGCGCAGATATGGCAAATACTCAAATATACAAAGAAATGACAATGACCAATACCAATAATCTAAATGTACTATGGTCAAAGTAGGCCATATTTAATCATAAAAACAGTGGAAATAGCCAATCTACAAGCTCACAGCGGGACCCGTTGTGAGCTTGTAGATCTGCTATTTCCTTTCTTGAAATGTATGAATTTTTTTTAACATGGAGACAATTATGCAAGATGATTGCAATTATCTAAAATTATTGTGATTTAGGCGATTATGTAGTAGTTGTGACAGGCCTAGTTGTCATGCCTAGAAAGTTAAGCACAGTGTTTTGGTCTTAGTACATGTAAAGGTGACAATATAATAACCATCTGACGTATATGTTTGTTGACCAGCCCACGCGGAGCTCCAAGCGGAGCCGTCTGTTCCGGGAGGAGGAGGAGCAGCCACCACCACGAGTTTCTTCCAGATCCCCCAGGAGGAGTCAGAGGGTTTCAACAACCCCACAGGTAAACCACCTCCACTTTATTTACACATGGCTGTATGATGGGGAAAATTCACATTGCAATGAAACAATGAAATCAACTGAGCAGGTAGTTTGCTCATGTTTTGCTTCTAAATCAGTACAAGTTATGTTCTTGTTCTGTCTGACTGCAAACTGAAGGTTTTCTTGAGCACCAATGATGGTCATGTTGAATTAAAAGCTGATAATAAAGGCTTATAGGTTTGATAATTGTCTTGCAGGGTATACACAGATAGTTAAAAAAAAATCTGAAAGTAATGCCAGCAAATACAGCCTTGACTGGACTAGACACTAGCTAAACGGGAAGGAATTTACCTCTTTAATTCAGAAGTAGTGTTTAAACTGCTTATTGAGTGCTTATAGTTTATGCTAGCTGGATTTCCTTTAGCACTGTATCTTTTGGGAAGTTGCTTGTTTTAATCTTCCGCTATGGACAGATTTTGTTCATGGATCATATTGTGAGCAGTCACCACCCACTCTTGATAGGCAGGGTGAAACACAAGCTCTCCCTCCCCTTTTTGTTGCTGCTTTCAGCACAAGCGCTGACTGTGCCTGGCAGACAGGCAAGACGGATAGCCTACTTGAGCAAAGCTTGACAGCAATAATTGAAACATGCTGCACCAAATAATACCTTGTAGAACGAGAATCAGCCTGTATGAGCCGCCATGGATATTTCAGATCCATTTTACTAGTTAAACCAAATTATTGCAGTTTTCAGCTTACTCTAATATACCTCAGGATAACAAGGTCATATGTCATCAATCTATTATAATGAACTAAGCTAATACTAGTAAAAGAAATCTCGGAAATTCTACGAGTTACACTTCTCTGGTGGGGATTAAACCAGGGCCACTATGTACCGCAGCTTTACGCACAGCGCGTGCGCACACATATGGATACAAATAGACTAAACATATAGATGCGTATCTCTAATTAAAACATGTGACTCGCATATAATATGAATCTTTTCAGTAAAACTTGAAATGATGACCAACACATGCTGTGCTTGTTATATATTTAGCTGCGACCTGGAAGGGAGTTCATCGGTCCAACTTTTTCAAAGGAACACACAGCTGGTCACTCACAGTTTATAACACGTTGTTCTATAAACAAAACCGCAAAGCAGACTTAAATTTGGATAAAATACTAAATGGTACAAATGACCTTTTTAACATAATACATATCATCTCTGCCGGGTGGAAATCTTAATTGTTAATTTTCAGGAAATGGGGAAAATGTTCCAATGGATCTAATGATGTTATTATTTAGAATATTAAAAAAAACTGGAAGTTCTACTTGTGGTGAGGCAGACTGTAAGCCCCATAGGCGCTCAGTCTGTTGGTGAAAAATAATAACTTGGAGGATGACCGACACATTACGACACTTCTTGTCTTCAACAAACTCTTTGGTCTCCAGTGTCGAAACACGTTAGTGTTACAGTGACTGAACCCAGACAGCGCTTCCTCCTTCTGTTTTTAAGTAGTTATTATTTAGTCACAACTTAGCACTTGTTTATATTTATAAAACCCACTGACAGAATTAATCACTTTCACTCAAAATGTTTCAAATGGGGTGAAAATAACATCTACAAGCGCACAACGCATCATGGCGTATTTTGAGCTTGTCGATGGGCTCTTTTTGCGACTTTTGTGTGACACTGTAGTATGACAAAGTAGGGCATTAATTTACAAAAAAAACAAACATGGAGAGGTTTCTGCGACAGCAATACACTGTGCAACTGTTCCCCCTTCACCAAATCCCAGAAAATTGGCAACCAATTGCTATGAGTGAAATGGATTGCAGATGACGATTAATGATTACTTATTTCAGTGCAAACTTTGTGGTCTTAAAGTCTTACATTGAAAGTGCAGATACCTGCATATAACTTTGGCTTGGATAATATACATTTAGTACTTTTATTTTAATGATTGGTAAAGAAATGTGTTTAAAAAAATAATTCAGAGCACATGCGATGCTGATTTATATTTTTGTTTCATGTATTGGTTTTGCAGAAGTTTACCAGTGTGACGACCCCAGATAAGAAAGCCTCACAGAAAATTGGGTTGAGATTAAGAAACCTCCTTAAACTCCCCAAAGCTCACAAATGGTGCATCTATGAATGGTTTTATTCCAATATTGACAGGTAAAGCTCTGTTTACTTTGAACTCAAAGATGATGCATTGAATTTTGATTATTATCAATACCATAAGGATTATCTGTCCATAATCCTTATGGACAGATGGATCGGTCTTTATCCTTACAAAATGTTTTTTCTTTCTTTTGACTTTTAGGCCGCTCTTTGAGGGTGACAATGACTTCTGCCTGTGTCTGAAGGAGTCTTTCCCCAACTTGAAAACCAGGAAGTTAACTCGTGTGGAGTGGGGCACCATCAGGAGACTAATGGGCAAACCACGACGGTATGCCACATCACAGCAGACTTTCTACTGCTTTTCTAACTTTGTGTTTTAGCCCCCACTAAACCTCCAGGGAGAACTATAGATTCACTCTTCATCCATCCGCCCTGCCATCTGTTCGTTCGTACAGAGCACATGAATCGTTATCACAACCATATCACAAGTCCATGTTAACCTGGTTTCAGCGAAGTTATGTGCGCTAATAACGCAGATGACAGGTGTCAATAAACACTGCGTGCAGGTGCTGTGGACATGATATCCAAATATCAAAAAGTGTTTTCTGTGAACACAGTACATTGTGTGGTATATTGGATTGCCTTGCAATACTTTGCCTTGTTATAGGTAGATCTTTGAGTTGTTTTTTTTATACAGCTATAGTATCTAGTTATTTTGTGTTTACCATATTAAATGAAGACAATGCCTCTGTCAGATTTTGATGTTCCTGTGATGTCTGTTCCAGGTGTTCATCTGCGTTTTTCTCTGAAGAGCGGACAGCATTGAAACAAAAAAGGCACAAAATGAGGCTGTTGCAGCAAAGGAAACTTTCTGACGTATCGCACTGCAAAGACCTTCCTGACGAGATCCCTCTGCCACTCATCATAGGAACCAAAGTCACTGGTGAGATGACCAGTGACTACATTTTGTAGTCTTATAGCAACCAGATTACATGCACAGTATTGTACTTGGTGTCTGAATGTCTGATTCTCCGCTGACTTTTACACATCAGGAAAGGTACAATGTTCCTGGCGAACTCTTAAATGGTACTATGGTGCTGATGGCATGGAGCCATGGTGTAACTTTGACATGGACTTGGTTCAGTCAATGCCCTTGTATTATAGTCTTCATTATACATTAGCACATGAGAGGGAATTCTGTGCTGGGTTCATAGACCAGCACACCAATATCATATTAATAATATTACAATGCTTCTCAGCCAAGCACAATGCAGTGCCAGAACTGTGTCAAATTTGTATTTGTATGAAGAACAGCCGTGTGCAAAAACCTCCGTTGGCCGGGTGCTTGATAAAAAACAATACATGAAAGGATGAGAAGGCATATCCACACACTAAAACGAAAGCTTCCTTGTTTATTAGTGATGTTTTGAACCAAACTTAAATTCTTAAGACAAATTGCATTTTCTTTGACATCCTTACATGCAATAGAGATGGGCACATTATAAATGACCAGATGGTACAAACACTGTTTTGCAGCTCGACTACGAGGTGTCCACGATGGTCTATTTACTGGACAGATTGATGCAGTGGACACCACTGCTGCAACCTACCGTGTCACCTTTGACCGCAACGGGCTGGGCACGCACACTGTACCTGACTATGAAGTACTGGTAAGACCTGCCAACTGTAAACGTTTGAGAGCCCTGCTTCGCCCTGCACACACTTGGCTGTTTGGTTTCGAGGACATGTCTAATGATTATTTTTGTATTTTCAGAGTAATGAGCCCAATGAGACCATGCCCATCTCAGCTTTTGCCCAGAAGCACCGCCCAGCACGCTATCTACAGAACTTAATGACTCCACCCAGAGGGCCTTACCCGTCCGCTACCACTCCTGTCCTCATGGTACTTTACTTTCTACTACATACACACAGCCTGGATCATATATTTGATAAACCTGCATCAATCAGTTAAACGTCATTTGACTTTGTAGTTAAAAAGTCAATATTTCAGCTTGCACAATGTATCATAATGTAATTGTTTTTCTGTATACAGCCCATACAAATGTACACATCTTTAACTGTTTTACTATAACAAAGCTGTCATATATAACTCTGTTGTCTGCAATTTCATCAGGACAACGACCCTCTCATCAGCCAGTCTCCATGGAAGAATAAACTGCCCGGCGCAGAGGGGGAGACACTTGGAGGTTTTCCTGTAAAGTTCCTAATCCAAGTGGTAAGTACTTCCTCTCTAAATGGAATACCTCAGTCTGATTTTTTTTCAGTTGTCTTAAAAGAATAACTGACTCTTGTTTATGGTGCTTTGTTTCATAGACAAGGTTGTCTAAGATTCTTATGAGCAAGAAGGAGCACATCAGGCATTTGAAAGATATGAACACAGAGGCTGAAAAACAGGTACAGTCTTCAACAGAATAAAATATTCACTTTAGCTCCACAACACAGGGAATTTTACTAATGTGCAATTGTCAAAATGTTGGCTAAACATACATTTTGTGTGTTTGTGTTCAGAAGTCATATTCCTTGCCTGTTGGTCTGGACTTCCAGAAGCGCTATGCCACCACAGTGCTGGAACTTGAGCAACTCAATAAAGACCTCAACAAAGTGCTGCATGAAGTGCAGCAGTTCTGCTGTGAGGTAAGGGGATGGGCATGCACTTGCGCACTTTCCTGTTCATTGTCTTCGCCAGGCCGAAAGGCGTGGCCGAGACTATGTTTTGCACCCTGTCCGTCCGTGTGCGTGTGGTTCCGCCTTTAAACAGCTAATCACCGGCACCGTTGGCTTGATCGCAGCAAAACTTTGCACACGCTCCCTGAATGCCAGAGCAGAACATCATTTTTCACATGGGCCTGGTATAGTGCCACCACAAGGCCGACTTTTGCAAAACACATTTTTTTACAGTACTCGTACAGATTTTGTCCAAACATCACGCAGTAAACAAAACAGGTCTTTCAGATTTTTCATATTCCATCCTGATTGGCTAAGATTGGATTCCAAGGTTTGCAGGACTGCTCCGTTTTGAACAAAATGCCTCAAATCAGCCTCATGGTGGCGCTATAACAGGCCGATTTGTGTTTTTACCTATAACTGCACCGATCTGTGTAAGACGAATCTGTTTGATTCTTCATATTCTATCATGATTGGCTAAGATTGACATCCAAAGTTTGCAGGAGTGGCGCAAATCATGAAGGCAGCCTCCGATTGCTGTGAAACACATTTGCACTACACTTACAGTAGGAAGAAATGCCACCCTTTTAACATTTCCCTATTACAGCGCCACCAGGAAGCTGATTTTTGCATTTTTTTAATATTACTCCTACAATTTCCCAAACATCACGCAAATCGGTACACATTATCTTTATTGTCAAGTGATCAAGACGGCTCTGTCCGATTTTCCATATTCCATCCTGATTGGCGCATTCCCAACATTGCTGGCCCACAATAACCTACCTGACCTGGCGGAGACTTGTGCTCCGAGGAGCACTTATTCTAGTTGAATATGCTACCCCTTATCAATGCATGTTTTGAAATCCAATTTATTTGGATGGGTAGCTAAACATCAACAACATATAGTCATTCATGGCTGACCAGCAGCTCAGTAGATGATCACACTTCTCCTGTCTAGCTTTAATTTTTTTCTAGTCCATCTAAACGTCATTTTATGATTTGTGAGTGTCAAGCGACATGTCTCACTACGTATCTGAAAACGTTCTTTGAGTTTTGAACATTAATAGTATCTGCGACTCATGGACCGTCGCCATAAAATGTAAAGAAGGAAGTGGATGTAGTCTCATGCCCCTCCTGTGATAAGGGAGCTTTCTTTGTCTTCCAAACAAATCCAGAGAACTTTTTTGTAGTTTCGGCGTCACTTTCTACGTGCGACACGTCGTTCAACACTTGTCGCGCAAAGCATAAATTGACCTTAAGTCAGCTTTGTATTTGTGTCCCTCGCAGCTGGCTCCAGACCAGGGCATGGCTCCAGCTGATCAGCCTACAGAGCTCCGGCGACGCTGTGATGAGGAGGCCCAGGAGATGGTACAGCAGACCAACTCTCTCAGGGACGGACAGCAGAATGTGACCAACCCCGGCCTCACGCAGCTTGTCTCACGCCTCACAGCCTTGCTGCTACAGATCAAGGTAATTGATCTGTAGATCAGGATATTTTACAGTTTAACAAAGTTTGAAATAGTACATAAATTGTAAACTTTACCAGGAATTCACTGGGAATGTATAAATAACTTTAAAAATGGTTGCGGTTCTAAAACTACTGCCTCTGGTACTGCAGGAACAGGTAACTTTCTTTCTACACCCAACATATATTTCCATCCCTAATACAGTATGTGGACATAGCCCCCTCCAAAAGTGGCCTAGCATCAAGGTCTCAAGATGTCTTGAGGACGTCTTTAGTGTGTCTGTTCATTTTCAGATCACCCAGGATGCATTGTAATGCCTGGTCCAAGCGGGGCGTAATTATAGAGACTAAACTGTTATACTGTACTATGACTGTTATATACTATATTATGCAACAGATAAACATACACTCACACAACAGTCGATTGATACTCATTTTTGTCCATGTTCTCTGCTTTGGTTGCAGAGTCTGGCAGAGGGAGGCGACCTGAATTCATTTGAGTTCAAATCTTTAACGGACTCCCTTAATGACATCAAGAGTTCACTAGACCCCTCCAACCTCAGGTGAAGAGACCTGGCATGGCATATCCTGTTTAGTTACTGTTTTACAATTCTTATGTGATGTTTTGAATCATTGTGTATAGTAATAATATAATGATGGCACCTTTCAATATAATATGTTAGAAAGTGCTTCACACAATTAAAAAGTATTAATAGAACACAGTAAACAATAAAATGGTAACTTAAAGTGCATAAAGCAATTTTTTTTACAGAACAGTCAGTCTAAAAAATGGGTATTAAAGTGTTTTTAAAGTCAATACAGAATTACCTTATCTGAGCTCTTTGGGAAGCGCATTCAATAGTCCAGGGTTCATGACAGCAAATACTTGATCGAATTTGATCTAGAAACTAGAAGCAGTATATCACACTCATTATCATTTATATGTAAATAAAAAGTGAGGGACATACGTTTAATGTCTTTTAGGCAGTTGTGAAGGGAGGCTAGTCTATGAGGATAATTGGGAGTAATGGGCACATATAGCTGCATATTATGTGTGACAATGGAAATGATTATTAGGTATTATGTGACCTAGTGGGAGCATATTTACAGAGGAGAGAATTTAACGCCAAATTGAACCTTGTGGTTCACCACATGTAATGTGGGCAGTGGAGGATGAGGATTACAAGCATTACAGAGGGGCAGGCGGCCGTGGCTCAGGTAGGGGAGCAGCTGCTTGGGAATGGGTTATTGTTGAACTGTCCTTGAGCAAGACACTGAACCTTTAACTGCTCCCGATGAGCAGGTTGGTGCCTTAGATGGTTTCCTCTGCCGTCGGTGTGTGACTGTGTGCATGGAAGGGTGAATGTAATGCACATAAGCACATTGTAAAGCGCTTTGGATAGATCTGCCTGACATGGGATCTACACCAATAAGCAGAGCCAGAGATACCCTGCATCTGTAGTTAAAAGAATGTGTAATGTAGAAATAACAGAACAATGTAGGCTACACAATTGCACTTTTTTTCCCCACTGATGACTATAACGGCTAGTTCGGCACACAACTCCCAATCTTTTAACCCATGTCGGGTGCAAAAAACAAACGTGTATGTTGCTAGTCTACAACACTAGTGAGTGACAGCAAGAGAACAGCCTGAGATCAGCTGTCATACAGAGTAGACCATAGCATAGCCTAATGGTCGTGAATTATTTTGTTCTTTCCATAATGGAAATCCTAATTTGATACCCCTGCTCCTCAAGTGTCTCCCTCAGTGAATATACAGTAAAACAATATAATAACAATATAATTTGTTGAATATGATTTATATACATGTCTATGTGCCATACTGACCGAAATGTATCTTCCCTGTATTCTCAGTTCCTTCCAGAACAACGTAGAAATCCACGTGGCCCACATCCAGAGTGGCCTTAGTCAGCTGGGCAACCTGCACGCCTTCGCTGCCAACAACACCAACACAATCTAAAAACGCCTGTATCCGCACCATAACCAGGCACAATGATGCACAACAGTGGCAGCATCCATGAAAATACCTTTGAAACAGTGATTTCACCTACCCTAACTTATGGCTGCAAAAAGAACACAACATGACTGTGTGGGATGCTGTTCTGACATCCAGTAGAAAGAAGGCCAGTATTCTGTCCACCTTCCTGCAGCTGTGAGGATGCAGAAATAGTGAGGAGGATCTGATCTGTTTTTACCCATCCATTTCTGTGTTAGGAAAATGTTTCACGTGCCCAGTCAAACAGCTGTTGCTACAATTCACCTCTCCAAGCTCCTGGCGATTATCATTTGGTTTCATGTGCCAAACAGTACTTCTTGCAGTTTTTATATAGTCCATATTTATTTATTTTTCGAGTAGGAGGTGTGAGGTTCTAAAGTGATATTTTACTATTTCTAAGGTTTTCATCTGTAAGTGTTGTGTTTCTTGACTCCACTGTTGGTAAGCACGGGGGAGACGACAGAATGTTTTGTAAAATTGTTTATTGTAGATATTTGTACAATACCTCTGATTGCTAGGATTTATCATCAACATTTCTGCTATGTATCCAGAAATGGCTTTTGTAATTTTGTGTGCACTGAAAAGAGATTTTGGTATTTTTATAAAGGAGAACTCTGGGTTTCGATGTCTTTTGACTCCCTAGGATTTACCTTTAAAAATTTGGCATGGCTATTGCTGCACTTCACTGTAAGCCTACATCACTGATGTAACGTAAATTTAAAACAAGACATTTCTCCTAGAGAATCTCAATTTCATTTTCAGTTTTGTAAAATTGTATATGAAAGTGCCAGGGCACATGTACATAAGTGTTGCAGTCTTTTTATATTAAACATGGCAAAGCAAGTTTTGGATAAGTAGTTTTGGTCCTCATCATTAACAGCTGTATGCTACAGCTGAATTAATAAACCAGAACTACAAATTATATTTTTAAAGCAATGAAATGTTTATTAACATGTTTACAATAAATAAGCGTTTTTCTGGGAACTTAAAACTTTATAATCTAACAACTTGTACAAGTGGTATCAACAAAAGTAACTTGTCACATATAACCGAATCCGGCCATGGGCGCCATGGTTTCCCAATCAGAATCGGAGTCAGAAAACTCCTGTGCCTCACTGGCATGGATCGGGGAGAAGTGGCCAAAATTGTCTGCTTTGGCCATCACTTGAGGATGTTGGATCTTTGGCGAAGATCTCCTGAAAAGATGGGTTGGGATGGGAGGGATCACCACTTTCATCTCCGGTCCAATGGTTTTGTTCGGAGGGTAATTGTCGTATTCTACCAGCACTTGTTTAGGTCCATTGCTACCAGGCATATCGTGGTGTTGGGCCTTAAAATAAGACCCGTTTCCCTTGTGATAAACGTTGGTGTAACACGGGACCACAACACTCAATTCCTCCCGTTTGATCTGTCCATGTTTTCCTCTACTCCCTTCCTTGGCCCCACCGTAAACGCAGGGGACAGGGATGTGGTCATAGCTGCTCTGGGCCATGATGGCGTGTGTCTCGTCTATTGCCTGCCTGAAGTTATTCTCCCCCAACGTAGCGTAGGTTGTTGTCATCTTCATTTCTGGGACAATCTTCCTGGGCTGTTGAGAGAACTGGGCACTGGAAGAGTTGGTGACGGTGTCGCTGACTTGTTTCACGGACACGGACGAGCCCACTTGACGACGGGATTTTGCGCGTCTGTTCTGGAACCACACCTGAAATGTGTACAACAAAAGAATGGTTTATTAAACAAGGTACTAAGGGAAATAGTGATGTAAAGTAACTTAGTACATCTACTCAAGTACGTGCGTGTGATTGCATGCATTGTGAGCTTGTAGATCTGCTATTTTCAAAAGATTTGTATACATGTGGGACATTCTGCATTATGAGTACTTTCTACTTTTGGGACTAAGCGAGTACATTTAGATACCAATACGTATGTACTTTTAGTCACGTAAATTTTGAATTTCGGACTTTTACTTGTAACAGAGTATTTCTACATTGCAATATTGATACTTTTACTTAAGTGAATCCTACCACAGATAGTAGCCTAGGTACTTGTAACTGATCGTTGCCAGTAATTACCTGAATCCTGGACTCCGGTAGACCAGTCAGAGCTTCCAGTCTCTCCCGCAGATAGATGTCAGGATACTGTGTGTCTGAGTAGACCTTCTCCAGGACCTGGATCTGCTGCTGGGTGAAGTTGGTCCTCTTTCTCCTGTGGGTTAGGAGGACCATGGTGTCCGTCCGTGGCCCCGAGTTGGAGGAGTTCCCCCTCTCTGATATGCTGTAATCTGCAAACAAAATACAAAATAATGATTAGTATTTATTTTCTTTGAGTATGAGTTGCTGAAGCCAACAAAATAGGTTGCCCATGTGTGGGTCGCAGATTTTCAAAAGTATTTCATGAAATAAAATAAAACTGATTAAAGAAATTCCACAAATGTAACTTTTAAGAAGAAGTTTAAATAGCAGATCTACAAGCTCACAACACCTTGGCTACGCAACGTGTTGTGATCCGCTATTTTCACCAAATTTCTCTGGTTTGGGAACCACTGATATAGCCTATGTAATTAAGACAGTGTAGCCCAGTAGTTACCAACCTGAATGCATCATGCTGTTCATTCCGTGATGCCCTTCGTGATGATACATCTGAAAGGCACTTCTGTCAACGATGCTCAGATTTCCACAAACTGCAGACATTGTACCTCCTACTGAAGATCAGCTACTGAATGAATGAATCTTGGACGACAACATTCAGTCTTATATCCTCCGCCTCTCCATCTGATCAAAGGTGATGCTTCTGGGTGAAGTGTGAATGGGCCAGCCATCAGGGTCGGCCTGCAGAACAGCGACTTCAGACGTGTGTCTGATGGCCGGTGGAAGTGTGAATCCCTGACACCTTGAACTCCTCAATGCTTTAAACTTTAAAGCATTCCTTAATGGGCTCCTCTTGCTCAATACACAACAATTGAGAAAACATTTATTCTCTTTGAGATGAATGACGCTAGATAACGGACCAGTAGCCATCAAAGGGAAATGCATGACTTTAAACCAGGCTTGCCATGTCCGCTTATTATAAGCGACTGTTTTTCCTGTAAAGTTGCTTGTAAATATTGGTAGTTTGCAGGTTGCGTTTTTTGGGCTTGTTTAAAATGTAGATCTATTTGGGCGTGTTTCCTAATGTTGTTTGAACCAGTGGTTCTTAAACATTTTCAAGTCAAGGACCCCCAAATTAATATGAATTTGTCTACAGACCCCCCCCCCCCCCCCCCAATCTGAAATATTTTCAAATAGCCATAGCCTAGTCACTTCTTTTGGGCTTGTTTTCATAGACCTGGTTGCTTATTTTTCTCGCAGAATCTGGCAACACTGCTTTAAACCCATTTCCTCATAGGATCAGAAGTAGGCCTATAGGCTAAAGTTGGTTTATCCCAATTATGAGCCAATTTAGCCTGTCTTTTTGACCTTGCTATTTTGGACTTTAGAATAAGATAGCAGGTTATTTAGACATGCTAGCTCATTGTTTACCTGGTATAGTTTCAATGTAGCTATTATTATTTTGATAGTAATTGTTTAGAATGATAATAATAATAATACACTTCATTTATATAGCACCTTTTTAAACAAAGTTACAAAGTGCTTAACAACTTGAAATAAAACAGTGAATCATAAATAATAAACAATTACAGCAACACACAATAACAGTATCAATGAGAATATATGCATACATTTCTGCTGTTAGGGGGTTACAGGGGATTTTTTAATAAAAATGAGTCTTTAATTTAGATTTAAAGATGGTTATGGAGCTAGCAAACCTAGAATGATGCTAGGTTATTGGTTTACTCGTAGGCTAATCCTGGTTTACTCAGGCACTACACTGTCTCTCTGCATTTGATGCTTACCTTGCTTATTGTCGCTCTGGTTAAGAGCATCTGCTGAATGCCTAAATTGGACAATATTATAATTTGAATGCCACTTTTTATCTTGCTAACTGCTTTTTTGTATGATGGAACATGATAATAGGTAGAAGTCGGGTCAGATTTAGTGCACATATGGTAAGCATGTCTGTCTATTATGCATAGCTTCAAAAAGGAAATGAGGCTTTTTTCCCACCTCTCATTGCCAACAAAGTTAAGCACAATACACAAGTTCAAAAGTAGCTATCCAGGAGTGGGCACTTGTTATTGAATGGGTTGCCTCATTTAAATTAGTGGGGGGTCAAGTCAAGAGGTCATTCAGAACAGCCAGACTAATGTGTTTGTATCCATTACAAAGGTTTAGCAGAGGTGGAGACATTACCATCAGGACTAGACCACCTCCCAAAATAACAATACATGTATTTTTATTGACTTAAACAGTACATGCTGTATAGTGCACTGTAGCCTATAGTCTAGCTACTCGGCTGTTTGAACTGCTCAGTGATATTTTCTATCACTTTAGTTGTTGGATGTTTGGTGAATCTGTCTGTTTTTAAACTGATTGGCGTTTTTATGACAAAAATGCATTTATTTGCACATCTGTCAAAAGGATAAAACACAAATAAGCTTGAGAGCTTACTTCCATGGTCTTTTGAGTGCAAATGTGTGTAAACTGTGTGCCATATCCATGTATATGTCTGAGACATATACAGAAATAGCAACAACACGTAAATAAAACTGTAACAGTGTTACAACTCAACTAATGGTGAGGTCCGGCTGCTATTCAGCCAGCTCTTTGTGGTTGATAATGGAGCTAATAAACTTACTTGCGGGTTACCTGCAAGATTTCATATAACTGCTGCAAAATATAAAAACGGGTCAAGGATTGTTAAGATGCACACTGTCTCATTTTATGATATTAATAATGTATGGGCTATAAGAACAGTCATGTCACATGCAAAGAACCCTTTTACATGGTCCATACATACATTTCAGCATTCTTAAAATGTAAATGCATTCATTGAACGTAACCAATTAAAAAGTGGCCTTAAAGTTAATTGGATACTTAAAATCTTTTTGCCAGGTTCTAGTTTTACGCAGCAAAATCCTCAGCATTAATTTATCAAAATGAACCTTTGAGAGTGTACAAAAGTAATCACATGAACATGTAAAGTGTCCATATGGATACAGAGTTAAATTAAAGGTAGTGCCATATTAGTCATATTTCTTGGGTAAAACAAAAGTTGTACTGTGAAAATGTTAAATCAGAAAATACATTTTAAGGTGGGTTGCCAATTTCATCCAGTCGTCAGAGTACCCATTTATCAGCTTCAATGTTATAGTGTTCAAGTTTAAATTTGTATGCTCTTTTTTGTGTCATCACTTCAAATTTCACTTGTTTATCCTGTATCATGTATGAGTTCTCTCTCCTGATTACATTAAATTGGTATCCTGGCCTGAAAATGCTTTTTCTGTTTACTAAAGAGCTGGAGAGACCTCTGTTACTGAACAATCATTCAATAGCAGCACAATAGTACCATTTTAGTGTTTTTGTATTTATATGGCCTCAGTTGTAACTGGGAATATTGGAGTCGATGTCAGCTGTTTAATTAAATCGCCGGTGTACATCTACAGAGGTCTGAGGTATGAATCTTTCTCACACTGGTCTAAGTTATTCATCTTTCTGACTGTCTCACTGCAATGCTTGCATGGCAGACCTTAATCACAGTCCTGATATAATAATCGTTTTAAACTGGACTCAGAATTAGTTAGTGGAAACGGTCACTATACACGCACTGTCATGCTACACAGTACACTCCTACAAATATTAATGTGACCAAATGAGCATTTTACTGTGTAGTTGATACTTTGTGGGCTCACTGTATTTTGACTTGATGCTTGACGTCCTGTTATGTGTGTCTGTCAAGGTGTTTGTAATCCCTATCCTTTGCTTTGTCTGTGAGCCCTGACTGAATCTAGTCTTTGACGAGTGCTATGCCCACAAGGCTGTCGAAGTTCCTGTTGCTGTATAATAGCTGGTGATTCTATTGAAGGCAACAGCTGTTCATAATATGAACATGAACATAATGTTGTCATTTATTCATTATCAACCTCATATCACTTAAAATATGGATTTTGCCACCCAGGCATTCTGCATGGGAAGGTGTTAAAACATTTTTATTACATTGTGAAGCATTTTTATATTTTTTCCCCTGTCACTTTTGAAATATTTATTCTCTCATGTTGCTTTTGGAAACTAAGTTGCTTTAAAGTGAATGTCATTGGTCCATACTGTGCTGTCAAACATAAAACAGTAAAACCACTTTGGATTTATATTGGCCATCTCCTGCACAAGGCAGTGATCCGAGTAGAGGCAGACAGGCAATCTTCTTCACACCTTTGAAGGTGGCACAGACACAGACACTATCCATTTAGCTTACAGACAGACTGGGAAATTGTCCACATAGATTTGCAGGGATATGTCAACTTTCCAGTCTCAATTGTTTGTGTATTTGAAAGATGTTTTAAAGGAACTATAAAAGTTGCATCTTCTGTGGGGTTGCCATGCTTTAAAGTGCTGAAAATAGCGTTTACTGATGTAGTGACTTGATAAAACACAATAAGATATGATAGGCGAGTTACCATTCTGTGACCAGCCCCCATGTTCTCAGCACTTTGTGTATTATTGTTTTACTGGCTCCATCATATCCTGGAGAATCTCTCATCCCCTCAATGAGCTGGAGAAGATGAGGATAGACATTCAGCCACAGACCCTCCTCCACACACCACATAGCTATCAGGTTCTGCAACCAAGCTTGACTTGCACTGTTGACTATTGATGATACTGACTGACACATGTGCTGTGCACATGGACTGCTGCTCACAATGCACATCACATTTGACTACTGCTAACTTTATTGCGCTACTTATTGATGGTATAGTTACTGTACCATTACTGTTCATACAACTACTACTACCATTCATGTCCAAGCTGCCAGTCTACTACCTGCTAGGATGAACACTGATATTATGCTAACTGATTATTGCAGGTGATATGCAACTTATTTTAATTTGTGATAGGCTATTGATAGACTGTATTATTCACAATACTGTGTCTATCAACAATAAAAATGTATATACTTTATAATATATTAATTCTCATTGTTGATTGACAATACATAGGCTACTATATCATACATATCTGAAAAGTCTTCTTACATTCCCTCATTGGGGCAACTTGTAGCCAATTAAATAATAACAAAATGACTAATTTCGCTCTGGACACCCTAGAATCCCCCCAAAGCCTCCTGGGGTCCCCACACCACTTTGAGAACTTTGAGATTGGTGTTATACAACCATGTAAGTGTCTCCAGTACTTTTTTGGATTGACTAGTCCCTTTCCCTGATTTCTGAATCCAAGAACCCCCTTTACCTGAATACAAGATTTTGCTTAGAAAACTGCAAGAAAACACTAGATAGCATATAAAGTGATGCATTTGGTGCCACCTGAGCAGATTGATTTTAAACCATGGGTTTGTGGCCAAAAACATTTCAGTAAGTCCAGTTTTGATCTTAATACTTAAAAAATAAAATAGCATTACGGCAAACAAGTATTGCTTTATATTTAGCAACAGTTTAGTTGCTAGTCAAGTGAATTTAATTTGGTTACAGATCAGCAGGTTCACACAAAGTCTGTCATTGTTTTATCCTTAAACATAATAACAGCATAAAAATGTCCATTGTCCACCTTCTCTCATTGATGTATTGATGATTGATTGATATACTTTATTTAGTAAGACATGAGAACATCAGTACATGGAAGTACAAATTCACAATACAAGGTCTACAAAACTGGAAGACTCATTAAGCACTGAGCTTGTTTAAGATGAGATCCCCATGCACACAAATCATGATGACATAAGAGACAGACAGATATACACACTACTACAGTAGGATACCACAGTAGGATACCCACTCTGTAATGGGTTTTAAATTAGTTAAGATGGGTCTTTGAGTGTGTGTGTGTGTGTGTGTGTGTGTGTGTGTGTGTGTGTGTGTGTGTGTGTGTGTCTGTCTGTCTGTGTGTCTGTGTCTCTCTCTCTCTCTCTCTCTCTCTCTCTATATATATATATATATATCCTATAAATAGTGCAATATGCTGTTGATATTCTACTATTCAATATACACGTGTATTTATTATCTGTTAGCACTTGCTTTTGTTAGTATTTATTGATATATATACTTATACGTTAGTACGTATTTATATGTTATACATTTAAATGTTCGTACTTTTATTTCTTGACGTTCTACGTCATTATTTACATCTGTGTAGAGAAAAAAAACTACCGGAACTTCCTGCTCAATCTAAACGGAAGTAGGTACGTGGCCGCTTCAGCTGACATTCTGCATGATGGCGACGGAGGTTCAGAGCGGCGACCTCCTCAACAATGGCACTTCTTCTAGCCGGCTCGAAGTCTCCATCGACGGCCTCACGCTCAGCCCCGACCCGGAGGAGGGCGAGCAGCAGCAGGGCCAGGAACAGGCCGGGCAAGAGCAGGAGCCTGAGCCCGGCGCGGAGCCGCCGGAGACCGACGAGCAGCGCGCTGAAGACGGAGAAGGAGATGCAGGGGAGGAAGGCGAGACGGACCGGTCTGCCATAGAGAGGAAATGGGGCTTCCCTCTGCAAGAGCTCTACGGAATGGCCCTGAAATTCTTCAAAGGTATTTATCTGTCTGTCTTAATAATGGCGACCTCAAATGTGTGAGTCGGTATACTAAAAGCTGGGACGGTGGATAGTGAGACATAGCGAACACACACAACAACAGGCCCTATTGCTGCTCGTTAGCTGACGTTTGCTAACGGCAGATAGCTCTGCTGCTGTCACCGTCATGTTGTCATGCAAACCGCAACACTGTCTAGTGCAGGGGTCTTCAACAGGGGGTCCGGGAACCCTAGAGGGTCATCAGCGTTAGTACAGGGGGGCCGCCAAATCGTTGTGTGATGGGATTTATTTTTTTACTTTAACCACTTTAACATTAGCCGAACATAGCAGATCTACAAGCTCACAACGCCTCGAAACTCTGAGCTATCTATGAAATCTATTAAAAAGTTCAATCTACAACACAATATTATACAACATGTAGTGGGGGGGGGGGGCTGCTTCATCTCTCTCTCAGCTAAGGGGTCCTTGGCCTTATAACGTTGAAGACCCCTGGTCTAGTGTCTGTCTACCAGCCAACGCTGTCAACTATATACTGTAGCTACAGAGTAGCAGGTTACCAGAAGATCTTTCTGATGCGACACATATAAGAGGGTCACGATGAACACAATCAATGACACATGCACAGTAAAATCATCAGTGTTCATTAAGTGTACAAATGGATACATTAACAGGAGGATTTAGATAAGAGTTGCCATTCAGAGTAACCAATGTTGACAATGACAGTCTAACACAGCCCATAGTACATTGATGACACATCATGAGCCAGAAGTCATGTGTCTACTCTACATAGTAACTAATCTATCTCTCTAGCTCACGAATGAATGGAGGTTCAGTGATTATTTGCTTGGTATGCTTGCAGATTGAAACACACCCTACCCACCACACTGCCATTCATTTCCCTGTTGGTTTTAGCCTGAAGCAGATTTCATTGTAGGTCTACACTGATTTGTCCCCACCTTATTTATTCACACATAATAGGTGGCCCGTGTGACTGTATCAGAACTTAGAATAATATGTACAACTTCTTACCAACACCAACAGTTAGCAATGTTAATAGGGCCAAGTCACTGGCTGCTACGTTTACTGCCTAATTGCAGGCTGTTAGCTTCTAATCTGCTGTAGTATTTTCCCGAGGCAACCACTCTTGGCTTGAAATCAAAGAAAACGTTGTAGTAGTGGATGATTTCACCTTTTGTTTTTGTTTTTATATTAGCATGCCAGAGTAGTACTATACTCACTTGAAAAGTTTGAACTAACTAGTTAATACCGTATTGCCATATTATGCAGTCCAATATTGATAATTGCTGTGCATTCTGTATAGTAGTTAGTCAAATAATATTAATCAAAGGAATTTGTTGACTAATCGGTTAGTTCATTTAATCAACAAATCTGTAAAATTGTGTTTGCAGCATGCAATCATGCAGATACCAGCCTTTTCGGGTTGGTGATGTTGAGATCTGAAAATTATAGACTGGCAAAATGAAAGTGTTATATCTAGAGAAATGTGCACGGAGAAAAGTATAACAACAACTGATCAAATAACGTCTTGGACAGATTAATCAAGTGGTATTTCAGTTCTCCATCCTACTCACATATTTGAAAGCAGTGACTTGTGAAAGCAGTGTAGTCCAACCACAGTGGAGCAACTGCATAGATCTTCATCTATTCAGCCAATTGGCTTTAGAGGAAATGAAATGAATATTCTGTTTTTCTTGTCTTGTGTACAGAAAAAAAGCACTTGACCTACACAAGGTATATTAATTGGTCTCTTGGCAAACATCCTGATTCCTGAACATAAGTCAACCATTTGAAAACTGCCTATGTTTTATTGTTGGTTTTAGTGTAGGTTTTATTTGACTGTGCAAACAGGTTCCAAGCCTGCTTTGTTATTATAATTGGCTACTGTCGGGCTTGGCCATAGGGGTTAAGGCTTGGTACTTCAAAGGTGCCTTTCTCTTGCAATGCCATCTAATAGTATGCTAATTATTTGAATTTAAGAACTGTCTGAGGTATGCAGAGTCTAATCTTGGTTGGTTGGCTAAGAGGCAAAGAGCACAAAAAGAGTATAATGGAGGTGATATAGTCTATAATCCGGAAACAAGTTTTAAGAATTCTGATGCTGTTTTTTTTTTTGCAATAAGTGCAAAGGCCCAAAGGTGTAGTTTATGATATGACAGAATAACTTGCCAGTGGCACAATCAAACTCAAATGTATTTATTTTGAGCCCAGGAATAAACACATACTGAAAGAATGCAAACCATTTGTGTGTTGTTCTCCCCAGATAAAGATGGCAAGGCCTTCCACCCAACCTATGAGGAGAAGCTTCGACTGGTGGCTCTACACAAACAGGTGTTACTGGGCCCTTATAACCCAGATGCCTCACCGGAGGTGGGCTTCTTTGATGTCCTGGGTAACGACCGCAGGTAACCCCCAAAAATGGCTGCATGTGTGTGGACGTGTGCGTAACGTGCATGCTCTATCAACTCTGGCAGGCTTTCTAGCATCGACTCTCTGCTGTGTTCCAGTAAACAGGAAACAGAGTGCAGACAGAATGTCCCCTCTTTCCATCTCTCTCCGCTTCCACATATACATGCACACATGTCCACACACATGTACACTCCCGCACACATGTACACTCTATTGAGTGAACTGAGGACATAGCAGATCGATCATAAGTTAACTTGTACTTGCATTTAATTTCAAAGCTATGTGTATCTTTTTTTCGCAAAGGAATAATGCTTTAGATGTCAGTTGTTTTATTAATGTAATGTGACATGGCATCTGAATCCAGATTTCCCCTCTTAAACAACATTTTTCTCCATAGAAAAGAGTGGGCTGCCCTGGGAATCATGGAGAAGGAGGATGCCATGGTGGAGTTTGTCAAGCTGCTGAACAAGTGCTGCACCCTTTTCGCCCCTTACGTCATCTCGCACAAGATTGAGAAGGAGGAGCAGGAAAGGAAAAGGTAAAGAAAACCAACATATAATGCACATCAATGTTCAAGTTCTTGATTCGCCTAAGTTTCATTACAGTTCATTATGGTACGTTTCACCCAGTCTCTCATTGTCCATGCTCTATTGAGCTTGGACAATGAGAGACTGGGCGAGAGACTGGGACAATGAGAGACTGGGCGATGGTAACTGTTGTCCAGTTACCATCATAAGAGTTCTTAATTTTCAATTCGGTCATTCATCAACCCATCATCGTTGTTCCCTCTCTGTGTGTCCCTGCTCCAGGAAGGAGGAGGAGGAGCGCCAGCGCTTGGAGGAAGAAGAGAGGGAGAGGCAAAGGCAGGAAGAGGAGAGACGAAGGCGTGAGGAGGAGGAGAGGCTGAGGAGGGAGGAAGAGGAAAGGAGGCAGGCCGAGGAGGAGAGGCTACGGATTGAGCAACAGAAGTATGTTTGTGTGTATATGTGTTTCTGTGCATGTATCATTGTGTACGTTAGTTTGTACAGAACCTTGGCTTATGCAAGTTTCTGTATTGACAGAAAAAAAGATGCTCTGCACCAGCAGTAACCTCAGTCTAACCCCCACATTTCCTCTATCGCCCCTCCAATTCCCTCTTTTCCCACAACATCTGAACTCCTTTTCCTTCCCTTCCACTTTCCTTTCCATCTCCTCTCATTTTCCCTATTTCCATCACCACCATCCCCCTCCAGACAACAGATCATGGCAGCGTTGAACGCCCAGACAGCAGTGCAGTTCCAGCAGTATGCTGCTCAGCAGTACCCCAACAGTCCTGAGCAGCAGCTGGGCCTCATCCGTCAGCTGCAGGAGCAGCACTACCAGCAGTACATGCAACAGCTGTACCAGGTGCAGCTAGCCCAGCAACAGGTAGGGAAGGAGGGAGAGATGGATGGAAGTTAATAGACTAATAGACTTGATAGACAAAAGATGGAAGTTAATAGACTTTTGCCAGATCGTGTGCGCATATCCCCCCACGGATGCGTCGACCGGGTATGGTCTAGTAGTAAATAATTGTAGCATGTAGCCCCCTAAGGGCCTGGTCACACACCAAAGTGTATTCATTTAATTGCCAGCACTGACTGCTACGTGCTGTGTTGTGCATTTGACAATAATAAACTTGGCTTACTGTGCACTCCCTCTCGCCCCCTCCAGGCAGCCTTACAGAAGCAGCAGGAGGACGCGGTGGTGCAGGCCACCCTGGAGGCCAGCAGTTGTAGCAGCTCTGAACCCACCACCTCAACAACAACATCAGCAGCAGCAGCGCCGTCATGTGCTGCATCGCTACCCGCTGGCGAGGAAGCCCCCACGGTCAATGGAGGCCATTCAGACTCTTACTCCGAGAGCATGGAGCGGGATCCTGAGCCTGAACCGGCAGAGGAGGTCTCGGAAAATGGGCCGCTATTAGGTCGGTAGATTTCAGAGGAGCACTTATTTATTGACTTGCATCCAGAGATAACTCCACATTATTCCTCTTGTACACAGGAAATATATTAGAAAACAGGTCCCTCTTGTACAAGCAAAGCTTTGTTCTATTGCGGAAACTCTATCCTGATCCACTCTGCCCTTGTTGCTGTGACCTGGAGGGCAGAGAGGAGCTGCTGAGCTGGGCAAGAAATACAGGATAGTCTTCCTCTAAGTCCGGTCATTAGGTTTTGGAAGCCTCACCCACGTCTTGGTTACAGATGAGTTAGCACTCATACTGCAAATAATTGGGGTCCATGGCCAGATTCCACACCAGATACTTATCATCCCTCACCCCACCGAAAGTGCTGCGAGATGTTTGGAATATTTATCATCTCATATGCTATGCTCTCACTTAACATTCACACCCAGAGTGTATAAATAGCCAGAACATTTCAACATGAACCATAGTGACAGGACTTAATGTATGTGTCAATGTAGGTTTAATGTGTGTCATATTAGCTTTACACTCTCCTTTCCACTATCTCTCCTTCAACAGCAGACTCTCCACCAGTTATCGCGGCTCCCTCCATGTGGACGCGGCCGCAGATCAAGGACTTCAAGGAGAAGATCAGGCAAGACGCAGACAGTGTGATCACGGTGGGCCGCGGCGAGGTCGTGACGGTGCGCGTGCCCACACACGAGGAGGGCTCCTACTTGTTCTGGGAGTTCGCCACTGACCACTACGACGTCGGATTCGGTGTCTTCTTTGAGTGGACGGACGCAGCCTCCGCTTCAGTCAGCGTGCACGTGTCTGAGTCCAGCGACGAAGACGAGGATGATGAAGGTGAGATTAGAGAGGGGGGAGTGGGGGGTGGATGGAGGTTTGTAAATCACTTTGGATAAGAGGTCTGCTAAATGCCTAAATTATCCGAGGGTGCATGTGGTTTTGATAATGCATGGGTGCAACGCCAGAACATCACCAGCTATTACACAATCATTGTAGAGGCATTACTGAAATTAAACCTAACTCACTTGAAATTGTCAATTGCCCATTGCCTTGTTTTAACTTAAGTTACTTTGTGAGTAAGTTTCTCCTTACTCAGAAAATGTTAAATCCTCTTGAACTCTGAAGAAGGCATGTATGCCAAATAAATAAATAAAGCTACATTGCTATTGTAGTTCTGTTTTCAAACACTCTTGTTTTCCCCTCCTCACCTCACCTCCAGCTGACCCTCCCAACGAGGAAGAGAAGGCCAAGAAGGAGGCGGGCAAGCCTCAGGTGGATGAAATCGTGCCGGTCTACCGGCGAGACTGTCACGAGGAGGTATACGCTGGTAGCCACCAGTACCCCGGCCGGGGCGTCTACCTGCTCAAGTTCGATAACTCCTACTCCCTCTGGCGCTCCAAGAGCGTGTACTACAGAGTCTACTACACCAGATAAAGCCTGAGCACAGACTGGCAAAAATGAAGGGGCGAGCCAAGGAGTGCGCGTGTTCATGCGTGCATGTATGTAGTATGTGTGGAGGTATGCGTGTTGTCTGAGTGAAAGGAGCAGGGGGAGTCTATACCGGAACTGTTCCTGATCTGACCACCGGAGGGTGACAAAGAGACACTTCTGGAGCCCTCATTTGTTTGAAGATGGGACTACTCTAACGTATGTTTGTATGTATGTATGTATGTGTGTGTGGTGTACATTATGTCCAAGGATACACCCATACCAGAACATCCTGTCGAGTCTGACGAAGGAGAAAGCGTTTTCTTGTAGTGTATTCATCACCACCTGTCCTCCTCACTGCGTTCACCTAAGAGACCAAACTCCAGGACTTTGGGCTCACACCTGCGTTTTACTACTTTTCCACCCAGCCCCTGTGTTGTCACCATGTAACCCCACCCCAGTCCCTACGTGGCCTTATGAGGCTGCCTTTGCCCCAAGTGAGTGACACTTAATAACCTTGAGCTGAAACCCTCAGGCGAGAACGGCGTGCTCCGTGAGCTAAGCGCTTCTTACCAGGGGTGGCGGTAGAGGTTGTTTTCTTTTTTCCAGAGAAGAGGAGAGGTACTACTTTTAATGTTGGGGAAATAGGATTATAGTATAGATGCACTACAGAACAACTATGCCTTTGTTCCACAGAGGGACAATCCCTCTTTGGCCATTGTACAGTATACACACACACACACACACACACACACACACACACACACACACACACACACACACACACACACACACACACACACACACACACACAAATGAGAATTGCACCAATTCTGCCACTTTTCTAGCCCACAACATATTAGTCCTGCCTTCTAGCCCTACCCTGTGTGCACTTGTGTCAATCAGAGGTACAAATTATTCTCAGAATTACATAAATGCATTTAGTAGTAGGGCATAGTATTTCTCATTGGATTAGAAATGATTGAACTGGGGAAGGGAGGACAAGAAGGCATTTGGGAGTGAGGGCTACAAGGTAAAGCAGTGAACACATGAACATGTACATTACAAAGTAAGGTTGCAGGCCTTGCAGCCTTATATAGTTAAGCATCTCAAAATGGGATACAGAATGAGAATTGAGATTTTGTCTAAAGAAAAAGAAAGCATTTAATATCTATTTATTAATATCCCTTTCTCTTAGAATATATACAATTTTTTTTGTGAGTGTACAACAATTTGTTTATTTAATCCAAGCAAATCCCTCTGATGCTGGCCGACAGTAGGTGTGTCTGAACACTCGGCAATGCTTATTTTTCGCACCTCTTCTGTGTCATGATGACTGATTTGTCTTGGAAGATGGAAAGCTGTCTGAAGCGCCTGCTTAACGGGTTTTATGAAGAGAAAGGTTTCAAGGAGGGGAGCTTGCTAAAAGTGTTGGCACATATCCAAAGTCGCTATTACCTGGGGGGGGGTTTTGCTTGGCCATTCTTTGTGTTGATTTATGTCATCTAAGATACTTCTGACACATAATTGACGGTTAACATGCTCAAAATATTTGTTTTGCCTTTCATTTGTCAGCGTTGTGGGTCAACCACACCAAACTCTATAACTATAAATATATTGTTTTAAAAGTTGTTCTAACTTAAGTGCATGGCAGAGTCCACATCACCACTATTAACGATGACCAGTGGTGAATGATATAGTTATGATGCTTGGTGTGGATGACCCTTCACATCTCTACAGCATTCAGAAAGTTCAAGTTCCATGCCCAAATTATAATACACTGTACCGTTCTCACTTCACACTGACACAGTTTGTCATCTCAAATATGGTATTCCTAATAAACTGAGATGATGTAGTCTTATTCTTGTGTCTTGAGTGAAGTGGTTACTAACTCGGTTATAATAACATCAAGTGAATATAAGAGCTGGATTTTTAACTTGTTAAAAAAAAATCTTTGCCACAATTTAGTATTTTTCCAATGTTTGAACTCGCACTGCGTTTGCATGCTTTGGGTATCACTTGTCCAAAATCCCACTGCCTGGGTGGATGCATTTGTCAGAAACAAAATAGTATGAAATTTAGTCATATCTGCTTCAGAAATATTGCTGTTGAATTTGGAATAATTTACAAGGCATTGGGCCCTGTTTAGTGGATGTCAGTGACATCTGGTTACAATTTTATTGTGTTCACTGAGCTGAGGATTGTTGAGGATTTTCGTTAGGATATGCTGGCATCTAATTACGAACCAAATCATTTACTCCTAAGGTGTCCTTCCCGAGATGATCCAAGCATAATATGCTTGGAGGTATATCTGGCTTATCCTGTGATTTGTGTAACAAGAAGTCACTACTTATGAAGCAAAGTCGTCAAGTTCAATAAATCTTCTGAGTGTGTAATGTTCATTTGTCTGAAGTACGTACTTAATTCTCACCAAAATGGTGTTGAGGCAAAGTGTTTGAAGCCTTGTATGTAAATAATGCTCTAAATGGGTTTATGTATGGGTTTTAGATGTAAAAGAAGGCCATGGGTATGAGAATCAATGCACTGTAAAGTATGGTGAATGAGATATATGTACATTTTACCCCAAATGAAAGTCTGTCTCTTTAACAAGTGTAAAAGTGAAAGACTATTGACATGACAAAAAAGCTCATCTTTTTTGTATTGCTTCGACTTGTTTTGGTTATCTTATGAGTTGGAAGATCTTTTTGGGCATATATTTAATCTTGATTAAACGTATGTTCATCTCTACTACCTTTTGTAGTTTGTGTCTTTGCTTTCATCTTCTGCACCTGATGATGTTTAGGTTTATGCTGAAGTGGCCCACATTGTTTTTGAACTTTGAGCGATCAAACCTTCCTATTTTCTCAAACTAATGGCAAAACGACTGCAGTTTCTCCCCATGACCTCTTGGCTTGAGCATTCTCCTCCATTGATGGGGAGACCAAATACCTCTCTGGGTGAGTTTAGTTGAGAAGGGAAAGGAAAAGACTGAAATGAAACTGAATAACTCACTGAATGTTGACCTCTAAAGCTGCAACCCAGATTTCTGTGGAACAGAGTGGCCTTGAGTTGTTACAGTATTTCCTCCCCTCTGGCATTAGACGTGTAATTCATTCTTATGCTGTTTTTCCTGTTTAACACATCTTGTGCAGAAAGAAGGGATAAAGAACGGATGTTACTCAGATTTCAATGACAATCTGGCATGTCAGTCATGTTTTTCCACAGTGCTATAGGATGTTACAACAGGGATACAGTACAGATGTCACTGCTCTCAAGGACAACTGCTGTCAGCAGCAGTTCCTCTGCTCCGTTGAGTAACTCTTCAGCCGTTTATAATAACAGAGGAATTTGAAGATTTCGATTTATTTCTGGAATAAAAGCTAATTGGTAATCAGAAACAGGTTTTACAACTAACTTGTGCTCACTCTGAGCCACCAGGGGGAGCACAAGGTACAGTGATGCGTAAAGAAAGACATAGCGACATATTTCGCCAACTGGACAAAAGAATCTGTCACTGAACTATTGGCCTGTATTCTGTAACTGAGCTGGGAAACCTGTCTGTAACGTTTGCTATTTGGAATCCAAATAAATACCATTGGCAGGATAGGAATGTGAGACAGAGTCGTCCCTGGACAAACATGTTTGTATGATGTGTGCACACGGATGATAAATCAAAGTCAAGTGTTCACTGTTCAAGCAAGGAATGTTTTGTCCGGGGAGTTAAAAAGGATTTTTTTCTTTTGTAAGTACAATGTCCTGTGTGGCTGACTTCTGGTTTTTAGTATTACGAGGTTTACGCAACTGAAATGCTCTAGGACAGGTTCTCAAACTTTTACATTTCAAGGTCTCCCCTTATCTCTGACAGTATACAAATGGAACCAACGGGTCCATTTGGTTCCATTTGTATACTGTCAGAGTTACATGCTTGTAGGGCAGGGGTCCATTTAAACCCTCCTAGGAACCCAGAAAGTGCCTGAAACCCACATTGAGAACCACTGCTCTAGGAATGAATAGGAAGAAAGAAGGAAAAACTCCAGTTCTGGTTTTCCATCAAGCCGCTGTACAGCAGCAGGTAACCCTTCGCATCTCCTCCTACAAGTGCATTCTGGCTCCAGTTCCAGTCGCTACAGGTGGTTCGGTTGTACTCTTCTCCGGGTTTTCCGTGTACTTCTCCCGTCTCGTGGAGTAGAGTAGAGTTGTGTGTGTTTTTCTCCCAGGCTGGATTTTGAACAGACTTTGGAGCAACGTCTCGACTAACAACAAAAACTCCGGCATCCTTTGAAAGGAAAAATATGGCGGGATGCAAAGAGTGTGTAGCCTCGCAAACAATACCAACAACAGAGGAGTACCTTGTGTTTTAAAAACCCCGTCAACGTACGTTTAAGTTGTTTTTAGTCTTTCTTTACTGGGAGTTTTGTTCTTTTAAAAAATGCCCTTTCACCAACGGACCGTTGAGCCGCGGCGTGTGAGTCGGTTATCCGGCAGGGATCATCATGGCTACAGCAGGACGCCGGGGGAGGACAGTTACATTGTCGTGGATGGACGCAAGTTTAAGAAACCCGTCATATTCTCGTCCCTGGACGAGGTCAGCTGCCACACCATGACCAACATCATCCATCAACTGTCCGACCTCTCTCTGCGTGCGAGCGACATCTTCCTGGGGATCGAGAAGGAGGCAGGCATGGTGTACCAGAGATCCCGCAGGATCCAAGCACGGCTGGAGACGTTGCAGAATGAAGCCCGCAAGTTCGAGCCCAAGAAAGTTAAAATCCGTAAGTTTTTTTTGTTTTTGTATGTGTTCATTTGCACATTTAAAATAACAACACATTTGTAACAACAGCATAATATTTTGTTGTGCAGGTGAGAGTTAGATCTCACCTCATTTAACAACACAAATACGAAATAATCATAAAAAAATGTTTTGCATTTTTATATATCAAAGAGATTTTCAATGACAACAAAGCATTTTTTATGACTGATTTATGACTACAGTCATAAATCATAGTCTCATGTCATAAATCAATCAGAGTGTGTTGTGGGCTGAGCTGAGACATGTTATTGTTGAATTAGTTCACATAGTTGTAGTTAGGAATTGATACAACACCTTGAATATCATATAATGCAATGGTTCTCAAGCCTTTTAATTTCAAGGACCCCTATAACAAAATGTACACAATAAATGGAACCAAACTTGGTTCCATATGTACACTCTCAGAGTTACAGACCTGTCAAGGGTCCATATAACCCCCTCAAGGAACCCAGATGGTCCCTGGACCCCACTTTGAGAACCACTGATATAATGTATTGGCTTTCAATTATATATTTGAGCAGAAACCTTAGCCTAAAGGTCCCATATTGTCTGATGAAAGGGGTGAAGGGAGGGCGTGACGAGTGTCTCTAAACACATGGTAGTGTTTGTCTTTCTGTGATTTGGGGTTGTTAATACGGACGTTGACTGCTGTCAAAAATGATGGATTTCCCACAACAACACATTGACCATCTGCAAGCCAGGGGGGCGAGGGGGCTTCAGACAACCTTTGGAGACACATGCCACTTTCTCCAGTGTGTAGTAATTCCGTTGTTGTGGTCCATTTACATTTACTATAGTACTGTACTTTTAAGTACAATTTTGATGTATTTTTTACTTTACTGAAGTATTTCCAATCTTGAGTACTTTTACTTCTACTCCACTACATCTCAAAGGCAAAAAATCTATTTTTTTTACTCCACTACAATTATTTGACAGCTTTAGTTACTTTGTAGATTTTGATTATTATTACAAAACATACATTACCCACTTCAGCCCTATATACATTTCGGCCATTTAAAATTAGGCTTTTCATAAGATTTATATACATTTGAAAACCTGTGAAATGGGACATTCTGCATAATGAGTACTTTCTACTTTTGGTACTTTAAGTACATTTTGTTTCCAATACTTTTGTACTTTGTCTTTTACTCAAGTAAATTTTGAATTCCGGACTTTTATTTGTAACAGAGTATTTCTACATTGTGGTATTGATGCTGTTAAGTATTGATTAATAAAAAATACCTCAACATTGTACTGGAAGCTGGTCGGCTCCAAGATGATGAAGAAATCAATTTCTTTGGCTACAGTCGCTGCTGACTCCAGTTTCGTTTGACTGTTTGGTTTAGCGTCACCTACAGTCAGTTATTTATTAACTCAGACTTTGAGTCTTAGTAGATTATGTCTTGGAGGCTGTGTGTGTGTGTGTGTGTGTGTGTGTGTGTGTGTGTGTGTGTGTGTGTGTGTGTGTGTGTGTGTGTGTGTGTGTGTGTGTGTGTGTGTGTGTGTGTGTGTGTGTGTGTGTGTGTGTGTGTGTGTGTGTGTGTGTGTGTGTGTGTGTGTGTGTGCCAGTCAAACAAGTGACACGATAGGAGGGACTGTCATTTTGTGAGCTCTGATCACTTACACACACAGCCACAGGAAACATACTTATGTTATCTTTCTGATGTGGGCTAACAGAGTAACTTAACATCATTACTTGGCCTGATACGGGCTAACACAGTAACTTAACTTTATTAAGTTACGTTAAGTTACTACTTCCCCCACACCGCTTTGAGGCTATGTCTGTTTTCGACACATCTCTCTGTTGATGTGCTGAAAAGAGTCTTTTGCTTATCCTATTTTCTTGTGAAATATATATGTATTAAAAGAGGAAACGGGTCTAACAACCGCTCAGAACCAGAAGACTGTCCTCAGTTCACTCCCTTGTTTTTCATCAACATGACTCACACACACACACACACACACACACACACACACACACACACACACACACACACACACACACACACACACACACACACACACACACACACACACACACACACACACACACACACACGGTATTTGTGGCGAGTGATAAGCTGAGTAGACATTTCCCAGACCCGGGGAAATGTGGCATATGATAAATGAAATTGACAGAAAACACAACACACAGTAATACTGGTATTCCATCAAGTCTTATTAGAGAGAACCGTTCTATGACGCCTTGCAGACACCTATTAACCATCATGTGTTATGACATGACCCAGTGTAACTGAAATGACCCTCCTTTCACTCTTGACTGACTCCAGTGTCCACAGCTCCTTAATGTTCTCTACATCAGCGTTTCTCAAAGTGGGATCCGGGGACCCCCAGGGGCCCTTGAAGGAGTTCCTGGGGGTCCCCAGCTAAATGATCGATAGTTAGGAACCAAATGGGCCGTTATGGGTCTCTAACTCTAACAGTATACAAATGGAACCAAATGGACCCTAACGGGTCCATTTGGTTCCATTTGTTTACTGTCAGAGTTACATTAACATTGATTTTACAATTTAAATTGGGGTCCCAAAGATAGAAATGCCATTAAATGGGGGTCTGTAGCCTAATGCATGTCAAACTGGGGGTCCTTGAAATTAAAATGGTTGAGAATCACTGCTAGAGCCGTAAAAATCTTCTCTTATGGGGGTACCTGGCATATCTTTTTCGAATGGGGGTCAGCGGGCTAATAAGTGTCAATTTGGAGGTCCTTGACATGAAAAATGTTGAGAACCACTGCTCTACATCACTACATTCTGGGCTAGGCCTGGGCCTTCTGTTTAGATGGTCCAATGCAGCAGCTAGGTTGGGTACAGTAGCCATGTGTGAGTTAACCACAAGTTTGAACCCTAGCGTCCCTATTCTGGGGCTAATATTCTGAAAAAAATTGCTGCAACGCACTGTGAGCTTGTAGATCAGCTATTTTCGGTGTAAACATTTAGTGTAGAGCAAAAAACAGGTGGGGGCTAGCATAGAGGCGTTGGGTATACGGTCAGCTAAGTATATGGTATAAGTGGTTTACCAGACAATTAGTCAGTCAGACGGGGCAAGCAGCTCGAGACAAGGTGTGAGAGAGGAGGGCTGGAATGTGGTGTGTATTACGTAGTAGGTTACAATCTAGCTCCCACACAGCCCCAAGGGCAGCACCGGGCGTTCAGAAGCAATGCCTTAGGATTCATAACTGCACAAAAATGTACGCTTGGAGTTCGCTAATGGATGAACACATTCACCTGGCGCCGTATGACAAAGTGTCAGAGCATTACTCAGGCTTTGCACGCCTATTATACAGATTAACCCATTAAGATCTGAGGCCGATTCTGAATTCTAAATGTCTTCTAAATCCCAACAGTTTTCAAAAAAACGTATGTTGCTATATCAGTGGTTCTCTAACTTTTATAGTCATGGACCCCCAAAATTACATGTATTTAGTCCCGAACCCCCATCTCAAAATATTTTGTTCCAGGGACCCCCAGAAGCAAAGATTGGAGTTAAAAACGTTCGCTTTAAAACATATATATATTCAAAGATTTGCTCAGATTGTCAAGATTTTTCAAAAATAGTTATTTTTGAATAGCCAAAGTGTAAAGTAGTGCTTTTTAGCTCAAATCTAAAAATGACACCGATGCGTTCCCGGTCTTAATGGGTTAAAGGGAGGCATGTACTGTATTTGAACATGCCGTGATGAAAAACAACTGTCAAACGGTGTATTTGAGTGGTAGTTAATGTGCAACCTGTATCACTCCCAGGCAGGCACAGAGTTTCCATTTAAATATCAGGTATTTCTCCGATCGAGTCCTTTTTGCTTTTGCTCAGAGGTTCACACGTCAACAAAGCACCTCACCGCCACAACCAGTATGTCTACTATGGGATAGAATCCTAAGTCTTTAATGGGCGTTTATGTGAAGATGGCTGTGGGAGAGTAGTAACTAGCTACCCCAAAGCCATGTAAATAGATAGTTATGTGAACGGATGGTTAGCTTGCTTTAATGGTTAGCATCACAGGGCCTGTTCTATTACAGTGGGTGTAGGTCAGGATCCATGTTGTAACCCCAGCTTAGAGATGGATCAAATTACTTGTGAGGGCCAAGAGAATGGCGGCATAGAGGGGCCCCAAGCTCCTGCAAGGACTGACATTGAAGGACGAGGTAGTGTGCATTTGTGTGTGCTCGAGGGAATCAGAGTGTTATCGTGCATGTGTCCATTTTTTTGACACCAGCCAATGGAAAAATGGCAGGCAGGTTGAAGTAGTGTATTCTGCATTATAGACAGTTGCATTGTTCCAGGACATGCCTGTGTATTTATATATTTGCTTAATTGCTTTAACCCTCAGATTGACAGAAGCTATTGTTAGTTAATTGCTCAGAAGCTATCGTTAGTTAATTGCTCAGAAGCTAATGTTAGTTAATTGCTCCTGTGTAGAGGTCAGGGCCGGGGGCCATTCTGTCCAACTTTAGTACACCTGACTTGATTATACTTTAGAGCTAAACATAGTCTACCCTAGCCTGGTTTGCAGTGTAGATGGAGCTGGGCATTGATGTGATCACAAATATTCATGGACCATGTCTCTCTATATTGTTGGGTTCCTTTAAGTTCCTTAATTACATAAGACAACGAACAGTGTAGCCTACAGTACTGTTTTAAGCCCTTGTCTTTACTAATGGAATCAGATGCCCTGGGGTGTGTGTGACCTAGTAGCAGCAATATGAAGTCAAGACAAGTTGGTACGGGAGAGTGAAACTCAGTGGAAATGACAAATGAACCTTCACATTTATTCCTCAGATTTAGGCTAGTGCATAGAATTGAGGTCCATTTTAATCACCCCTGTAACAATTAACAAGTGTTACCCTTCGTGTTAGTGCTGTTTTTATTTTAGAGTAAACCGTGCCTTTAACTATACGTTACCAAGCGACTCCTCTGCTCTCTCCCAAATATAGCGCTGGTTTGAATAGGGAGTAAGTCATTTTAATATGGAAAGTGGGTCGAACTGGAGTGAAGGTTAATTGGAGTTTAGAAAGACTTAGGGCCTCCCTGTCAGACATCATAAGTATGCCAGTTATAATGCTGTGCAGATGAGAGCAAGACATGCACATGAACATGTGTGCAATTGTATGTACACAATACACACTGAACATACAAAGGGAAAAGACAATCTGGGCCAGCTGCCTCACCGATGCCCATCTCAAACACACACACACAAACACACACACACACACACACACACACACACACACACACACACACACACACACACACACGCACACGCACACGCACACGCACACGCACACGCACACGCACACGCACACACACACACAGCATGTGCATTCCTCCCGCTATCCTCAGATATTTATAGCGCTGGGTCTTTGCGTGTCCATCTTTCATCTCTAGCGTGCTATCAATTTGAAATGTGTGCTACCCGTTCAAGTGCCTGTGCCTCTCAACTACACCATCTAGTGTGTGTATGAGATGAACCGTTCTGAGTTCTGACTCTGTCTAGCCATACAGTATACTATCCAGGGCAGGGACTGGCTATAAACGGTCAGTTCATTCCAGGCTGAATTGTCCGTTTAACCTACCTGTCCTACTAAATAGCACCTGTTGTGTAAGCCATTAAAACCATACAGTGCTTCCTTATTTTGTAATAAGTAGTACACTTTGAAACAGTTACTGTAGCAGTAGTTGGCCGTAAACTGCGACTGTCACCTAGGCTTGCCTGGCCTGGTCTTGTTTTGATTGAGTGCAGTAGTGACGTGCTTATATACAAACTGAGAATGCAGGTGTCAGCGAGACATCCTAATGTGTTGAAGAAGTCCAACATTATTGTGCACATAGACCACAAAAATGGAATAAGATTTAAAATGACTGCCAAAAATTCTGCTCGTGGCCTTTGGCCGTTCGCATAGAAGGGCCTCTCTCCATCTTAACGTCCCAGGCTGAATTTCAATCCCAGTACGTCCCTGATACTATCCACTGGTGTGTGTTTACACAGGGCTGCAAGATAATAATCATAGTGATCATTAAACTAACTGCCTAATTGAGCTTCAACAACGAATGAAAACACTCACTCAGTCAGGCCTAGTTAAACTAATTATTGTTTACAACTTTTACAACTTGTCCTGCATCTGACTCACACGCGCGTACACACGCATGCACGCACGCACGCACACGCACACATACACTACATTTATTACCCTATTCATTCTAACTCAGCCCCTCAGGGCCAACCTTCACTTTGGCCCTGCCATGGTCCTCTCTGTTCCACAATAGAGTGCAGTCATCCCACAGCCAGGGTCCACAAGCCAGGTTCCCACAGGGCCGGTCCAACTGGTGGAGCCTGGTCCTGGCTGTACAGGCTGAGACCAGGCTCTGAGATACAGTTGCCTAGGGCTGTGGTTCTCAACCTTTTCAGGCCGTTACCCCCCCCAAAAGAATCATATTTGAACTGGGGACCCCCCACCCTGATAAGCACTTGGAATGTAGGAGTTGAGGCATTCAATTTAGTTTGACTCGGTTCCACAGATAAATATTGTGAAAATAGCAGATCCACAAGGCAAGTTGTGAGGCATTGTGATCTTGTAGATGGGCTATTTTCACAATTTGTGCCTCTCGTCTTATATTATTTGACAATTTGGCCAATGTTTGACCAGTTTTTATAGTATAGTTTGTTGATTACCTTTGATGTAGTAATGGCCTTTTCTTTTCTTTTTTTTAGGTTTTAAAAAGGTCTTAAATTGTCACTTCACTGTCACCTGGGGACCCCCCAAATCATGTGAAGACCCCCCTGATGGTACCGACCCACAGGTTGAGAACACTGGCCCAGGGCACAGTGGTTTTCAATTTTTTTTTCTTGGAGCCCCCCTCTCTTACATCTGACAAAAGCTGAGCCCCTCTTCACACACTTGGCACACGGACGTCTGTTTTTCAGACATGTTAACCACTTAAGACCTACAGTATATAATTAGAAAATTGGGGAAATAGCCGGTCTACAAGCTCAGAACCTGTTCGCATCGCGACGCATTGTCAACTTGTAGAGCACTAATTTTAAGACTTTTTGATGAAAATGTTTGAAATGTTTTCTATATGACAGGTTGGACATCACATTGAGACCATACAGGTAGACAATGGACGAAGTTATGATTTTGTGAAACATGTTTAAAACTTTGGACTACCTCCAACCTCCAAACAAACATGGCTTTGTCGCCCCTCCAAGGGGGGTCCGGACCCCAGGTTGGGAAACACTGGCCGAGGTCAGGAGCCATTGAGAGACAGAGAGAGGGGGTCCATCGACTCCATCCAAGATTTGGAGGCACAATGCTGTTGAGCGTATGTGTGTGCACGCACACACATGCGCTTGCATAAGAGTATGAATACAGCGGCCCTCTCCCACGCCACCATGAAGTCAGACCTCCCACGAGTTACCCTGGCGAGGGCACATTGGAGGGAGAGAGGGATGGCGTTAAAGAGAGGCAAAGTGAGACATGAGGCCATTCTTCTTCTCCATGTCATCATACTGTGAAGTAACTACAGTGGTCATCAATTAGGCAGAACCTATGTTTAAATCTGTCTTGGCTTTCATGGTTTGTACCTGCTTTGAGTCAAACGTACAGTAAGGGAAACTCATTTGCTGGATGAGAATTATGGAACTGTAAAGATTTTGCCCCTGGTAGCAAAGCCCTTTCTCTGGCAGTATTTGACTCTTAAGTCTAAATGTAATTGTTCCACCACTGGTATGTGACAGTCACATGTGTATATGTGTGTTATTGTGTGTGAAACAGAGAGGTTGTGTGTAAATGAGCATACAGACACATGCTCAAGACTGCAGATCACAGGTTGCACCCTGATGTTTCAGCATATTTGATCATCAGTCACTCTTCCTGTTTGTTTTCACTTCTGCTTTCCCTCCATCCATCCCCCTGTGCTGAACCAAGGCCCTTCCTCCATCTCTTCTAGTTCTTTCACATGACTCCCTGAACCCACCCCTCTCTTTTTTTTCTCTGTCCATCCGTCTCACTTTGATGTCGGCCTTCATACTGTCAGCCTGACCACAACAAAGACAAGAAGAACCCCTCCCTTCCGTCTCTCTCTCTCTCTCTCTCTCTCTCTCTCTCTCTCTCTCTCTCTCTCTCTCTCTCTCTCTCTCTCTCTCTCTCTCTCTCTCTCTCTCTCTCTCTCTCTCTCTCTCTCTCTCTCTCTCTCTCTCTCTCTCTCTCTCTCTCTCTCTCTCTCGTGTTTTTGATGTTGACATTTTGCCAGGTGCAGTTTGTTTGTCATCTAAGAGCATATCGTATCAAGCTTTCATTGTGTTTCTCGTTGCGTGTGAGGGCCCTGTGTGTGTGTGTGTGTGTGTACATACACTCTGCATGTACAGCGATCGTTTATGCCTGAGTGTGTGCGCACACTTTTGTCTGTGTGTGTGTTTGTTCAGCGTGGGTGTGTTTGCGTACATGTGTGTTTTGCATGTATGGCTGCATGAGGCCTTGCATATCGTGTCTGTCACTATATGTGTTTCTGTATGTTTGTTTTGAGGACCAGGGCTGTGGTGTGTTTTTCCATGGCCCTGGGCCCTGGGGTCTGTTAGAGGGCCTTTGGGTGTTTTGACTACCAGCGCAGCCACAGAGCGATGTGAGTGTGTGTGGGTGTGTGGGTGGGTGCGCACGCAATGCAACTCGACTGAACTTATCCACCTGTCAGCGATGATGACAGAACGAACGTGCCAGTCAGATTATTATACTTTATAACGTGTTGTGAATTATAAATTAGATGCATTTTCAGTTTGTCTTTGTTTTATACGTCTTTATTTTACTATATTAATGCCCCCTGCCACGCGCACGCTCATGCACATGTCAGATGCGCACACACACACACACACACACACACACACACACACACACACACACACACACACACACACACACACACACACACACACACACACAGATTACACACCTCTTCCAGAATGGTGAATGCAGTGATGAAAAAAGTACAACTGATAAACAAATTACTGTTAGGTGCTGTTGACATGAAGAACTAAACAAAACAAGACGCAATGAACTTAAGAGTAATGGAAATAAAATAGCCTGCCGGAAGTGAAAGTATTGAAAGAATGGAAGAGAATGTGTGTGCGAAAAGCATAGAGAGGGAGAGAAAGTAGGTAGCGTTAGTAGCTACGTATGTCTGTTGAGTGTCAGCTGGTAATGGCATCACAGATGGAACGACTCTTCATTGGTGAGCACAGGCAAACACACACTACGTGGTAGCTGTATACTGTGTGTGTGTGTGTGTGTGTGTGTGTGTGTGTGAGTGTGTGTTTCTCTAGCTACTTGTTACTGTGCTCTCACAAGAGTGACGCCCCTGAGTGTTTGAACAGTGTGTGTGTGTGTGTGTGTGTGTGTGTGTGTGTGTGTGTGTGTAATGCGTTCCCTCCCACTGATAACATTAGCCTTTAATTGAGAGCAAACACTGTTGCACTCTATTAAAGAAACCAATGCGACCACACCCTATAGTGTGCCTTGATTGATGTGCACAGAAACACACGCGCACACGCACACACACACACGCACACACACGCACAGTCGAACAGACATTCATACACACATGAAGAAACATCATATACGCTTACAAATAGACACACTATTACTTAAACACAGACAGACGGACTTAGACAGACAGACAGACAATACATACACACACACACACACACACACACACACACACACACACACACACACACACACACACACACACACACACACACACACACACACACACACACACACACACACACACACATAATGACATATTGCAGCAGGTGGGTGCTTGTCCTATGGGAGCATAAAGTCCTTTGTCATCCGACATGGGCACTTTGTAGCGCTCAGAGCCTGAGAACATGCTGTTCACAGTCACGTCAGGCTCAGGAAAAATAAACAGGGATTTTCCAGCCACATCTGTCACCCATCCTATCACCTCTGTTAACCTTCTTCCTTTCCTTTTACACACACACACACACACACACACACACACACACACACACACACACACACACACACACACACACACACACACACACACACACACACACACACACACACCGTAGACTGGTAACCGTACAAACTCAGGGGATTCTTGTGACTTGCATTAGTTGCTGTATAACAGTTGGCCTCCTGTCCCACTGGGCAGCCAGTCAAATAGGAAATACCATTCTATAGAGAGGAGAGTATACTGTAGCTACGTAGCTAGCCAGCCTCCTGCTCACTGAGAGTAGAACACTGCACCGCAGCCAAGGTTTAGTATAAGTGACTATTTACACAGGCAATAGTAGAATTAGGGATGGAAATGATTAGTTAGACATGTGTGGCCGTGGGAAGACCAAAAAGTTGGAACTACCAGGCGAGCCAACATTGGGTCATTAAATAATGCCTTAACAATTAAGCTGTTAATTATGTCTTTTCAAAGGACTATTTCATTTTGATGAGTCATTTGATCAGAATTGAATTAAGTAGGACATTATGCTTGCAAGCTTGTGGCTGTGTTGCATTTATTTTAAGTTGTTGATGCAATATCTGTCAGCAAAGCACGTAAGATATAGACCTTTTAAGTTGTGGGCTTGTCAGTGGGTCATACTGTATGTATCAACTATCAACATTGTTAGTGGAGGTAAGGTTGATGGTGGTATAGTGGCAGGGAAGTATTAAGGACACTTCTGGAAAGGTGACCCTGATGCTAATTATGGCTGTATCGATATTGTGATATGAGAGTAGATATCGTCTGGGATTTAGGACATCGTAATATTTTGTCCCTATCGCCCAGCCCTAATGCTAATGCTGATCGGTGGGAAAATAATACATCACAGTAATATCCTCATTAGTCATTTTTTACACTCTCACTCTGTATTGTAGGCCTACAGTTTTAACTGGTGGAAGACAGTCCAGGATGGTAGCTTTACCATCACAATGCTATGAGCCACTTGTACAGATCAACAACCATTGTCTGGAGACATCTGTTTAAAAAAACATCATATTTGACTTCTATAATAGTATAGTTGCTGGTGAATTTCAGAATTCCCATCTGCCACTGTGGCCGGTTGATAAAAGTGTTTGTTTCCTGTCCGTCTTTACGGCCCGGCCCCTGTGTGTATGTTGTGTGTATGCTATGCGAGACAATAACAGCACAATCTGTTGTCCTCAATTCCTACACAACAATCAAAGCATCCATTATTATGCACCCCCCCATCCAACCATAGCGTAATGCCCTCTGCATTCAACATGTGCATATAACATATATGCCATACATAGTACGCACGCACGCACGCACAAACCAAATGGAGATTTGGTCATGTGATTCCCCTATAGAACAAAGACAATGGTAGTGCTTCAGTGACAGTATAACAGTTTATCAAAACAAACAATATATGAATCCTTTTTTTTAACGACACTTATAGCATAGTTCCTGTATGTTTTTAGTTAAAGCTGCACTAACATTCCTCTTCTACCCCAGATTTGAACACGGTTTCTTGCGCAAGTGCTGACATTTTTACCATTGAGCTAATAGAGCCTGCCTGCTGGCTCAGGGGATAAATTGAATTGGTCAACATTCGTATCAGATCCTATATCTAGACATGACCTTTGACACGATCTAAATGTCTCAAAAGAAGACAAAATACAACCACCCCAATTGTATAAGTTATATTGTATCAACATACTCTACCATATAGATTGGACAAAATTAAAATGTATTCATAAAAAAAAGTTACATAGTGCCACAGCCGCTTGAAGATGGCTCATTTGTGCCTGGCTTCTCTGCCAACAAGCATCTCCAGTGCACAGGACTTCCTGAAAAACATCCTCTTAAGGTCCACTCCTGTGTCAGCAGTTAAGTCTTTGTGTGTGTAACTGTGTATATGAGAGTGTGTTGGCATGTACTTTTACGCTTGTGTGTTAAGTGAGCTTGTCAGTGTGGGGCCTGCCCTGGTGGCCAGAGAGACTGTCCACTCACTCACTCCTTTGCTGTCAACCACTCGCCAGACATTTAAATCATTCTTGGTTACCTCCATGTTGTGATAGAATGCATCCTTTTTTTTTTATCTCAGTAGGGTATCCATGTTCCTAGTTCTTCTGTATGAAAAAAATATTTATGCAGCTTAATTGCTCTAAAATTCTACTGACAAGTACATACTATAGGTTTTGTGAGTATTATTGTCTTGGTTCGACCATAGTAGACTCCAGTCCAATTAGAGCCATTCCAATTTCCAGCATTGTTAACGGGCCTGAGTTCAACTGTTCCATGTGCTTCTCAGACTTGTTATTCTGTCTCCGCCTGTCTCTCCGTCTGTCCGTCCATCCGTCTGCATGCGTCCGCAGTGGGACAGGCAAGGGGTTGAGACACTAAAAATAAAAGATTGCTTGTACTCACTCTCTCCCTCCTTCAGCTGTGTTGTTTTATTAGAGTGTTTCCCTCTGTCCCTGTCTCGCTTATTCTCTTTCTGCTCCCTCCTCTCTATGGTCCACTGTTTCCCTAACAGTGGGTCGGGACCCATATGTGGGTCACGGACCAATTTTGATGGCTTGCAAGTAAATACCCCTTTATTTCTTATTTCCTACATTTAGTTTTTCATTATTATTTTTTCAAAAGAATTCCATAAAAAGAAATAACAAAAAACATTAATTAGAGGACCAAAATAAAATACTTTTAAGAAGTAGTGAAAATGGCAGATCTACAAGCTGTAGATCTACAAGCTGTAGATCTGCATCGCGACGTGTTGTGAGCTTGCAGATCGGCTATTTTCACGAGGAGAGAGACATCATTCTCTTTTGGGTCTTGAGCTAAAAAGTTTGGGAACCACTGGTCTCAATCTCTCTTGCTCGCCCTCCCCCTTCTCGATACAACCAATTAAATTCAGTTCAGAATCCGTTGTTTATGTGATAAGACTTGGCTAACGCTGCAAAGTCGGTATCAGCAACAGTTTCAATGAGAAACCACACATGTGTGTGAAAATAGCAGTTGTCAATCATCAAGTTTGAAATTCAGACTGTGCATGCATTGCACTTTCAATCCCCACTGCCCCTTCTCTCTTTCTGTTTGATTTGGAGTCTAGCCACTGAGGAGAAAATAAGGAATTCAGAAGGTTGTTGAAGAGCAACGCTACTACATCGACAGGACACACACACACACACACACACACACACTCACACTCACACTCACACACACACACACACACACACAAATCAGTTTGATTATTGTCTTGTCTTATTTGTTTGTCTATGGATTCATTCAAAGCAAATAGAGATGGAAATGCTTCTGTTTGCTCCTTCCCTCATACCCAAGCACAAACTGGCCATGTCATCCATCTTCCCCTGTCTCCTCAGAACACTGTGTGTGTGTGTGTGTGTGTGTGTGTGTGTGTGTGTGTGTGTGTGTGTGTGTGTGTGTGTGTGTGTGTGTGTGTGTGTGTGTGTGTGTGTGTGTGTGTGTGTGTGTGTGTGTGTGTGTGTGTGTGTGTGTGTGTGTGTGTGTGTGTGTGTGTGTGTGTGGAACATCCGTCCTTGTGAGATATTACATAGTCCACACAGGAATCCCTATACTGGATCTGTATAGCAACTCTAGATGTCTCTTTCTGCCCTCATACACAGAGATGTGTGTTTGTTTATGTGAGAATATATTTTCAAAATACATTTATTGACTTTCTTTGTTTTAACCTAATTAGTGGTCTAGTCTAGTGCCTGGGGCAGGAATTTCCAAGAATGTAGTTGTTATGGACATATAACCCCCATGTATTTGAAATGTTAAATTTGCTTGATTGTTTGGGCGTTACTCTCTTAACTTTTTTGCGGAGCTGATAACAGCCAGTCAGGGTGACCGTGCAGGGTTGGCTGATAAGGAATTGAGATTTTAGACCTCAGCCTGTATAAAATAAAATCAAAGGCACCCCGTCTACACTCGCACAATAAGGACAACTTTATTTAGGCAACGTTTCGGTCAATAGACTTTCTTCAGCCATCAGACCTCAGCCTGTAACCTGCTGAAACTGAACTGATCTGTTCTGTGGTGGGTGGGTGAATGCTGGTCTAGGACCTGTCATATTTGTGGTGAGTTTGGAGTCTTAAATAGCTTAAATCTCTCTCTCTCTCTCTCTGTCTCTGTCTCCCTCTCTGTCTCTTTCTCTGTCTCCCCCTCCTCTTTCTGTCTCCCCCTCCTCTTTCTGTCACTGTCTCCTGTCTTGTTTTCTTCATCCCTCACTAGTACTCCACGTCTCCCTTTCCCCTGTGAAAAGTAAAAGGAAGGCTCCTCTCCTTCAGGGCAGTGGAAAATCCAAACCACCTGTTGTGTAGTGCCTCATACTGTAGATCACACATGTGGGGCACACACACACATTCAGTAGCACACATTGACACACACACACACACACACACACACACACACACACACACACACACACACACACACACACACACACACACACACACACACACACACACACACACACACACACACACACACACACACACACACTTGCATGATGCATACATTGATAGACACAAACAGAGTTTACTTGGTGTAATTGGAGAGTTTTTATGGTTGTAATGTGGTCTGTTAAACATGAGGTGGAGCATGGTAGGTTACTGCAGGAAAAAAACACACAGAAACAAACACACACACACACACACACTTAAATCCACACATGCACACCAACAGATAACACACATACACCCCACCCCCTCAACACACACACGCACCCGCACACTCTCTCTCACACACACACACACACACACACACACACACACACACACACACACACACACACACACACACACACACACACACACAGTCGAGACGGTAGCCTCACCACTGGAGCCTGCTATGATAATAGCCTCTAACAGGTGAAGTAATACAAATCATATTTCAGCAGGTCTATGAAGACAGCTGGACCATAACTCATAAGGTTTACAGCACAACTGGGGCTTGCTAGGCAGATTCATAGCCATGTCAACATTTTCGTTTGTTCACATTGGAAGGAAATAATCCCCCCAAATGTGCACCAAAAATTTGTACAATAAACACTTGCATACCATATGGCTAATAGGTACATAAATCCAGCAGTGGTTCTCATGTCATTCATCGTATGTTGTCAGACTCATTTGCTTTTGTATGACCGGCCTGTAAGCATTTCCCAGAGTCTCTGTGTCCGCAAGAACAAGGGAGCATTTTAAGCCATGATGCCACACAGTAAATGGGGGATTTTCGAGAGTCAGTGCTAGGGGGATTAGCAGGAATATGATTTCATAGATCTGTATTCTGTACAGTTTGTCTGATCTCCTTAAGCTCCACTCAGTCACTCAGTCACTGACACACGCACGCACGCGCACACACACACACACACACACACACACACACACACACACACACACACACACACACACACACACACACACACACACACACACACACACACACACACACACACACACACACACACACACACACACTCAGCCCCAGGCTAGTGTCGCCTGTTGGTTTATAGAAAGATGGGGCGTGGAGGCAGGTAATTGTGGAGCGCTGTAATTACATGCTACCTCAGACTGCATTCATGTTGACATCTCAACATGTTTGTTGATAGAAGAAGTCGTTTTGTGGGGGACCAGCGTGGGGAGGTGGGGGTTGGCGGCACCCAAACAAAACGGTGCTGCAGCGTCACCGGTACATCGTGAGAGTGAGTGCCACATGTGCCTGTCCTGCCAGCCAGCCACCGGTGTTCGCCCAGTGGCGTCATTGGCCAGAACGTTTGTGTGTGCCCCGGACGCTGAGGTTTGCAGCTGTGTGGGATCAGATGGGGTCAGCCTATAAATATAAAACCTGTCCCCTGACTCAGCCAACTCATTGACTTTCCCTTGCTCTCACTTTGTGTGTGGCGTGCGTTGCAAGCTGCTGTTTTGATTAGGACTCGAGCCTCGGGTGTGAGGGGAAAACGTTTTATGTCGCTCAGTGATGTATAGCTCTAACGTCAGGGTGTGGAACTCACCGATCTGTCTGCGGAGAGCCAAGACCACTTCCCAGAGGCCTGTAACCTTATTGACACAGCAGGAAAGCCAAGAGCCTGACAGAGTAGGAGAGGTCACATGAGAACAGGTCCTGGTTTGATACGAGGTCAATGGGGGGCACAAGTGGGTCCACTCATCTCTGGGCAGGGAAACTCACTAGTGGTCCTGGATAATGGAAGCTGTCGGTCAATATTTTCTGACTTCCTGCTTGCTGATGGCAAGTACTAAGACTTCCCGCATTTTTGTTTCCGCCAGGCCGAAGGCATGGTGGAGAGTATGTTTTACCCTCCGTCCGTCCGTGTGTGTGTGTGTCCGTCACCTCACATTGGTCAAGCTTCACGTGACATCACAATATGTAATGTAAATAGGTAAGACAGAATTAATCAGGAACAACTTTCTTTTACCACCTCGCCTGGCGGAGACCTGTGCTCCGAGGAGCACATTTTCTAGTTTTTGTATGTTTTTCTGGACTACTGTGTGAAATAATAGTTGATTTTACATAAAGTTGAGACCTCCATGTATGCATGACGAATTCAGCGGTGATAGAACTGTACACGGTAAAATTCGAGTTAAATTAACACTCAGGATTTTACAGTGTTAGAAGAAGTAATCACTAACATTGCAACGATCCATCATTGTGCAAACTGATTCTCATCCTGGAAGGGACTGAAACTGGCATTGGTTCGAACCATGGTTCGTGTGTACCAGCCTTTGTGTGTGTGTGTGTGTGTGTGTGTGTGTATATGTGTGTGTGTGTGTGTGTGTGTGTGTGTGTGTGTGTGTGTATATGTGTGTGTGTCAGCGCAGGTGTATCGGGTGTCTATTATACACCTGTCAGAGGCGTCATCCCAGCCAAAGTGGTTTGAGGGAGTTTCACCTCTGCTCTGTGCACTAACTACAGCTGTTTCTGAAGGATCCGGTTCCTGCCTCGCAGGCTAAAGCTCTTTGTCCCTGTCTCTGGGTATGTGTTCATCAATGTACAGTGTTTCCACTAGAATATTATCCAGCACTGGATCTCAAGGCAAAGTTTAGTTTTGGTTGCAGTTCCGGACCCATATGGATCCATTTTGACACTCTCTGAGTTAAATGAACACGCTCGTTTTATTGTACAGCAGTGCTAGTAATTTTCTCGCTGGTGGCACCACTGTTAAATGAAAACAACGGAAACACTGAGGCATTGTCCTCCACTGCACTTTTTCAATATACATCAGATGGTCTTGGCTCTTAAAAAAGAAACCTCATAATTTTGACGTGGAGTCTTTCACCTTTGCACTCTTTGTACTTGTAACTTTGCCCTCTCCTGCTACTCCTCTCCACATCAAATACACCCCAAACCCCTCCTCACACACACACACACACACACACACACACACACACACACACACACACACACACACATACATACATACATACACACATACACATACACACACACACACACACACACACCCACATACACATACACATACACACACACACACACACCCCTCCAGCCTACCATCCATTATCCCACGTCATCTCTAATGGGACCAGTGGCAGCTACCCAGCCACCACATCAAAGCAAAAATAATCCTCCATTCGCCCCTCCTTAACACAGTGCCCTCAGCTCCGACCCAAGAGCCTCTTCACTGGGATACAATTGAACCGACTTCCCCATCAGCTGGGCCCCATAACCGTCAGCGCCCCCTCCCTCCCTCCCTCCTCCCCTGGGGGGCAGTTGAAAAACTCTGTCCAGAGGCGGGAGGTGTCGGGATGAGGATGTGCGTAAGTCAGGTTAATAAGCCCCCATGAAGGGCTACCGTTCCTGGAGGGAATCCACAGATTCCCGGAGGTCTGGAGATGGGATCGGTGCAGCCTTTGTTGTGGGAAGAGTGGCCGGGTTTGAAATGTCAGACGGCCTCCAGGGCTGGGAGGAATATAAGAACTTCCTCATCTATCTTTCTGTTTTATCGCCTCATCGGCGGTGAATCAATCAGTTGTTCATGTGGCATGACCCTTACTGCCGGGTGTTTGTCTGCCATCCTTCATGTTGCCTTCATGCTGTCTTCATTCTGTCTCTCTCTCCTGCTCTATCTGTCCTATAAAAGCTGAGCAAAGACAATGGGGAAACACTGGTGAGGACATGTGGACTGACTGATTGTTTCCTAGCTGTGTGTGCGTATGCGTTTGTCCACAGTCTGTCCTGGCACTCCATCCCATCCTGTGTTTTTTCAAGAGAGAGACACACACAAACGGGCACACACGCGCGCACACACATACCACAGGAACTCAACAGTAGCATAACTGAACATCCATATAAACTTGGTTGAAACCTCGGCTCCTCCCGCCTCCTCCCCTCTCTAGGGGAGAGCAGTACACAGTGGCTCCCACACACAGCTGTGGTAGACAGCCTCTGGATGATCTCGGCCTCTACTCTCTCTCTCTGCCTGGCAAATTCAAACAGGATTCATTGTTATGGCAAAATGTCATATTAGAAGAATGGTCAGTACTGTCAAATTCATATCAGATATCTGTCTATTTCAGACCATATCAGACAAAATACAGAGAAATGCATACAGAAGCAAATCACTGGCCTACTGATTGTATACTTAATACAAACCCAAGAATATTGTATACCGTTGGGGCATATACAGTATATATCCAGGTAGAGCGGCTGCTTGGGAAGGTTCTTGGGTCGATCCCCCGCTCCCCCTGGGCTAGTGTAGAAGCCCAGGGGGAGCGTCCTTGAGCAAGACACCGAACCTTGTGTGGTTCCTCCACCATTGGTGAGCAAATGTGTTAAAATAATGTAATGCACATTGTAAATCACTTTGGATAAAGGCACTGTATAAAATAAATGCATCGTTTACCATTCATACGGCCTCATCTACAGTTAGGTTTAATAATATATTTTCCCCCTCCTCACATGTGTAGTCCCTGTCACTGCTGCTAACCCCTACAGCTGTTCTGTGGGAGAGTGTAGACAAACATGCGTCTCCTTTGGCCAGCTGCTTCTATTCACCTGACAGTGAGGAGTTTCACTGGTAGGACCTAATGTGCAAGGGAACACACTATCCACCCCAGTTTATTCCTGCACTGGCTTGAATGGCTTCCCACTCATGAGCACATGTTTGTTGAAGCCTCTGTGGTTTGGAGGTTGTAGTAGTTCATATTGTGATTTCAGTTTCTCTTGCGTTAATTGCTCAGACTTTGCGTGCTAATACAAAATGAAGATCTCTCTCTCTCTCTCTCTGGGTTGTTGGAGACGACATGACAGCACAGTGAGCACACATCCGTCTATGACAGTTAATCTGTGTGTATTTGAGTCTTGGACCAGCTGACTCCAGGGGCCTTCTGTTATGCTTTACTGGGATTTCTTGGTAGATGGGTACAGACAGGGGACACGCAGTCTTTTTTTATGTGCTGCTGTGTGTGTACCCTCTTTTCACATTTACACTCACAGTCTCCCTCTTCCTCTCCTCTCTCTAAGCACGTCTTCCTATGCCTTTGTCAAACCATTCTTCCTACTTCGCTACTTTACTCATACAAGAGGTATTGAGCTCTCCTTCTCTCCCTCATACCTAAACCCTTAATCACCCCCCCCCCCCTAGTGACAGTCCCCTCTTGCTCCTTTCTCTCTCTTCATCCGTCCTTTCTGAGAGAGTGTTTAGGAATGGGCAGCATGTGGTGGAGTCTGACAAGTCAAAGACTGGGCACAACAGAGAAAGGAGCGAGAGGCTAATTCCTCTTGGCAGACCAACAGTTTCACGCACGCACCTGCACACACACACACACACACACGCACACACACGCACACGCACACGCACACGCACACGCACACGCACACGCACACGCACACGTCAGATCCTGGGTCAGCCCGGCTGTCTCCTGGTGGTCTGACCATTCTGCCAACCGTCACACCTCACTGACTCCATAGAGAAGAGAGCGAGAGAGAAGGAGAGGAAATGAGAGGATAAAGTAGAGGGGCTTGAGAATGGTTGAATAGAGGAGAGAAAGCCATTTGATTAAAAAGGAGGTGGGAATGAAGGCGGTAAAAGACTGAAGGAAGAACTGGCAGAGAGAGAGAACTCTAGAAGTTCAGGTAGTGGTGGGCTGAATACAGAGCTTTATACTCCATTAAGACCTGAGGCCGATTCTACAAATGTCTTCTAAATACTAACAGTTCTCTGAAAAAAAAAGTATGTTATATCAGTGGTTCTCAGACAGACAGATTTAGTGTCAAGGTTCCCCAGAATTATGTGTATTTGGCCACGGACCCCTATCTCAAAACATGTTGTTTCAGGGACCCCCAGAATCAAAGTTTTGAGTCAAAAATGTTCACTATAAGGATTTGCACAATTCTTCACGATTTTTCAAAAATAGCAGATCTACAAGTTCATAGCTGTGCCGCGCTATGAGCTTGTATATCTGCAATTTTTGAATAGCCAAAGTATAAAATAATGGTTAAAGTGGTTACACACTGATACGTTCCCGGTTTGAATGGGTTAACAGTAATGTGCCGGAAGTAAAAATCCCATTCTATTTTCTGCGTAGATAATTTTATTATCAGCTATAATGTCGTAATGTCGTGGCTGCTGTAGAAGCCACATGTCTGTGTGCAATCAATCTTCCAAAGAAAAACATATTGTATTTGCGTTGTCATAGAGAAATACTTCACTACCCACAATCCTAAAGTATAGCAGCGATGTCTCTGATTGGTGGACCTCGTGTTACCTTGGTAATGTAGATCCCATAGCCCGGAGATGAGTAGTTCCTTCACTCTTCTTTTTTTATGAATGGACTCAAATGTTTTATGGATAATGGGTCATGATGTTCACTGGTTGGCTTCATTCCAGGTGTAAAACTCTTTCTATTGTGCTGCCCTCTTGGCCAGGTCCTCTCGTAAAAGAGATCTCGATGAGTTTTTTACCTGGTTAAATTAAGGTTTAATAAAGAGAACGTTTTTTTCCTGAAACATCTTTAGAGTAAATGAATGGGAAATTCTTTTCCGGCATCAGTGCCGTTCCAAAAGTGGGCGGTCACTGACTGTTGAGCTCTCTAGTGCACGTAAACACAGAATGGCTTGTAGTTAACCGCAATAAGCTCATACAGCCTGATCATGAGAATATGACAGCTGGTACATAATGATGCCAGACAGAATACTGAGCCATGCAGTCACTTTAACCTGGTTAACCCATTCAATCCGGGAACGCATCTCTGTCATTTTAGATTTCTGTAGCTATTCAAAAATAGCAGATATACAAGCTCATGGCCACGCGATGAGCTTGTAGATATGCTATTTTTGAAAAATCGTGAACGTTTATGCAAATTTTTGAATATATATTTTTTTAAAGCAAACATTTGTAACTCAAATCTGGGGACAAAATATTCTACAAATGTTCTATTTAAAAAATATATATTCAAAGATTTGCACAAATGTTCAAGATTTTTCAAAAATAGCAGATATACAAGCTCATAGCGCGGCAGTCTGTGGCAGAAAAGGAATGCTTTTAAATGCCTTTTTATGCCTTTTTATAAAGCACCTTGAATTGACCTTGTGTATGAAATGTGCTATACGAATAAGCGGCAGCGCGTTAAGAGAGGATGGGTTGGGAGAAGTGGGAGGTAGAAGAGAGGAGAGGAGAGTTTATGGTAAACAAGCACTAACGACATAACAGGGTGTCTTAATTGGTGTGTGTGTGTGTGTGTGTGTGTGTGTGTGTGTGTGTGTGTCTGTGCGTGTATGAAAGAGAGAGACAGGCATTAAGGAAAACAGCTGGCTATGCGGCTTCTTAAGACCACGGGCAGTGGGGTCGTAGGGTGCCCCCTTAACTGGCTTAGCCCTACACACACGCGCGGGTGCACGCACACACACACGCCCTGTCTCCACACCATATGGGGACCCACCCCAGTAGGCCTTTCATGTGGTCGCTGGCTGGGAAGGGAGCAGAGGGGAGGGGAGGGGAGGGGAGGCCCTTTTGGGAACTGGGAGTTCACACATGCAGCACGACTTCGGCTGGGCATAATTCCTCTCTTCAAGTCTTCCTCTACTCATCCCTTTGTCTCTGGAGAAACTGATATGTTGCCTAAGACTCTGAGATTTTGGGGGGTATATTTTATTTAGGGGGGAGAGAAGCAACTGCCTGGTTTGTGGTTTGCGTTCAACCCCAATAGTTTTCCATTCTCCTCCAGAGGCAGGGTGGAGTGTTTGGGTGTAGTATGTTAAGTTTTGCCACATGTGTGGTTAAGCAATTAAAGGAAGCCGTCCCAATCCTTTCTTGAGGCATCCATCCTCACCCTCGCCTGCATGCGCGCACGCAACGCTGATGTAATACAATTGGATGGGCATTAGCTTCGGTTCCATTATCTAACTTATTCTGACTATCCATGGCCATGCTGGGTTTGTGCGCTGGAGAAGAAAAGAAAAAACCCTGCCAAGGAGGAATTCATTGCGGTCTATTCTAACAACATAATCGGTGTTAGTTTCTGGCCAAGCTGCAAAGCTCGAACTTGTCCTACTAAAGAATGCAGAACTTTTCATAATTCAATTTTTTTTGCTGCTGTTTTTTAGGAGTTGTTACATGTCGTCGCTGTCGAGCAGAAGCAGAATAAATAACCTGTGTTCTAATGGATCCAATGTAGTTATTATTTAGTCACAAGCTCTTGTTGATACTTTTCATCGGTTAAATATTTATAAAACCTATAGACTGACTTAAAGGGGAATTTTGGACTGAGGTTTTCTTACCTTTTCTATGACGTTATGATATCTTAGGATGAATGGTACAGTAGAAAAATGTCATAACTCCATCCCGGGTCCGCCACAGCTTAAAACGTGCGTGGATAGGCCTTGCGCTAGATCGCGTATTTTAATAGCTTTTTTTTAGCTTTTTTTTGGTGAGATCTGACGTTCATAGTGACAGAACACTATGCAAAAAAAAACAAGTCTCACTAGACGAGACTTATGTTTTTTTTCTTTCTTTTCTGTTTTTTTTGACAGTGTATCACTATGAACGTCAGATCTCACAAAAAAAAAGCTATTAAAATACGCGATCTAGCGCAAGGCCTATCCGCGCACGTTTTAAGCTGTGGCGGACCCGGGATGGAGTTATAACATTTTTCTACTGTACCATTCATCGTAATATCATAACGTCATAGAAAAGGTAAGAGAACCTTAGTCCAAAATTCTCCTTTAACCACTTACAACCTAGCATCCCTATTTTGGCATGTCATTATAGGTGAAAAAGACCCAAGTATATATATATATATTTTTCTTCTTAAGCATTTCTACAAGCTGACACCACGTTGCGGCACATTGTGAGCTTGGAGATTGGCTATTTTTGCACATTTTGCGCGACACTGTCTCTATACTTAGTAAAATGGACCTGAGGATGAGTTGCAACTGTACTTGTATGCTTTTTTTTCACTATACACCAAATTAGTCGATCTACAAGCTCACGCGCGACCCATTGTGAACTTGTATACCGGCTATTTTTTTTTCCCAGAATAGGGATGCTGGGGTTTAAATCTCATTTTCTCTTTTGGTCACTGACGTGCTCGGCTTACTTTGACCCACAAGGAGTGTTTACAACCACAAGGCCAAAGACGTGTGCCAGTGTTTCTTTCTGTCTGTCTGTCTGTCTGTCTGTCTGTCTGTCTGGTCTGAGTGTGTCTCTCAGTCTATATCTCTCCTCACCATCAGCCTGACTCACACAGAAGACCATTGTGTGAATTGAGGTCCACCAGACATCAGTGGTATGTCCTGGGCAGCTTGAAACATTCTAAAACACACTTCGCGCACGCACGCACACACACACACATACACACACACACACACACACACACACACACACACACACACACACACACACACACACACACACACACACACACACACACACACACACACACACACACACACACACACACACACACACACACAAATATCTACAAGCTGAGCTTGTAGGTTGTCAATTTTCACATCTTAAACTTTTATTTTTATTTTTCTGAAAATATTTTTCCCTCCCAAAAAAAGGATTAAGGATATTTATTTACCCGCGACCCATAAACATGGGTCCGTGACCCAGTGTTTGGGAAACAATGCTCTATAGTACTTCTTTGGCCTCTGGGTCACTGGGCTACTGGTAATTGAACCAGGGTAGATTTCCATACAGTCATTCATAGTTCCTAGACTTCCTTGTTCACAGATGTAGCATCACATCTACCATGCTTTGCATTATTCTCCTCTCGTTTTCACACACACACACACACACACACACACACACACACACACACACACACACACACACACACACACACACACACACACACACACACACACACACACACACACACACACACACAGCCTGAATGGACTATTATACCTGCTTTTTTGTATGGGTGATGATGATCTCATTTCCCTGTTTAGTGTGTGTTTGTGACTCAGTTTGTCTTTCTGTCTCTATGTGTATCTGATGCCCCCCCTCCAGCAAAAAGCTGTGCTCTGATCCTCTCTGGTGTGTCTGGTCTGTGCTGTCTCTTTAACATCCCTGACTCGTGTACCTTCCCTTCATGCTTTCATTCAGTATCCGTATCCGCCTCACTCTCAGCAGTAGGAGCACACAGGAGTTTGAACCTTCCGTTGATTTCCATGCACTAAATCCATTTCCTCCTCACCCCCTCCACACCTGACCTGAACCTGGTAACCTCAACCCAACCACAAGTCTGTACACTGTAAAAATCCTCAGTGTTCATTTCATTCTGAGAGTGTACAAAATAGAGCCGAATGGACCCTTACAGACCTATTTGGTTCCATTTTGTACACTCAGAGTAAAATGAACACTCAGGATTTTACAGTGCAGAAAGACAGATAATGTGCTCATTGTCGAGGGTCGTACTAAAATAGAAACACACACACACACACACACACACACACACACACACACACACACACACACACACACACACACACACACACACACACACACACACACACACACACACACACACACACACACACACACACGTTGCCCTCCCTCCACACACACAGTATTTGCATGTTTCAGTGTTCAACACCAACCGTGTGAGCAGACAGACTGTGGCTGCTGTGCCCTACTATTATGTGTGGTGTGTTGTGGGGACTTTTAGTGATAGCAGACTTGCGCTGTCACTTTCCTGTCACAAGGCTCCACAGAGACTTAGCAGGCACACACACACACACACACACACACACACACACACACACACACACACACACACACACACACACACACACACACACACACACACACACACACACATTCACCCTAATGTTTTGTCCCCCCATCCTCTTAAGGTCTGTTAGGCCGGATTTATGCGTTGTGATGTTGTAGATCTGCTATTTTCCGTTGCACAACGTCACCAACGCGCAGCCATTTGATGAAATGATGCCGCCTATTGTGTGAGTGATTGACTGTATGCCGGCATTGGCCCATGTGTCTGTCCACCCACACATCACAGCGTGGGAATGGGTGGGAGATGTTTTTAGGCTCCATCAGTTCCCAGCCCGATCAAACGTCTTGGATGATTCTGTGGCTGCCACGGTGCCAGACTGCAACACTCATCCTCTGTGGGTGTGCATGTGCTTGGATGGATGTGTAAGTCTATGTGTATATGTTTTTTATGACGGAAAGAATGAAAATGGACGACTTTTCAGATTTTTCTCATGTCATGCTGCTAATGACTGTTAATTATGCGCATACTCCGCATAGTACTGTGAGAAAGGAGCTTCACACACACACACGGTGAGAATGAAGTTGATATGAGAGCCTTGTGGCCATGTGTCTCCTGCTGAATCTGACCCCAGAGAGCCGTCTCAGCCACAATAGCGTGGCTTCAAAAAATATGTGTCGACGTGTGAGTCCATGCCTGACTTTGTTTGTGTGTCAAAAGTAAAACACGTACGCAGCAAAATCCAGAGTGTCAAATTGAATCTCATAGTGTAAAAAAGTACCCTTACTCACTGCTTCATTTAAGCAAACACTCAGGATTTTACTGTGTACATTACAGCATCTCTCATGGTCTGTGGTTTTGGTAACTGTTTACTTACTTTGCCTCCATTGTGTCCTGTCACATTTCACAGTTCTCTCACTTTTCCCTGTTCTCGTGTGTGTGTGTGTGTGTGTGTGTGTGTGTGTGTGTGTGTGTGTGCGTGTGCGTGCGTCACTGGGTGTACTTGGCCCGGGTTAAATTTGTCGGGTTGTCTCTCAACTGCTTTTTCTTTTTCCGTCACCGAGGGATTGAGGGATCACTGGGGAGACGTGGGAAATGGAGTAAGGGAGGGAGAGGATGGAGAAGAGGACAGGCAGGAAGAAAAGAAAAGAGGGAGGATATGCTTATTCTGTCTGCACGCTGAGCGCAGGGACTGGTAGAACTCATGCCCTTGTGTGTGTGTGTGGGTGAGTGTGTAGATGCGTGCACACACTGCAGAGGCACAGTTCTGCAGACCCCTCTATGGTTTATTGCACACAGCAGACTGTTTGGCATGCAGCCACTGACAGACTGACAGAGAGGGAAAGAGAGAGAGAGAGGGGACAAACGTAGCGAGGGAATGTGAGAAAGGAGGAGGTCTGGTGCACATTCAGATCTGACCGGGGAGGCAGGGGAAAGTATGGTCAGATTAACCTGGATTAATTCCACCTGTGAGTGAGTGAATAGACGGATGAAAGAATGAATGGATGAATAGGGGGAAAAGACGGAATGAAAGGGAGATGTGTGAAGGGTTGAGACAAGTCGGAGGAGTGGAGGAGTGCTTCCTCAGCCAAGGGAGTGACTCTAAACTAAAGACAAGCATGAAGAATTAGCAGGACCAGCCCCTGGCCTCTTTCAACGAACCGTCCCCCCCAAACTCTCTTAATTCATCCTACAGTATCCCTCGCTCCCTCTCCATCTCTGTGCCTTTCTTCTCACGTCTCCTCCTTCCATCCTCTTCTTCTCCCACAAAATATTTTGATTGTTTCTCTTGTTGTTGCCTGACCCACCTCATCGTTCCGTCTCTTTCTAGCTTCATGTTCATTCATTTTGTTCTTGATTCACATCCGGTCCTCTGTTGGAGTGCTGAACTCTGCCACACTGATTTTAACCACTGGAGCCCCTCAATCACGGACACGTTTTCCCAGCATCCTGTGCAGGATGGCGAAAGGCTGTCGTACGTACATACATCCCGTTAGCCCTGTTCCATTTCCTGGCCCTTTCCCCTGTTTTTGACTGCTTACCCCCCCCCCCCCCCATCCCGCCCCCTTCTCCACTCATCAGACCCAGAAAGAGGAAACGCTCTTTCCTCTGACACCACTCGTCCACGCCGTGTCACCGGTCACAGGACGTGACCCATCTTTCACCAACAGGAACCAGTGTCCTGTTGGCCTGGAAAAAGTAGCAAACAAAAAAAAAGAGAAAGAAAGAAAAGTAAGTACGTAGACTGTTGGAGATGAATTGGCATGGGAAAGGAATAGTCTGAATTTTTCGGCTGCTCCACGAGTTATGATTATGGCCATCAACGTAAGGAAGGCTGACATTGTGTTATTCACACACGCTGAACCCCATAATTAACCACGTTTCACCGGCCTTAACCAACCAAAGCTTATGTTTGTCTGCATGCATACAGTGACCACCTTCAAGTCTGCATCAGAAAACACAAGCGCTAGCAAGAAAACACTCAATTAAGTTCCAACCCATCTCAAGTGTTTTTTCCCCCTAAATTGAATCAAGCCCTGTTTGTCTAGCCTTTTCTTGTTGAGTGGAACATTTAGTGTTGTTCTATAAGGCTGAGTGCGGCCTGAAAGCCCGCCGTAATCACATCATGTTGGAGAGATCTTTGTGTGTTCGGTCAGATGGAGAGAGGCAGAGAATAAAAGGGTAGAAAAGTGATGGAGGGAAAATGGATGACAAAGAGAGAGGGGTTAGAGCTGGAGGGCGGAGGCAAAAGGGTCAGAAAGGGAGACGAGGAGGTAGAAATGGGAGGCTTGACTCCAAAGAGAGACGAGGGGAGGTGTGATAAGAGAGGGAGGTGAAGAGAGGTGGAATGGGAGAGTCACAGGAGCGAGCGAAAGACAAAGCACAGAGCTGGTACAGCAGGTGTGTACCGCTATTTTTTAATTATCTTCAGAAATCCACCTCATTGACCTTATTTACTTTTTGCTCTTACATCATACTCAGGCCAGGGGTTGGGAAACCCCACCTGGTGGTCAATATGGGTCAGATTCATGCTTTAAGTCATACCGCCAAAACGTAGCCCAGCAGCATCGCCCCACAAAAGAATCCTTTTTTCAAAAGTGTGTGTGTGTGTGTAAGTGCATGCCTGCCCGTGTGCCGACCCCCCCCCCCCCCCCTGATAATTGAAAGGGGTCTAAGGACACATTTGAGGAGGGTATGGGCCGCGCCCCCATCGCCCTGGCAACAACGAGCCCCTGGCAGATAGCAACCACATCACCGTAGCAACCCTGGGTCGGGGGTCACTGGTTAGGGCCCCCGTGAATACCCCACCGATCCCTCGCCACACCCCCCCCCCCCCTCTCTGTCCTGGCGGCTTTTTGATTGGACAATGCCTTGTGTGGGCTCCGCACACGTGCAGTGAGGCGGCACAGACGTTTGCCGTGTGTGGAGGGATGCGTGTGGGTGTGTGTTAGAGAGTGTGTGTGTGTGAGCATAATGTGTCAGTGTCAGCAGCAATACACTGAATGATGTGTGTGTTTTGAAGTGATGTTCACAGCACCAGTGTTGTGTGTTGTTTGGGACAAACTGTGTACCATGATAGCTGCAGTGTTGGTACATGTGTAGTCCAGGGCACGGGGGCAGGGTGGATGGCATCATGCCTGTAAACGGAATCAGGATTTGGGTTCGAAAGCACAGGAAGAATTCCCCCTATGCAGCAGGTATGTGTGCATTTTCCTCAGTGCAAGGGTGTCATTTTGCAAAAGCCTCAATATTGCTAATGTGACAATACAACTGGTGTTGTTTATAGAAGATATCACAAGATATTTGTGACATATTTTAGATATTAAAGGTAGGGTAAGTGATATTTTTTGGTTAAAACAAAAAGTATTTTGTTAAAAGGTTAGAATACTATATTCTGATAGTAATCATTGCTATAGAGTGTTTGTTCAGTAACAGGAGTCTCCCCGTCTCTCCAGCTCTTTAATAAACAGAAAATACATTTTTCGGTAGGTGTCAAAATCTCAGCCAATCAGGAGAAAGTACCCATTTTTAAGCTTAATTTGTATAGTGTTCCAGTTCCAATTTTGCATGCTCATTTCTTAGTGTCATCACTTCCAATTTCACTTGTTTAATCTGTATCCTGATTGAGTTCTCTGTCCTGGTTGGATAAAATTGGAAATGAAACTGAAACTGAAACGAAAATGCATTTTCTGTTTAATAAAGAGGTGGAGAGACAAGGAGACTCCTAATACTGAACAAACACTCTATAGCAATGAGTACTATCAGAATATAGACCTATTTAACACGTATTTTAACCAACGCAAATCACTTACCCTACCTTTAATTTCACTCAGCTACAACAGTCTAATAAGTTCAGAACATTCTATCACCTTACTGTAATGCAGTCACTAAAAATAAAATATTTAGCCTAGTAAGATTTATAATAATATGATCTAAAATCCTCATGTCGTATTATGCATGTTGCTCTCATCATGTGTAAAGATGCTTTTACAACTCCAGCTCAAAATGAATACAACCTCAAACAGAGTGGGTGAGAATTGTATGACATGAAGCTGAGGCAAGAATAGCCGAGCTGAGACACACTGTTTAAAAATAGAGACAAATGTGTGAACTTTGTAAAAGGTGAAAAACTGAGAGTGAGACAGACTAAGACTTGAGGTGGGTGGATACGTAGTGTTGTGGAGGCTTTGACGTCGTCTTGCTTTGATTCGGCTGCTGGCTTGTCGTAAAGTGAAGCACAGCCCGACAGGAAGCTGGTTAACAGACTGGTAGTCAGTGGAAGTGATAAAAGTGAATGGATTTGCAGGAGTTGCAGTCAGAGCAACATTAATCTACCGTATGACCTGTCACTGCAGGTAAAGTGCTGTTTTCTGTTGTTTAGCCGTTTTGTTGGTGCACTTTCTATTCTTGTATTGATATACATTTACTGCTTACTAATAGGCTATTATATTTTGTATAGATTGAATGCTGTTTACCAATCTATATTGGTGGTTTAACTGATTGCTTTGAAGAGGAAGGTTTAGTGAGAAATGGTCTCTTGAGCTTTGCAAACAAACGGTTAACAATGTTCTTGAGTCTGGGGAGGCCAGATGGGTCATTTTGTGTCTGTTTCTCCATAGCTGTTTCTGATGGCCTTTTGTAGCTTGTTGTAACTTAAATGTTGTTGTATACTAGGCTATTAGCCTACTTAAAAGTACTTAGTTTTCAAATTAATAATTTTGTAATGGGACGTGGAGGACTTTATTTATTTAATTTGCAACGGTATTGGCCATGTAAGTGCTGTAGAAAAGGAAGGCTTGTGTGAATAGCCTACAGTACAATGGAGCAGATTATATGCATGACTAAAATTGGATAAAAAATAAAATTGCAATATATCGCCTTGCTGAAAATATAGCCATGCCTGACTTTGTGTATGTGTCAAAAGTAAAACACGTACACAGCAAAATCCAGAGTGTCAAATTAAATCTCATTGTGTAAAAATTAACCAGATTCTTAGCAATATTCAGCCCTACTGACAATAATTTGTGTGTGTGCGAACACGTCACGCACGTCCACATGCTGTTGGAAGCGTACAGCTCCTTTGTAGCAGATGAGGACAGATACAAATGATCTGAACGGGCCAGTATTCATTCTCTGTCTCTGTCTCTGTCTCTGTCTCTGTCTCTGTCTCTCTCTCTGTCTCTGTCTCTGTCTCTGTGTCTCTCTCTGTGTCTCTCTGTGTGTCTCTCTCTCTCTCACACCACATGGACAAGGTGTGACTCTGTTTATTGGCAGTGCAACAACAGTATTCATCAACACATTTCCCACTCACTGTTTCACACTTTCCCTTTCCTCTCTCAACACTCATGTAACCCCCCCCCCCCTGCCCACACGCACACGCACGCACACACACACACAACCACAACCACACATGTGTCCATGCTTCATCTGACGATCTCTGACGATTTCATTACCATGTTTATTTTTCTTTCTACATTATTTTACTTCTCACTTTGTTTGCTTCAGTGTGGACTCTCCCTCTGTCATGATTTATGTAATGGGATGCTCCCCCCATCCCATTCTCTCCCTCCCTATAGTCTCTCCCTCTATCTCTCTCTATCTCTCTTTCTTACTCACCTTCTCTGTCGTTTATTCCCCCTGACCCTCACACTCCCTTCCTTGCCCTCTCCCTCATTTCTTACACCCCCCCTCCTCCTCCCCTCTTTTGTCTGTCTCTCCTCTCTAAATCAGTGTTAATCTGAGTGCTGACGCCAGGTTGTATGGTTCTGTAGGGATTATGAGTTTGAGCATAGTCGTTAAAGGTTTTATGGTGATAAACTGCTGTGCACATGCATGTGTATGTATGCAAACACCCACACACTAGCACTAACATCTCTGCTGGCTTGCCAAAGAATATGTGCATCGTCTAATGAGGAAAGCCAAAGTGTGCATGCGTACACACACACACACACACACACACACACACACACACACACACACACACACACACACACACACACACACACACACACACACACACACACACACACTCCCTCAATACTTGTCCACAGACTCACTCCATTGTGATCGCTGGTGTTTAATCCATCCATCACAGATTAAATACATCTCACTCTGCCAGCAAATGGACTCTTTTCTCCCCCAGACCCCCACACAGACATTCATTACTGTACAGTAACCATCAAAACTTATCTACAGTATCAGTATCAGTATTTCCTTTCCTCGGACCTCCTTTCATGGCTTTGTCTAGACACAGTGCGATAAACTTATGACACATGCAAGTATCTATTCAAAGCAAGCCTCAACACAATTCTATATAATGTATACTGGTGGTATTATACCCTAATAATAAACTATATACTATAGATTGTTATTGACTTCATCTCTCTGTGGACTGTTGATGAAGATATATTGGTGCTGACAGATTGTCTGATTAAATCTCTCTGGTGATTTGGTTTGAAGCAGAAAGCCAAAACCTCTCTTAAATGTGACCGGTAGTATTGAACGGTACATTCCAGCACTCTAACCGTTGCCCTGCTCTGCTCTTCTCTCCACATGGCTTCGTTTGGGACTTGACCTTCACCTGAACTTTACACGAACCCCCGCCTGTGACCCTGTCCACACAACTCCTGTCCACACATAGGTAAGTGCTTGTCTTTGACTCTCGCTTCGCCCTCTTGTGACTAATGTCTATTGATTTAAAACAGAACATTTATTTATCTCAACATTGCAATAGTTAGTCTCACACAACACCGCGCCTCCCTCCCGTCTCCTTCATACTAATATCACAATTTAGAATTGTGACCCTGCAGCTACAGTCAGGGTGGGTGTCGGACCAGGAAGTCGAGCTCATTTCCTGGATGTCAGAGCAGAATGATGGGCCTCAAGCCCTTGGTGAACAGTGTAGAGGCCCAGCACTTGTGATTTATATATCAGTGATATGTAGAGAGCCAGGGAGCCGCAGGGAGTGTGCGCAGGAATTTTGTCAAATGAGGGGGAGTGCTGTCTATGGAGGAGGTCCATTTTTTTGGGGGGTGTGCGAGTACGTCTGTGGGGGTGTGTCTGTGTACACTAAAGCGTGACTGGCCTGAGGGGCACGCTCCAGGGACCGGTTGAAATGGTGCCTGGAAGTGTGTGCCATCATTAACCTCAAGTGATTACTCACGCAGACCCTACTGGCTCCCTCCCATTTGATATACTGTACTCCTCATGTATACAGTATACACAACAGTGTCGGTAAGCAGTGCCAGCCGCCTCAGCAAGTGACTCTGTGTGTATGTGCATATGTACTCCATGTAGCATGAACACCTACACAACTGATTACAACACAAACAGAACAGCACAGCGCACACAGGTCGGCACCACACACACACACACACACACACACACACACACACACACACACACACAGACACAGACACAGACACACAGACACACACACACACACACAAACGGAGCTCCTTATAAAAGCATGCACACACACATACGCACACGCATAATAATAATGTTACTCAATAAAATGAACTCAACAAAGGCACCGCTTAATTCACACTGTTTGTGATTATTGTTATTTTCCCCACTCTGTTTAAAATCAGCGCTCAGGATCTTGCGGTGTATATGCACAAACACAAGAGTGCACAGTGCACACACCCACACATGCATACTGTATGCCCAGCCCATGAAGCCACACTCATGGACTTAGAACTCCTGCGATATCTACTCACAGAAACTAGAGCTCCGATGCAACTCTCACCTCGGCCTCAAGTCTTTTCACACAGAGATGCCGACCTGACCCATCTCATTCCTACTCACAATGGCCTTTTCTCTCTGGCACTTTAGATGGACCTAATGTATGAAATCTCTTCGGGATAGACAGTTCAGACCTGGCCTCTTGCTTATTTTTACACGCTTCACGTTTCACTGAGGGTTAAGCCCTTTTAAATAAAAAAAATAGGCATGCTGCTGTCCTGCTTTGTTTTGAGACCATAGGGAAGTGAGGGAATTTGAGTTAAAAAAGCAAAACAAAACAAAAAAAACAGCAAGGAAGGTTTTGGCGGAATTCATTTTGAGGCCAGCGGAGTACTTGTGGATCCATAAGCAGCAGAGTTAACCACAACACAATGTCTTGGGTTCAGTGCTGTTAACCCATTAAAACCTGAGGCCGATTTTACAAATGCCTTCTAAATCCTAACCTAATCCTTGTTTTTTGAAAAATATTTTTTCTTTTTTTCTCAAAGACTTGCACAAATGTTCGCGATTTTTCAAAAAATAGCAGATCTACAAGTTCATAGCTGCGCTATGAGCTTGTATATCTGCTATTTTTTAATAGCCAAAGAAATCTAAAATGACACATGCTTTTCCCGGTCTTAGTGGGTTAAAACCAGGAAAGCACTGTCATTTTAGAAGGAAAAAAACGTTGTGCCGCGCTGCAAGCTTGTACATCTGCTGTTGTTGAACATTTTTGAAAAATCTTGAAAGGGTTTGAAAATCTTGAATAATTTTGAATTATTTAACACAAATCTTCTCTTCTGGGGGTCCCTGGCACAAAACATTCTCAGATCGGGTCCGCCAAATGCATATCATTTTGGGGGTCCTTGGCACGAAAAAGGTTTGAGAACTACTGATTTAGAAGGCATTTGTAGAATCGGCCTCAGGTCTTAATGGGTTAAAAGTCATCATCAGTAGAGCAGCAGTGGCCCTAGAGTTCAGTTGAGCTCAGCTTGGTTTATAGTTGGTCACTTCATCTGGAATTCAGTCCAGTATGGAAAACAGTCCAAAAGGTTTGTTAACACTGTGATTTAGGGGTAAATAACCCATGGAAGAATGTCCTGTAGCATTTTTACTGAAACCCTGAGTGTGTGTGTGTGTGTGTGTGTGTGTGTGTGTGTGTGTGTGTGTGTGTGTGTGTGTGTGTGTGTGTGTGTGTGTGTGTGTGTGTGTGTGTGTGTGTGTGTGTGTGTGTGTGTGTGTGTGTGTGTGTGTGTGTGTGTGTGTGTGTGTGTGTGTCGTCTTGCTTTCCTGTACATATCTCTTTGTCTACAATGCGCAAAGAGGAGAGATTTTATCAGAGATTTATATCTGCTGAGAATATGCACTGGTTTATGTGTAGGTGTACATGTTGGACTGTTATGCCTGGTTTACGCACCATGTGCACACTGAAAATAGCAGATCTACACACTCATTACAGGTCGCAATTAGGGTTGTCCGATATTGGCTTTTTTACCGATAACCGATATACCGATATTGTCCAACTCTTAATTACCGATACCGATATCAACCGATACCGATATATGCGGGGATTATTGTCATTAGGGTAAGCTCAAATTTCATATCACACACACCATATACAGTAAGAACTCCTGTAACTTATTTATAAAGCAAACATTTTTTTTTTTTTTTTCAAAAACCGATACCGATATTTTCCCGATATCAATTTTTATGCTAATATCGGCCGATAATATCGGGAGGCCGATAATATCGGACATCCCTAGTCGCAATGCAACGCATTATGAGCTTGTAGATCTGGTATTTTCAGTGCACGATACTGGCGTGCAACTAAGTATAAATCAGGCATTAGGGCCCCCTTGGGCCGTTTTACCTATGAAATGAGGTCAGTGTGTGTGTGTGTGTGTGTGTGTGTGTGTGAGAGAGTGAGAGTGAGAGTGAGTGAGAGAGCCTCAGGCTGTACTCCAACTCATCATCTCTGAAGTTATTAATTCTCATAGTTTCACATAATTTTATGAGCCTTTGGGTGAGAAATAGAATAGATGTGCTCTCTCTCTCTCTCTCTCTCCCGCTCCCCCCCCCCCCCCACCCTCTCTCTCTCTTTCTCTCTCTCTCTGGCTCTCTCTCTCTCTCTCTCTGGCTCTCTCTATTGAGTAACACCTGCCTGACTTTGAATGATGTCACAGGGATCCAGTGCACAACAAACAATCACTCCATTAATAATTGACAAATCTCAATTAACCTTCTGCTATTAGTGCTCATTGTCCTCAGAGTAGCCGGGTAACTTTATACTAGCAGACTAACCCAGGGGCTACAGCCAAACTGTCATTGAACTTTTACCTACCTGCCTACACTGATCATGTTGACAAGCATGTGATCGGCCCTTTAAAGAGCCTTACCCTAAAAGACATTAATACTGTTTAATATTATATTATGGTTTATTCTTCAAGAGATTGACATGAGTGTGATGAATTGTTTAGTGTCTATGATATCTCAACATAGTTAAAAAATAGTAATACAATTAGAATGCATGTTGAACACAAGTTTGTCAGCAAAGAAAACCTTCAAGCTCAATTCTTAACAGTTCAGTAACAAATTGCAAGCCAAAAATACCTTCAGTTCATTAATATCCATACTGTAGGTGGCTGTATCAGATAGAGGAATTCACTCTGAAACCACAGGTGACTCCCTGACCGTCCCTGCTGACTGAAATTAGTTCCCCATCAGGACCGTGTCTGCTGGGGCTCCTCCCTGCTCTGCTGTCACCCTCTTAGCTTTTCCCATTCTGTCTCGATTGGTTCTGCGCGTAACTGTTACTGTAGTACCAATTTTTCAGAAGGTGGCATATCCATTTCCTGTTGGCTCAGCAGCAGGTTTCAACTGAAACACACCACACCTTCACATGTGTTTCCAGACAGTTCAAATCTTCTTCTTTTTTTTGACAAATCTCTTTTATTGATTTTAGGCAGAAAACAAAGACAGTGAATGAATGATAGTGTTAAATAAGCATAACAACAACAAAAAACAAAAACAAGACAAATACATAAGACAATCAGACAAGTGATACTATATAGTTGCAACCAAGACAATAGAGAACAAGAAATCACATGAAAAAAAACAACAACACACGCATCTCACATTCAACCCAGGACAAGGAAGGGGGGGGGGGGTTGACAAGATTGGGGGGGGGAGGGGAGACAGTTCAAATCTGCTAGAGAACCAATCAAACAAAGCTATTATAAAATGAACTGGAACTGGAACTACAGTTATGCAGGGAGCCTATAAAGCAAACAAATACTAATCGGAGTGGACAGTGCACACTCTCCTCTTAAGTGCAACCAGTTTTCAGGTGCCAATATTTTTGCAAGGGCCGGCTAATGTCCTTCCAGACTGGTTCTTTAAAGATAGCATGTGACGGTGTCACTGTGAACTCCAGACGAGTGGCTGGCAGTGATCGTGATGGAGCAAGTGCATTGTCTGCTCTGCACAGATAACTGTGTTTACCCTGTCGGCCCACAGAGCCCCTCTCCACCCCGCACTTAACACACTGGGAGTTGGTGTTTAGGAGCATGGTCTACTGGCCTTATGACTGCTTTTTGTTAGGTCCCTAAAGATGGTGGACGTTACACTGGACGATGTATTATAGTGGTTAGAAAATGGTGTCGTCTACTCTGTCTCCATGCATGCAACAGACTTCAAAGGAGGGTTAAAAAAATACATACTAGAGTTTACCTCAGTGTCCACAGAATGTACAGCAAGGCCTATTAAGGGTTCTTTTTTGTCATCTCTCTTTCACTCCCGTCTTTCTCAATCGTTTCTCATCAAAAATCCTGGCGTCTGTCTTGACCTCTGTTTTTATCAGTGGCTTAGTGGGGATTTCGGTCGGTATGCTGTTCTGTGCATGTGTGTGTTGCCAGTTGACATATTATATCTCTGTGCTCTTGTGCAGGAGACCGGCGGTTCATCTTCTGCTTGCTGAATTGTTTTTGGCAGGCAACCCGTTGGTTAGGATGATGCAGCCAAACCTTAATACTGAAGGGTTTTCCCTGGCTTTCATAGAGGATTATGTGGTAACATCACCCGTGTGGTGTTTTATTCGATTTGTATTATAGTTTTTTTGCACAAGCACGGCCTGTTGATACTGCGAGGAACACATTTAGAGGCCTTTGAGAATGGGAAGGCACTAGTGGAATTTGCACCAAATATCTCAATACCAAAAAAGATATATTACTCACTACATAGGCGTACTTAGTGTGGGTTTAAATCCCTACTTAGGTGGGGTGTCTAAGAGTTTAGCAAGTAGGCTGGCAAAGCCTGATCCTGGCGCTGTAAGTATTTTTTGTGAGATGCAGAGATTGAGAACCAGAGTTTATAGACACAGACCAGGGATCATGGCTGGCGGCAGGCCAATGCAGAGCTGATGTGGAAGGTAGACTTATGACTGACTTATGACTTTAGCCCTTTGTTGTCTGCTCACTAGAGGAGCCAGTCACTTGATTGGGATTTAAGCGAGCAGTATGCATGCCTAGAGTGTGCATGCCTGCACCAGTAGTGGACACACACACACACACACACACACACACACACACACATACACATACACACACGCACACACACACACACACACACACACACACACACACACACACACACACACACACACACACACACACACACACACACACACACACACACACACACACACACACACACACACACACACACACACACACACACAGATGCATGCACGCACGCACACACACACACACACACACACACACAGACACGCTCACAGATACACACACTCAGCCATACAAACAGACACAAATACTTGCAGCAGCTGCACATTGAGAAACACACACATACACAAAAACAGATATAACACAGAACCACATTCACAGACACAGATAGACAAATACATGCGCGCAACCGCGCACACACACTGAGAGGGAAAATCCCCTGTCGCGGTGCACGGTGGGTGGGTGGGCGGGTGGGCCGGGCCAGTGGCCTTTGGCTTTGAGACAGAGGTGGGCAGAGAGTTTATGTTCCAGCCCCCTTCAACATACAGACACAAAGGAAGGCTGTGTTTGAGAAAAGAGAGGAGGCACTGGAAGAAGAGGAGGGAGTGAGGACCTTAAACGAGGCCACTAGGTGAGGAAGGGGAGGAGTTGGGGACAGGAGCGTTGAAACCGAATCCTAGGAGCATTCGTTCCACCTTTAAATGAACAAAGGGAAATAAGTTTAAAAAAACAAAACACAAACAAAAGGGAAAATGAGCGTGAGGGACATGGATGGGGGGGGGGGGTGGCTGGAAAGCCATGCGGAGAGAAAGAGAGGGATGGAAAGAGAACGAGTCGTGGAGAGAGAGAAAGAGTGTAGATGACGGGAGGGAGACAGACAGATGGAGAGAGAACAGAGAGAGAGAGAGAAACGGAGGGCAGCCAGATGGAACTATCCACTCAAACTTCTGACAGCCCGTGGGAGGAAAGTCTATGGGAGAGGCTATTTTTGATGGGTGGTGTGCATGAGCGTGTTGGTGCATCTGTGTTCCTGTTTGTGTAAAGACTAGTGTGTGTGTGTGTGTGTGTGTGTGTGTGTGTGTGTGTGTGTGTGTGTGTGTGTGTGTGGACATCCAAATGATATGCTTAATGATACCACAATGAATATGAAATTCCCCTTTGTTTACATGTGTGAGTGTGTATGCACCAGCATGTCTGAAAGGGAGTTTATTAGAGAGTGTACAGTATATGCCACTCAGAAAGTCTACAGTATGTAGAGCTGTCTGTTAAATGGCAAATGGTCTGCATTTCTATTGTGACTTTATCCAAAGCGCTTTACAATGTGAATTACATTCACCCACATTATTTCCCACACATTCACACAGCAACAACAACCACCTGCTCATCAAGATTCAGTGTTAGACTTAAAGGTAACAGTGTCTTGCTCAAGGACGCTTTGACGTGAAGCCAAACTGGGAACCTTCTGCCTCCCAGACAGCCACTCTCTACACACTGAGTCACTGCCACTGTTTTTTGTCTGTATTTTGATTGTGTGCGTGCGTGCGTGCATGCATGTGCCCCCATTGAACCGTGTCTTGTCTGTAATGTGGCCTGTAAGCAGCCAGTAGAGGTGCTGGCTGTCAGGAAAAAAATAAAATATACATGTCATCAACAAATACAAACACTATGTACAAACACTATGTACAAAAGAGATGGGAAGATTACATTTGCCTCCCCTTGTGGTCTCCTTTTCAAGCCAATTTTGAAAGAAACCAGTGTGTTAATACAGTATCACTGTGTCAAAGATTACTGTTCCGTAGGAGCCAGGAGATGATCTAAGAAGGTGTGTGTGTGTGTGTGTGTGTGTGTGTGTGTCAGACGGCTCACAGCTGTAGAGGGCACAACGCCAGCCCCACGTCAGCCCCCTATTGTCACGGTAACGGTCGGCCTGCTGTCTGCTTAATCAGCATAATAGACTGTCATTCCGTCTTTCGCTATCTCTATCTTTCTACCCCCTCTCTCTCCCTCTCTCGCTTCCTCACACATATGTGACAGTTTGCCCTCTCTCTTTCCTTTCCTTCTCGCTCTTTATTTCTCTCCCTCTCTCTTCCATTACAGTCTCATCTGAGACAATTTGCAGTCTTTTTCTCTGTCTCTGTCTCTCTCTCTCTCTCTCTCTGTATCTATAAATCAGTGTTAATGGGTATGCAGAGTATTGCCAGGTCATGTTTTTCTAGAAGAGTGGGCACACACACACACACACACACACACACACACACACACACACACACACACACACACACACACACACACACAGTTCTGTTGTGTTAGGACAGCGGTAGGGACAAATGCCGGACGAGTGGGTTTGGCAGAATCAGGGCCACACACACGCATGTTGTGCAAGTTGGTGGTGTTTTAGTGGGAAATGGGAAAGTCAGTGTTGGGGCCACACACACACACACACACACACACACACACACACACACACACACACACGCATAGGTTGCTGCTACTGCTGTTTCACACATCCTGGCTTTTATTGCACTTTCCTCTCGCTGTACTTCACTTGTATGCTCGTTAAAACGCTTTTATATGTAAACACATGGTTCTGAACAGCGACACCCCACAGTACGCTTTCAACTTTTATTAATACGACTTACAACACACACTCTTCTTTCATCAGGCCCTTCTCTCCTCGATACACCTTCACCTCGCTCTTTTTCGCCCTCCTTCTTATCTCTGTGTCCCGCCAGTCGCTTTGTCACCAGACACACACACACCTGTAGTGAGGGGTCTCCAGAGGGCTGCCTGGTGGGCGGGTTGCCAGATTGAATGCCTGGCAGGTTGCCAGATTGGACCCCTGCCCGCCCCGGCGGGTTGCCAGATTGGCTGTCAGCAGATGAGTGGAACGTGGCTTCCTTGCCTTGTCTGTGTGACTCCTCCCCCTAAGGGACTGTCCCGAGGGAAGACATCTTCATCACAATGATAATAGGACTCCCAACTAAGAAAATATAGCGTTGTTATGCACACACACACTCACAAACGCTGAAACGCGTTACATAAGGACATGTACGTAGTCACGCACACATATACACACACCTACATACACATTGATGTCTGCCAGATTATCTGTATGACACTGACCACAATTAAGACGTCAGATCTTTTGACAGAAAGAACGATGATGTTTGTTTAAAGCTTTTGTTTAAAGAGTTTCAAACAGATTGTGCCCAGAGCCTGTGTGTGTGTGGGAGGTCGGCGTTGAATAGACGCCACTGTGTTTTGTCAGCGGTTGAGGTGAGCAGAGGAAAATGTCCACTTTGTGTTTTCACAGCTCCACGTTAAAGGAAATGACAGCATAAAATATACACACAGAGATTCACACACAGATAGAAGCACACAGACGCACACACAAATAGACACAGACACACATTCATGTGTGTGCGCAAATACACATCTGTGAGATATCAGCCTTGTGTTTGGTATCAAAACATGGAAAAGTGTCTCCAAAGGCTTGAGTCAAGGTCAAAGAGCCTGTGTGTGCGTGCACGTGCGCATGCGGCGTGAGTGAGCATTCTTGGGTATGCACATGCGTAGTAGAATCAAACTCTTGTGTTATGATGGATGCTTTACTGTACCTCAACAGTTGTCTCTGTAACTGCTGATTTCGCACGTGTTTTAAAAGACACATGCATGTTTGTTTATACAGTATACACACACACACACACACACCCAGCTGAGGGCTCCGCTATCTTTGTGACAAAAAAACAAAACAATACAGGTTGAACAACATGCCACAATCCCAAGCCATTGAATTATTCAATCGGTACAAATGACAGGCATCACTGCAGAAACGTGTGTGTACATGCGTCTGTTTTCTTTATGTGTTGGGGCGTAACAGGGCTCTCCCTTTCTGACTCAAAAGTAATGTATAATGTATGACGGTACACATCAGATGTTGCATTCTGTACTCTCACCGGCAGCCGATCATGAGTCATGACTGTCACATCCTCTCCTCTCACCTTTCCTGTCTGGTAGGCCTGGGCGATATGGACAAAGGCTCACAATATTTCTGACCAAATTACCTCGATATCGATATTGTGACGATAATATCGATTTTCGTTTAAACGGTTCAATATTTTTTTATTTTAGTGAGCTCTGCTCTTTTCTCAGTTTAATAAAAAACTGGAAACTGATTAAAACCAGGAAAAGGCAACACCATTGCCATATCATGATATTACAATATGCAAAATCCCAGATGATATCTAGTCTCATATCTCGTTGTAATATTTCCCAGCCCTACTGTCTCTGGAGGAGTTAAAGATCCCTCATCAGCACAAGTCTGTATTTTAATACAAACATTTTAGGGTTAATAATATTAACACATCGGGTGCCAAACACGGTCTGAACCGTGTGTTTACTTAGTGGCGGTTCCGAAGCTTCGGTGCCGTTCACGGTCTGAACCGTGATTTCAGTCTTTTTGTTTTTTTCGCTTTTCTCCGCGCGGGCGGGGCTAGAGCAGCTCTGGGAGCACCCATTGTAATCCTGTGAAGGAAGTGCCAGATCGCTCACCGGAAACACTTTTTTCCCCCCATCCGTTTCCTGTCTATTTCCTACTTTGAAACGCCTATATCTCCGAATCTGTTTCCTGTGGGCAAAGACGGTCATGCGCGATCCGCGATTCCCCCCCCCCGTTGTAACTCCGAGGGGAATGTTATGGTTCCAGGCAGTAGCCAGGCTCATGGCAGAACATGAATCGATGCTTTTTTTTGCGTGGATTTGCTTGTAACGCACGGATTTGCTTGTAAACAGCAAAGCGCAGTCAATGGGGAGAATTCTGGCACCAACGGTAAGTTGTTATAAAAAACGCTGGCACCCGATGTGTTAATAAGAATACATATTTAATTGCAACCTTTTATGATGAATGTTATGTATCTCAAAGGGCTTTTTCACATCAGCCATTTTGACGGGTAAACACAGCTGAAGGTAATAACATTAATTGTGGGTATGTTTAATATATGTGTTATTGTCCTCTACAGACACAGAAGCACCTAAATAAAACACCCACAATTATTACCATCAGCTGCATTTACCTGTCAAAATGTCTACTGTGAAAAGGGCCACTTACAGATACGAATGGTCAGTATAATGAAATGGAGACGTTGAATAAAGTCTCAGTGAACAGGAACACTCCTTTCTTCAAACTTTGAAACTAGAGAACCAAGAACAACACAGGAAATTAACTTTTTCTTCCACTGGCCTTAGAGGCTGAATGTTTTCCCCGGTAATTTACCAGCTAACTTTTAAGTATTATCCAGCCATTTTCTTTTATTTATTTATTTCAGAATGGAAAACTAATTCCAAACAATAGCGTTTGACATGCCGGAAGTAGGCTACACACATTTGCTGAGAAAGTGGAGGAAGTAAGAACACACCGTTGTATTAAATCCATGTTGTGCATGGAAAGGGGTGTGTGCGCGTGTGTGTGTGTGCACATGCACACCTCCTGTACATCTTGCCACAGACAGGTCTGTTGGTGTAACTCCTCAGCCATGACTGATCAGGAATGCACTGTGTTGACCACACCCTCTCTCCCCTAGAACCACTGGACACAGGCCTGAGTCCTGGGTCTCTCACTCTCTCTCACTCTCTCACCCCCTCCCTCTCTCTATTTCCCTCTCTTTTTTGCTTTGGTCAAGCACGCTGTCTGTATGTGTGTGTATGTACGTGCGTGCGTGTGTGTGTCTTAAAGCCCTGCTCATATTACAAAAGTTCATTTGTCTTGTAAACCATAGCACCACTCCTTCTTCAAACTCTTATTCTTCTCATGCAATGGTATTGCTTATTCTCCTAACACACTCCCTGTCTCTGCCTTATCATTCTCTCACTTTTTCTCTCTTCATCTCTCTACACAGTATATATACTATATACGTGTCTACAGTATATGTCTCTCCCTCAACCGTCTCTCTCTCTCTCTCTATTTGGTCAGCCTGACTAACAGAGACAAGGCCTCTCACCTCATAAATCTACCACACGGAGACCAGAGGGAGTCCTTCACATGAACCACACACACACACACACACACACACACACACACACACACACACACACACACACACGGTTCTCTGCTCTTCAAGCTGGACATGGCTGCTTCACAGATGTGACACACAAACGCACACGTGTACACACACACACACACACACACACACACACACACACACACACACACACACACACACACACACACACACACACACACACACACACACAGACATGCACGTCTGACTACAGATGCTGATGTTGTTTTTGTCATTTGTCATGCTGCCTCTATGTGAGTACATGTGTGTGTCTGCTTGACTGGACTTAAGTGTTTCTCTCTGTGGGCACTAAAATCAACATGCTCCATCGCACGTACGCATGCACGCACGCACGCACGATCAGGAGGACTGCTGCTTGATCGATTGATTGATTGATTATATTCATTATGTGGTCCTGTAAAATAAATTAAAATAAATAGTTCAAGAATTACAAAAAACAATATAAAACGCAGCACGTCACATAAACGCATGTTAATACTAAAACACAAAAAACATAAAACAAGTATCCTAAAACAGTTCTAAAATAAAAACAACCATTAAGGCTACAAATTAAATTGCCTCACTAGTCACTAGCCTCTAACCTTTAACATTTAGCTTATTGAGAAGCTGGAGTCAGCTGTTGTCAGGGGTCAGGGGCGAAAGGTCAAAGTTCAACACCTGCTTCACCTTTCCCTTTGTCTATGTGGATTAGCTGCTCCCATTACACACGCACTCTCTTTCAAACACACACACACACACACACACACACACACACACACACACACACACACACACACACACACACACACACACGCCGCCAGAAATAATGGCTCTTAGCTAAGCTTCTCTCAGCTTTTACTACAGAAAAACAGATTTAAGACACACGCACACATGCATGCACACACACATACATGGCTTTACGTTGGAATAATAGAGGTTGTGATAATAGAACTCGTGGACAGAGGAATGAGGGGATTTGTCTTTTGAGCAGAATGAATAGACAGGGGTTGACTCTAGGGCTTTGGACTGGCTTAGTCCCTGTCTAACAAGTCCACTGGACCCTTGTGGCCTTGTGTGTGTTCTAGATGGGGAAGTTCCACAGGAGCCAAAGATAGGCCTTGGATGTTTGAAATAGCTGCGTTTATCCTTGACTAAAGATTGCTATCTTTGTATATATACACTCACACACATACAAACATTCTGTGCCACCTTCTGTTTTCAAGACAGTGTTTATTTACTATAGCCTGATAGCACAATCACGCACACGCACACAATCACACACACACACACGCGCACACACAAACACAATCACACACACCACACCAGAGGCCCTGCGTACAATCTGATTGAAACCATCATTGCCTTTTCTGTCGAACATTCCAGTTCATTTAACATTTGTCATAATGACAGAGAGCTACTTGGGAACTACCAACTGGCTGCTGCTTGTCCCAGTGGAGGGACTCATTTCAGTCCTTTGGTTCCGCCCTGTGGCCAGGAGTAGTCATTACAATCTAACAGACCTGGCCTGAAGAGTATTCAGCATTTTAGTGTTGGCTATGAATAGACTCACTATAATGATTGAAAATAAATGCATTTATTGATAAAGAAAAATTACTTTGAGCCACAATTGTTGAGCCAGTCACCAATCAGTTTGAGGCATCATTTTCTGCCAGTGCCTTACTACCCTTTTAAGCGCGTAGAACAGGCTTAAACACTAGAGGTCGCCCTAGTGTAGCGGTTAGAGCATATGCCTTTCATGGAAGGCTGTGGGTTTGAATCCTAATAGTCGACGTCAGCAAGGGCATGCAGGTCCCTAACACCAAATCAAATGGTTTTAGATCTGAGGCAAGTCTACTGCAGGAGCTGTGTCTGTAGTCTGTCCTGGATGGGAGTCTCCAGGTGTAAAAACAGATGATGATGAGGACAGGCTAAAACTGATTATGAACTGAACTGAACTTGTCCAGTCATTGCTAAAATAATACAACCCTTTAACATTTTGCCATCCTTAAATTGTTCCTGAATCCACATGAAAACTTTGATGCCGCAGCCTTGGAGCTCCCAGGGACCACAGCAGCTGTCTCCCCACCACCAGAGGGCTGTCTGGTGGTCTCTGCCCTGCCTTGCCCTCTGGAGCTCTGAGGTTGCTAGGCACTAATCCTGACGTAGGCAGGGTTTAGTGTGACTCAATTTTTCTTCATCTCTCTCTGTTGTCTGGACCCCTCAGTCTCACAGTGCGTGTGTGTGTGTGTGTGTGTGTGTGTGTGTGTGTGTGTGTGTGTGTGTGTGTGTGTGTGTGTGTGTGTGTGTGTGTGTGTGTGTGTGTGTGTGTGTGTGTGTGTGTGTGTGTGTGTGTGTGTGTGTGTGTGTGTGTGTGTGTGTGTGTGTGTGTGTTGGTCGTAGCTCATCCATTGTAGTGACTCCTCTCATCCCACTTTGACCAGTCACCTTCCCATCCTCAGCAATATCTTCGTAGCAGTCTAGAGTGTATCAGTGCCATTATATGAGCTGCTACCAGCCAACCTTATGGTCTGTTGACCCTTGTGGCCTTATTGGGGCTCAGATGGCTAATTGACTGGCTCACAGTGTTGTACCATACACCCACTCACACACCTACCTACACGCGCGCGCACACATTTGGAGTCCTGACCTAACACCACTACCAACCCCCAACACTGACGGTATACTTGCACTTCCACATCAAATCCCCCTGGGTAATACTGTCAGCGTGAATGAAACATCATCTAACTGAAAACTGTGCAAAGCCTCATGGGAGTCTGCCTGCGTGACCCTGCCAATCACCCTCATATCACCTCCACTCAAGATAGCACGGTGGAATTTATTTTAGTCCTTTGTTCACTTAGCTTTGGCACTTATTCTGACACACACACACGCATAAAGTAGCCCAAAATCAATCGAATCAATCAAAGATTAAAAAGTCTTATCCCCCATTCAGAGATGATGCCCTTACAGAGAGGGAGAGAAAGACCGTAAATAAAAGAAAAGAAGCGGTCAGGCATGGAGATAGGTGAAGGTGAAGGCTTCATAAGCTCTCAGGTTCAGAGAAAGGTCAGGGTTCATGGCTCACAGGGCTGGGGGTCAAACATAGGTCATTCTGTAGGTGACAGCAGCAGATAGTGCTGTCTGTACCGCTGAAGAGAAGTACGTAAGCCCCCGGGCAGAAAGAATACTGCATCACTCACACATCATTAATTCATTTCATGGTGTGATGATGACGCATAAAGCCTAGCTCAGACCAAGTATTTGCGACGAGACGAAACCGTTTTAAGCCCAATGTATGCTATTTTAGGCGTGCGCCTCCGTTGTACGACGGAGCATACGTTTAAGCATTAGAACGTTGCAGAGAAAACACTTAAGATTAAAGACTGGGAAAATCAATGAAACTAGAATTTACTCTCTCTCTCTCGTCCTGCACATCTCCCTGTCTTCAGACCCTTTCCACCATAGACTCGCACAACCTTCTCTCAGCCCTGCCCCACGTCTGCTCTTGTTTTATAGCAACATGGAGCCCTAGATTATATAGAGGCCCTATCCGACTGTGGAACGAGAGAGAGAGACAGAGAGAGAGAGAGACCTGGGTGAAAAAAGAGTGGGAAAATGCAAGCTATAATCTCTGTTTATTAGTTCAGAGCAGGATGGCCAAAACATTTAATTAAAACAGGAGGAACTGCTTACGTTGTTAATGATAAAATGTTCTGCTCACGGAGAGATACACCTCAAAACCTGAGGGTTAATTTTAACGACGCTCTCAGAGTTAAATTAACGCTCAGGATTTTACGGTGAAGGAAAGGGTGGGAAAAATTAATGCATAGGAGGGAGTGGAGTGTGAGAGAGGCCCTCTCACCCCTCCGGTCAAAATTCCACCACCTCCTGTAGGTTTTGGGTGCTTGGTATGTCTTCAAGCCTCAACCCAATATAGAACGAACACACGCACGCACACACACGCACACACGCACGCACACACACACACACACACACACACACACACACACACACACACACACACACACACACACACACACACACACACACACACACACACACTCATCTTCATCATCATCTGTCATGCTTAGAAGAACTGTAGTAAGATATACTCTCCCCTTCCTTTCTCTCCTCTTGCCAACCATGCATTTTAGTGGCGTGCGGAGTACAATTTATCATACACATGCATACAGTACATACAGTTATACACACACACACACACACACACACACACACACACACACACACACACACACACACACACACACACACACACACACACACACACACACACACACACAGTAAAAACCCCATATAACTCCAGCAGTATAAATGCGGGGTGCTGTGAGACTAATAAAAGCCTTCCGCTGTGGCGTTCTTTTAAACCCCTGTATTTAGATAGTTGTGTGAATGTGTTGCAGCTGCGGTCAGCAGAATGTCTAGTTGTACTTACTGTGGACCGAGACTTGGCATTCAACAGCACCCAAGTCCTGACTCCCTGATGTCACAGCCACGCCCCCTGGGTCATAAAGAAATGTTCGCGTTCAAAGATCCCATTTCCTCTTTTAATATCCCTTAATAAGAACTGTTCCAAAAATAAAAAAAATAACGAGACTGGGCATTCTGTCAGGGCGGTGGCTCTGTATAATTTATCATATTTAGTTATATTTGATACAGTCTATGTTTTGTAGGCAGGCTTGTATTTTTGGCCTCTTTGGATAAATTGGTGGGAGTTTTGAATTGGGAAATGTCTTTATGACTTTGATGATGACAGTCAAACCAGACCAGATCCAGAAAATATTACATTTGCGTTATTGCGTCCTTGTACATTGTTATTTGCTGCTTGTTGTGTGTGTGTGTGTGTGTGTGTGTACGGGAAGGGTAAGCCTAACAGCACAACATAAATAAACTCACAGACTGGCACTTAGTCACACACATGCACGCCGACACGCACATGGATAGACGTGAATTTACGGTGTGCTCTGTGTATCAATGACACGCGCTACTCTGTGAAGTCTGATTGGGTTACAGGCAAGCAGACCTCTCTGATGTCATCAGCCCCACCACGTGTCACGCCAACGAGAACAGGCGACATGTCATAGCATGTGTGTTTATGCACCACGGTAAAGTCAGTGTGTGCCGGATGCGACGTGTTTGCCTGTGAGAGTATGTGAATGTTTGTTTACTAGACTTTGATATAGCACCGAAAAGGCCCAGCGAGGTTCCCTTTGTTTTACTGTGAAATTATATGATTACGTTTCAATCCAGCCAGATATAGTACACCACTCAGTAAAACACTAGTTTGCTTCTACTCTACCTGGCGTTTTAGTTGTGGCTGTGTGTGTGCAGTGTACCAGCTGCTCTTCACACTTAAATGGAAACAATGCAATTTCCAACAGTATCTCAAGATATTTGTTGTATGGTTTGGTTAATGTTCCATATATATAAGCTCACAACACGTGTTGCGTTGCGTTATGTGCTTGTTGAGCTGCTATTTTCACCACCAAATGTTCACCTATTATGACATGCCCAGAATAGGGATGCTAGGGTTCAAGTGGTTAAAAGTTTAGCCCAGATGTGATGTCACTGAGGTTCAACCAGTGAATGTGAAAACTACTACAACCCTTACTTGCTGGTTTTTAGTGGCTCTGACTGTCTCCCTATTCCTCTCCTCTCCTCTCCTCTCCTCTCCTCTCCTCTCCTCTCCTCTCCGCTGAGTGTTTCTCAATGCCTGTCCTATACAGCCCCTAAAGGACAACAACATGTTTAGGGTTTTCTGCATATTCCCCTGATGACCCCCGCCCCAACAACATGACACCGCTAAGCTAACCAGGAACACACTCTTCATATTTTGTAGACTACATCGCCTGCGGCGGTTTTTCTGTTTGGCAGATGTTTATTAAATGCTATTGGTGCAATAGCTTTACAAATTAAGGCCCCACCCGTACAAGATTGTTTGGTCTGATATCTGTGAACGCAAAATGACTAACATGTGATGATGATGTGGCTTAATATTCCGGGAAGTTGTTTCTTCTTATCAGTGATCTTGTGGTATACAGTTAAGGGAAATTAAATAACCTCACGGCTCCTATTTTATACCTAAATTACTTTTAGGGTTTATACATTTTGCCCTAAATTCTCCTTCTGGTACTGATAAATATGAATGTTGATAATGTATCTGTTTTTTACGGCCGATAATATCAGTGCACCAATGTGCTGGTGGCGCTAGCAGAACATGAAACTTAATTTAACCCATTTAGACCTGAGGACGATTTTAAAACCTGAGTTTTCTCAAAAAGGTTATATGTTAACTATTCACAAATAGCAGATATACAAGCTCGCAGCGCGGCACTTGGTGCCGCGCTGCGAGCTTGTACATCTGCTATTTTTTAACAAATTTGGAAAAATCTCAACAATGTTGATGAATGAATTTCTTTTTTTTTTTTACATAACAAACCTTTTCAGATGGGGGTCCACAGCCAGATTTTGGGCTTCCTTGACAAAAACAAAGAAGACATGGATGCTTTCCCGGATTGAAGGGTATAAGAACGCATGGCTCTGCAGGTCTTCATGGGTTAAGCATAGGTTTATCAGTTCTCTGTTCTCAGGAGCCAAAGTAAAGGCATCAGCCTCCATTCTGTTAACCATGTCATTGACTGGGACAGATATTAGATGGATCATAATTGATTATTGCCACTTTCATTACTTCTCTGTGTGCAGGTTCAACGGGATAAAAGGAGATAAAGATTTGATGAGCGGAGGTAGGGTGGAGGAGGAGTAACGCTGACCTTTATGGTGACCATTGACCTTCGTCCTCCCCTGGGGTTGGGGGAGGCTTTTTTAAAACCGTTTTTTCTGGAAAGGGGAAATCAATAGACTAAACCGGTTCCTGTCTCTTTGTCTATTTGACACTTCAGTAGATACAGTATCTCTAGTAAGCATTGTGCACCTGACCTGGGAATGAAAATAGATTCTGTCCAAGGTCTTTTAAAAAAGAAGACTTGAGTTTGTAGGACCCATGTTGCAAAGGAGCTCCACTGCTACAGTGATTCATCCATAGAGCACCAAATGGGTTTTCTATATTGGCCTATGTATTTTAACTATTGTCTGTGTTGGTCTGTTTTCATCATATTGGTCGCATCACAGACAGTTATTATTCTCCCAAGTGCTTTTAAAGACCTATTTTCTGGCCACCGTCCAAGGTTTCATCTACCCATGTCTCTTTGTGATTGATCCCTTCATCCCTGACCAGTAGAGTGAGATGCTGGTTAATTATTAACAGACTGTGGCAGTTTGGTTTGGTGTCATGAGTGTGTTGAGTAAGGTCCACACACTGTGTGTGTGTGTGTGTGTGTGTGTGTGTGTGTGTGTGTGTGTGTGTGTGTGTGTGTGTGTGTGTGTGTGTGTGTGTGTGTGTGTGTGTGTGTGTGTGTGTGTGTGTGTGTGTGTGTGTGTGTGTGTGTGTGTGTGTGTGTGTGTGTGTGCGCGCGTGTGTATTTCATTCTGTATATTTTTTGTTTGTGTTGCCTAATTAGTTCACGTTTACAGGTTAAATTGATGGTGTGTTGCATCATGGGATGAAGTACAGTGGGCTTAAGTGGATGAGGTTTAATCAAGGTATACACATCAAATGAAGACAGAAAGGGAAAGGGTAGCGTTGCACTAACACACACACACACACACACACACACACACACACACACACACACACACACACACACACACACACACACACACACACACACACACACACACACTGGTTTATGTGGTTTATTGTCACACCTTAGTGGTCACTGGTCACACACTCCCTCTGCGGTTACACTTTGGTGGGGAAAACTCCACCTCCTTGACATGCTTTGGAACGCCCCATAAGCACTGGATGTTGTTTTTGTCCCCTGTGGTCTGTGGCACTGTAATTGTGTTCCTTACTTCAGCTGTACATTATGAATCAATGTGACAACCACTGTGTCTATATTTCTTGGTGTGATGACACCCATTCTTTCTGTTGACATGCACAGTGTTTCATTATTCATTCATTTATTTATCTCTGACCGAGCAGAGAAATCACAGAAGGGACAACAACAGAAAATGCACGTTCAGTTAAAGTATATTGGACAAACTAGTTTTGCAGCAAGAGGAGGATTACGGCTTTGAAGGCCGTCCCAGTTTATTCTTTTCATTTCACAAAATGACAGATGAACGTTTCTCGAGTGTACTAAGCCCCACCCTGAGGAGTATGGCATAAGTTCTCACACAACAAAAAGTCCTTCCCTCCAAAAACAAGTAGGGAAAAAAACGGCACACAAGAAGCCCTACTTTTTTACAGTCTGCCTATCCTGTTTAGCTGTTCTCAGTGCCTTGGGGTACGCCGTTAACCTTGCAGTGTAACCAGTCTCTTCCAAGTCTTCAGGTAGAATGTCAACAAGTGTCGTAATATGTTAGACCTACATACCGTATATACACAGTAAAGTCCTCAGTGTAAACGTATCCATTCGTAACTCTGAGAGTGTACAAAAATAGAAGCAAATAAAGTTTTATATCAGGGACGGAGGTCCTCCACTTTGTCTCTCTGTCTCTCAGTGCGGGACACACCTGAGGGGGAGAGAATGGGGGTAGAGGAAGAGAGGAAGCAGAGAGATTAGAGGTGGAAAGAAAGATTAGGAAAGGTTAGAAAAGCAGGGAGGGAGGAGTGGTTGTCATGCCGGCAGAGCGGACGAAGGGGAGGGGCAGAGATCAGGGATCAAGGAGAGAGAGAGAGAGAGAGAGAGAGAGGGATGGGCCGGCTGGCTCGTGTTACAGCACCGTGGCTAGGCTTGGGTGTAATCTTAACCCTGTACTCACATACGCAGATTACGCACACACACACACACACACACACACACACACACACCATAGGAGCAAGTGAGCAAGCCTGTAGCAGTGCAGCGGGAACCCTCATGAGCAAACAACTTCAGAAGAACTCGGCAGCAAACTGCGCTTGGTCCATCCGCGTGTCAGGCTTCAGGGTGGAAGCAGCAGGTGAAAGCGGTGCTCCCATGCACACACACAAACTACTGCTTGCTCGTCAGTCACCATGATGGACTGATAAGAGACCTGCCAGCGCTTGGATTTATTTATTTATTCATTTTGCACCTTCAATCTACTTGGAATGCCTCTTCAATGGATCTGATGATGGAAGATGGACTCATTGAAGCCGCTCGATCCACCTTCTAGACACTGTAGACATTGGAGAAGAAAGTGAGGAGAGCAACCTGTGCTGGAGTTGGATATCATTCCTCGGAAACTCCGCCCTGTGATGTCAACTTGGCGTCTTAAAACAAACAAACACACACACCAACGAGGCGCACTGTTTCAGACCTACTGGGATTTGTGACAGGAGGTCTCCCTGAGTGCGTGGATGTGTGTGCGTAACCTCATCGGGCTGGGAATAAACCCAGGGACGCACCTCACACCTCCTAGCTTAGTGGTCTTACAGCCTGTAAGTGTGTCAGCTGGTGTATGCAAACGACCGTTGATAAAATGCTCGGGGACACACTCTGTCATGAAAAAGACGCAACCGTTGACTTGTTCTGACTGAAACAGAACGTGATTAGGAATACTCTTCAGCCTCTCACACACCCTGAGGAATATCCCAACACTAACTGTGTTTGTGTGTGGTGGTGGAAAGGATGTGTGATTTTCCAGTTTGCCAGATTGGTTAATTACTACGTTGGATTCAGGATTCACGCCCGGGGTTTGGGAGCACTCTGCACACAAAGGAAAGTCAGAGGAGAGTAGAGGAGTTGTAGCGGCATTTGGCTCATGACAGACGGATGAAGTCAGAGAGAGCGAGAGTGGATATCTGGAGTCTGCCCGGGGTCAGAGCCATGACCTGTGGAACAAGAGAAGAAGAGATGATGAGGCCTAGAACTGAACTTCCTCTAGGAACTGGTTTGATGCTGAACATGGACGTCTGAGACCTTTTGTATTAGATGTAGATGTGTATTGCACTTTGCTCCTTTCCATTTGGAAACTATCACTGCTGCTGTTGTTGACATCTTGAAGTGCACTTCCCTTCAGTGCAGATTGTCAGAGGGGGTTCATTGTAAACGGTCAATTTCAAAGGATTGATTATTCTACGCTAATAATTAAGACATTGGATTGTTCAGATTTATCAGACTGCCATAACTCCGGGGTTTCCTCGCCTTCATCTCCCATCTCCCGCTCCTCATCCTCCGGGCGAGGATGAGGGGGGAGCGGAGCTCCGGTTCCTTCCGCAAGGAGAAACCGGCGGCAGCGGGGGGGCTGTCGAGGGCCCTCAGTTGGCTCAACGTCTCCACCCTCTCCCGACAGACCAGCCGCATTTTCCGCAGCCAAGGCGAGCTCCACACGCACGGACGCCACGTGCACTCGCGCTCGCACACCCACCTGCCGCATGCCGCGGAGAGGGACGAGGATGAGGACGACGACGACAGTTGGGTTTACAAGCCCCAGCACCGGCACCGGCACCGAAGAGGTGAGACCAGAGAGAGAGAGATGGATGATCATGAACGGATGGCTTGGGAGATGTCAGCTGAGGGGAATGGTTTTGTGAGATGGATGACAGGCAGAATGAATCACTGGAACTTTTAGCTTTCAATCAGTCTGTTCTCAGGGATTTTACCAGCTGCTGTATATGCCCGCTCAAACTCACTGCTGTATTTAAGTACACATTGTTGACACGTATGCGCTGACTAATCACAGAGTTCTGCCTCTGCTCAAATGAGTTGATTTACATTTCTGTGTGTGTCTCTCTCTCTCTCTCTCTCTCTCTCTCTCTCTCTCTCTCTCTCTCTCTCTCTCTCTCTCTCTCTCTCTCTCTCTCTCTCTCTCTCTCAGTCAGGAGGAAGCCAGTGAATGACTTGTGTACATGTGCAGACAAAGGCCCTTTTTTTTATGGCCCTTTGATTTCCCGACATTTACATGTCCCTGGCACTTCCTGTCTGAGGGGGGGGGCATGGGTTGGTGCAGGGGGGTTCGAGGGTCAAAGGGCACTTTGTGTGTGTGTTAGGTAAACAAAAGACGCGTCGGGCCGGAAGCAGGTGATGTCAGGAGTATGGTGATGTCACAGACTGGTGGCGATGCGAGCGCCTGGTTCGGTGCCAGGGAGAGAGCTTGTGTGTGTGTGTGTCTGTGTGTGTCTCTGTGTGTGTATCCTTCATTGTACATTCAGACCAGAGGCTGCAGATGCAGTAGAATGGACTCATACCGCGTAGAAAGAAGCCATAGTTGATTAAAACATTTTGTTTGTTGTAGCAAGGACATCCTAACTGAGGTAAGAATGCCACCTAGTACTTCAGTGGTGTGGAGTTTCCACAATCCTGATTAAGCTTATTATTTATTTAACAGGTAATTTGTGTGTGTGTGTGTGTGTGTGTGTGTGTGTGTGTGTGTGTGTGTGTGTGTGTGTGTGTGTGTGTGTGTGTGTGTGTGTGTGACTGTGTGTGTGTGTGTGACTGTGTGTGTGACTGTGTGCGTGCGAGTGAGTGTGTCTGGATGCAAATGTGCACAAATGTGTGTCAGGTGCATTTGGTGCACATAGATGTCCAGTGTGATGTCCAGTGTGTATCAGGTCAACCGGTCAATTAGCTATTGGGGTCATTGGTTGTAACTCTAGCCTACTGTATAGACGTAGCCATTGGTTGCTTGTAACTCTAGCCTACTGTGTAGAGTAGACATAACCAGTGGATGGAAGACACGACACCAGTGCTACACTATTGTCTCACAGCGTGCTCCATTTAAAACTAGTTTGTCATGCAAATCTCCACTCACTCCAAATATTTCATTTGAATTTACTCAAATTACATTGGCCCAAGGGAAGAATTGAAGGTGAGCTATTCAGTTTAGGTAGTCTACTGCCTACAAACGTGTGTTTGTCTGAGGTTTTGACTTTGTTTGTGATGCATGTATATGTGTGTATTGTCATTTGCCTGTATTCACCTTCCTAAGGGAATCTCAGGGTGTAGCTTATAACTGTAATTCTATAGCATGTGTGTGACTGCGTGGAGACATGAGGAGAGCGGGTGGTGTTACCTCATCATAAGCAGCCATTTTGGACCCTGCTGGTCTGGAACACGAGGCTTTAAGACTTCACTTCCAGCAACTGTTGTTGTTGTCTGTCCATGTGCCGTTCAGTTCACATCTCTCAATCCCTTCCCCAGTCACTCGCTCACCTCTGAACCTGCTCGGAGTCGTTCCTAAAACAGCTCTGGGCGCTACATGACTTGGATGTTTTGAAGTCCTGCCATTTTTTCGTACTACAGAGCCCAAAGGTTAGAAGCTGAAGTTAAGTGGAGTTGAAAGGGTCGCCATTTTGTAGTGTCATCGTTAAGTGGACCTTGGTGTGTAATGACCTGAACTGTCTAGATTTATATTTTGTTATTACCTGTCATTGTGACACAATTTGTGTATGTTCTGTATTCAAAAGACATTCTTCTAGAAAGATTTTGAGGGATCTTTAGTACACAAACATGAGTGAGTATAAGAAGATCATCCAACTACCTGTCCATGTTTGTTCCTACAAACCTATTATTTCATGTACTCTTTGGTGCATAGTATTAAAACATCTCTAAGTAATCAGAGTGCGAGTGTTCATTGATTATCATCCATCACTGACAATCACCCTTAATTTAATGGTCGATTAGGTTTGACCTGCCCAATTGAAGATTCAGTATATTCTTAATTAATCAATGTTGGTCAATGAACTTTATTCTCAAAGGAGGGAAAAGGAGAAATGTGTATTGATTGGCAGGATAATAGCAGACAACAGGGGACATATACACATTAGAAGATTACAACGTACTACACACACTAAGAGCAGCTCTATTGACTTGAATGAAATGAAAACTTACTCTAGCCTGTGTCTCTCTACTCTTTCTTATTTTCATGCTGTCAGATACGCTCAGACATATCTTTTTATAGGCTGTCCGTGTCTGGAGACAGTGTCAGGGACAGGTCATCCACACACACACACACACACACACACACACACACACACACACACACACACACACACACACACACACACACACACACACACACACACACACACACACACATTAACACATTGATACTAACACTCAAATACCCATATCCCACAGAGGAAGCAGTCTATACAACCTAACGTATTTATAACAGCTGGATCCCTGTTCTATGCCTGCCAAAGACCCATTACAAGACACATAGGCGGCCGAGCACCATGCCTGTGTGTAACTAAATATAGCCCATAATAAGCAGTTTCAGTCCCGCAGCTGCTTAACTGGCAATTTTGACGCAGTCGCTGAGGTGACCAGTTGGATGTTTGCCTCAGTTGTCAAGGTAACGGTGCGTGAGCACTTCCTGGTACAGTTTCACTTTGCTATTGGGAAGGCACTGAACCTGTGAGGTACTAGGGCTGCAACCGTTGATTATTTACCAATGATACTAATGAAGGCTCTGTTCACAGTGGTTCTCAAACTTTCAAATTTCAAGGACCCCCAAAACTCTCAGAGTTACACTTGTAAGGGGCCATTTGGAACTCCCTCAAGAAACCATGAGGGTCCCTGGACCCCAATTTGAGAGCCACTGGTGCATAGAGCCTATTGAGACCACTGTTTGGAACCAAAAGGTCTGCTGGGACCAGGTATCATTTGTTGCACTTAATTGGAGTTTGTTCTTCAGCCGAAAGAATTTGCATTGGACTGAAGGTGATGATTATAAATACTTGTGAAATGATCTGCCATCTGCATGTTTTTGACAGGGCAGCAAATACATTGAATGGTCTCTAATTAGTAAGTCACATGGCCTGTAGATGGTGACAGTGAGCCAACAGCTAGAAGGTGGTGATCCCCCCCCCATCCAAGTCTGTCCATTCACTTCTTTAACAACAAGCCTTTATTCCATCACTGCTATTATCTCTACAGCTTTCCATCTACCATTTCCTCTAGGTCTGCAAACACTATTGATTATTTTCTTAGCGATTATTCTGTCAATTACTTTATCAATTAATCGAATATTCGAGAACCGCATTTTTTTAAATATTTATATATATCACAGAATCAATTAGCTTTATTTTTTACTTCGGTCTTATGCAAAAATAGCGAAAACTCACAAGTTCTTGTGAGTTTGTAGCTCAGCTATTTTCGCTATTTCTTTGAATTTTCTTTTGAAATATATTGAAACCTTTCGCCTATAATGACATGCCGCCATGATTATTTTTCATAATCTATTAAATCGATTAGTTTGATCAACTGTTGCACCCCAATTTCCTCTACCCCAGTAACCCCACCCCTAGCTCCAAAGGCCACGCTTGATCAATTTCCAAAATCAAGCCTATTGATTAGCCAATAGCCACCGGGTTTACACTTACTGACTGAATCAATCAAGGAGTGGACATGCTGACTCCTGCGGTAGGCAGTGTCAAAAAAAGATTGGACAGCCAGGCTCCAAACAGCCATCTAAATCCCCTTTAGACCTCTATCTGCTGTGGGACCTGGGGAATGAGGCTGGTGGGAGCTGTGCCAGATCAATCCTCATCCTGCCTGTGGTAGCTGAGAACCTGGACGTAGCCCTTTTTCACTCACTCACTAAGGAAAATTCCTAATGTAAATGAAGCAGGCTTTTCTGATTAATTTCTGTTGCTGGCAAGTATGAGTATTGAGTAAACCATTTGAGATGATAGATTTGAGATGCTTGTATGCTAGCCAGGTTTTTCTCTCTCTCTCTCTCTCTCTCTCTCTCTCTCTCTCTCTCTCTCTCTCTCTCTCTCCCTCCCTGTCTCTCACCCCCACCCCCCACCCCCCCATCTCTGTAGTTTTTTTCTATCCGCATTCAATACTGTATTTACGGTAACAACATTGACCATGAGTATTAACCATGTGTGGTTGACCAATTGCACAATGGCCAACACAGGATTGGGTCCTATTATGAAATGTTATTATAGTCTTTATGGTTTTAGGCTGTATGAGGGTTTTGGGGCCATAATTGTCTGTGGCTGTGTGTGAGATGCTTAGCGGATTAAGATGGAACCACACTGTTGCGTAAGTGTCTATTTGGACCATCTCTTTGGTTTTTAACTGGCAATGGTTTCTCATTCTCACACGCACACATGCTCTCTCTCTCTCTCTCTCTCTCTCTCTCTCTCTCTCTCTCTCTCTCTCTCTCTCTCTCTCTCTCTCTCTCTCTCTCTCTCTCTCTCTCTCTCTCTCTCTCTCTCTCTCTCTCTCTCTCTCTCTCTCTCTCTCTCTCTCTCTCTCTCACACACACATCATTATCAACATCACCATGTACTTAGCGTGTAATTCCAGATTAACAGATGATAATTGTCTGTATGGGGAAATGTGCAGTATTTCGACTCATTAAAAGACACATGGAATTCTGCTGATGTGGCCTAGAGCCCATGGTGTACATACACTGATGCACACACATATACAGAGCACATATGGGCCTAATGCGCCACATCTTATAAGATACAGTATATAATGCAGATTGTCATTGTCATACATACTCATACTCTATAGCAGACATGTCCAAAGTCTGGCCCGGGGGCCACGAGTCATTGAAGTTTCGGAGTGTTTTGAAATTAACCTAGGAAGATAAGCTATTTGTCAGTAGAAAGTTTAAGGGCTCCCAACTGCTTGTTCCTTTTGTCTCATTCTCAAGATGTGAAAGAAAGGCTATTTTTTATTTTTGTACAGACATTTTTCCACACATGCAGTACTTAGGTTTGGCTACTCTGCCATTTGAACAAATGACAATTTCTTGGACTGTAAAGATAATAGCAATGCAGTGCATGCATGCATGTGAAAAAGGGCTGGAAAGAGGCTGAATTGTTTTTGTTTTGTTCACAGCACAGATGAGTGGCTTAGATTTGACTACACTGCCAACAAAGACTATTGACATTGCACTGTAGTTAAATACAATTGCTGTAATGTAGTGTATTTGTATGAGACTTTGTTGTGGTCCAAAGGTACAACATGACAGGAGATGCAGTTGGCCTTAAGGTATTTTCAAATGTGACCGCCTTTGAAAAAGGTTGGACACCCTGATGTATGATATGTTGTCAGTAATCACCAATCTCTCTCTTTCTCTCTATGTGCTGACTATCCTGACATTGACATCATAATCCAGGTAAGTCACCCCACTTTCTCTCCATAACTTCCTCTCCCTATCTTGGACCAGCCTCTTATCATCACTGCTACTGACTAAAACCTCTCCTGAAAGCCTATCACAGATCACCTTCTTGTTTTAACCCACCCTTCTCATTTAAGAGCATTACCACCCCAGCAAAAACTGAAGTCCTTTTTCCGCTACAAGCTGCTCGTCTGATTTACACAACCGGCCACACCCCAGAACACTAGCTACTTTATTGTCCGCTATCCTATTACCTTTGCAGCAGGCCTATGGGATGTAATACCTGAACGCCCTGATACTAGATATCATATATTTCCTGCCCCAACTGTCTTACAGAACATAATCTTAAAGCCCTTCACTTTTTAATGCAAAAAAATGGTTAAAGCCCCCCTCTTCAAGAGTCTTAACTCATTGAGTGCCATTGATGCGTTTCACGTGTTTTACCGCTATGGCTATGGCGCAACGTGCCAATGGCGTGTTTGACGTGTTTTAAAAAAAAAAAAAAAAAAAAAACATGCTCAGAACCCAAGATATCATTTGCAGCTCCATCCACTCCTTGTTTAACTTATAACTGAAAAAGGCTGTATCTCGCTTCCTAAGCACTTTTTTTTTTACTTTGAAAAAATCTCTGGCACTGGGACAACATAGCCAGAAATAATTCTGGCACTCGGTGAGTTAAAAAGTTGATGCCCCTACTTTTGAGGACCAATCCAATTTCGCCTCTGTTTTATCACAAGGACGGCCTGTTTAAGTCACAAGTCCACCAATTCGTAACAATGCTCCAAAAACAAAAGACAACACCGTCTAAAGTTCTTAGGTCTGTTATCAATCTTATCAGCGCTGAGCTCTACCCAGAAGTACAGTATTTCACTTTGTACTGAACTGGAAGTGTGACAGGATGTACTGTACATTCAACCCCGTGAGGTTCTGACTGATGTTCAATATAACGATACTTTCTTTGTTTGGAGTTGCAGAACAGGGCCTTTGATTTGATACAATGAGCCTTTAGATTGTCTTTCATCAATAGCCAGAGACTCGAGTTGTATTTTATAGAGCGTTGACGACAGTCTCCTTGAATGCCTCCTATAAGGCTTCTAATCTAGTAGTCTTTATTTTCATTTTCCTGTCCTCCTTACAGCAGTGATCTAAAAGTGATGGGGTCAGAAATAAATTCATCCCGGCTTTGACCGCTTTCTGTTGGAGAAAGCAGTGATTAGGTTTTGTCTCTATAGAGAAAAGATTGAGGCATCCCCTTTGTGACTGAGGTTTTCATCTTGTAGGACAGTGCCCATTTTGAATGAAACAGCAATTTAGGTAGTTGCCTGGTGACGTAAAATTTTATTGTCTGGTTAGGTGGGCTATTCTGGGGTGGTGTGTGTGCATTTTAATTGTCAATTACTTCCAGGGTTGTGTTTTTGTGGCTTTCTCATTTCATATAACGTGTCCTTGTGGAAGAGCTCACATACGTACACGCACATAGACACTCACAGACACACACATGCTGTAGTCACCCGGTAATTGACAGCATCTGGTCGTGGCAGACGTGCCATAGCCTGCAACCCGCACCGGGGTGGGATTAACACATGAAACACACACAAACACACACACACACACTGCCTCACTCATTTTATGAGCTTGAACATTATGCACACATACTGTACATGCACACACTGACACACACATAACCTCACTATAGTTTCTCCAAACAGAGTTTAAAATGCTCACATTACAGCAAGCGCCACACTTTTGATTTGTACTACCATCACATAAGGCTTTCACACAACTTTGCTGAGTCCTGTGGTATTTGGTCTAAAGGAAGCATTGATTTCTCCTCTTATTGAACCGTTAGGAGAGTTTCAGACACCTCACCCCTGCCAAAAGTATTTGAAAACATGCCTAGCCATCAGTTGCTAATAAATATGTCACAGTATCATCAAACCTACGAACCTGCAAAACAACTTTGCCTCATTTGTGTACAGCAAGCACTGTAGTCGTTATGAGAACAGCCATCAGCTTCTGAACGAGGCTGTGTTACCCAACACAATTTATTAGTCGTAAATTACATAGTTTCAACTCTCACAGGGTTGGGTGGGTGGTTTAAACTCTCAGCTGTCAGTAGCTAGTTTTTGCTGTGTAAGAGAAAGCCATTACAGAGCCTCATTGGAAATCGATGGCCATTCTCATTAAGTGTTCCACTCGAAAGCAAGCCAAACTTTGTGTTGACCCACTTGGGACCCACTCTCCGTTTTGTCATCATCTTTGTTTTTGTCACTTTACAGGTCCAATAGACAAGAATGTTACAGATATTATTATGAATACTTAATTCAACAGTTAACCTACATCCTATCCCTCTGAACTTTGCAATTGTCTGCTGTCTATTAGGAGACGTATGAAAAGACACCATTAAGACCATTTCTACCTTCCCAACAGGACTCTTTACTACTGTATGTCAAGCTTGTTTTGACTCAAGCCAGCCTCTCATTACTGTTACCACAGTCAGCGAACGAGACAGTAATACTGTGTCTCATGTTGACCGTGCTGGATGATCTGGCCAGCGTGGCCAGTTTGGGATGCTCCGAGCCCGTGCCGGCTTCCGATAACAAACGGTTGAGTCTGGGGGATTAAGCGATTATATTTGATCAGGGCACAATGGGTCGGCCGCAGGCCGGGGGCCCCCTGCCTCGTTCTGAACTGCTGACTGCCCAACTTCACTACAATCACAATCCCTACACAGGCTTACACGCCCTGTGTCTATGTGTGTGTGTGTGTGTGTGTGTGTGTGTGTGTGTGTGTGTGTGTGTGTGTGTGGGCACATTTGCATGCCCATGCAAGTGAGTTAGTTTTTTGCCCTGTCCCCCCAATGGGCCTAATAGGCCTGTGTTTTATGTGCACTTTCATGTAATGTATGTGTAATTGTGTATGTGTGTTTATCTGTTTACGGATTTGTTTGTCTGCAGACATTTAGGCTATACGTGCACTCCCCTGGGAAAGGGTCAATAATACATGCATTAAGAAGGCGGGTGACAGCAGCTTTGTGAGTCAGCCAGGCTGGGCTTCTGTCTTCCCTACTTCTTAAAGGAGGACGGGGGAGACAGGGGGGGGGGCTGGTAGAGAAAGAGAGAGAGAGGAGGAAGACTGGAGGGAGGAGGGTTAGTAGGGGCTTTGCCAAGCAGTTTCCTCCAGCCCACACATTGGCTAGCTGCCACTCGCGGAGCGTGTGCGTGTGTGTGTTAGAGCAAGGGGGACACAGAGAGAGAGATGGGGCGAGAAGCAGGGAGAGAGAGACGTGTAAGTGTCAGGGTCCATGTATGAGTCCTGCAGGAGAACGGCGTGGAGTGAGAGGGAAAGAAACAAGAGAGAGGAGAAGAAGGTAGAAGAAGAGAAGACGGAGGGAGTGCTTGGTGGTCAGTATCGGACAGCTCACTGTGGATATACACTACATATGAGGAAGTAAAGGAAGAGACATGTTCTGTCTGAAAGGTAAGTGTGTTTGCCCCTGTGTGTGTGTGTGTGTGTGTGTGTGTGTGTGTGTGTGTGTGTGTGTGTGTGTGTGTGTGTGTGTGTGTGTGTGTGTGTGTGTGTGTGTGTGTGTGTGTGTGTGTGTGTGTGTGTGTGTGTGTGTGTGTGTGTGTGTGTTTTAACCCTAATGGAGGCGTGGGACTTTTCCTGCAGACTCTCTGAGACAAAGGCAAGTTTTCAAGTCCATCACTCTCCTCCACATGGAAAATCATCTTTGTGGCCACTTCCTGTACACTAGATCCTTCCTCCTTCCTCTTTCTGTAGTTCTTCTTAGTGGATGACATGCCCTTTGTTCTATTTTTGTTCTTTATCTCCCCCTCTCTACTACTCATTTCAGGTCTTTTGACCTTTTCTGCCCACTCTCCTTCTGCTTGTTTTCAAATGTAATTTCATCTCTTGGCAGTTGCTGTCTGTCTATCTGTTATGAAGGGGACAGAATGGGGACTTGAACTGGTGGCTAATCATTTTGAAGTTCTTCAATGTGCAACTTAATAGAATGGGTTTGCTCCCTCAGACTGGACCATGTTTTTTTTTTGTTTTTTTTTACCAGAGTAGAGAGAGTGAGAGTGAGAGTGTGTGTGTGTGTGTGTGTGTGTGTGTGTGTGTGTGTGTGTGTGTGTGTGTGTGTGTGTGTGTGTGTGTGTGTGTGTGTGTGTGTGTGAGAGTGTGTGTGTGTGTGTGTGTGTGTGTGTGTGTGTGTGTGTGTGTGTGTGTGTGTGTGTGTGTGTGTGTGTGTGTGTGTGTGTGTGTGTGTGTGTGTGTCACACAGAAGCAGCTGGAAAGGCAGCAGTTGCTGTGCTTCTTTGCTGTTGTTTCCTGCAGAGTGTTGCCATATGTTGGCCATTATTTGGCTGAACCGTGAGACAGAGAGAAATAGAAAATCTTGTTTGTTTGGCTCGTCTTAACTATTAGGATTTGACCTCTCTCTCTCTCTCTCTCTCGCTCTCTCGCTCTCTCTCTCTCTCTCTTTCGCATTTTCACTCACTATCACAGACACGGCTGGGAACACATAATGACTGCACTATTAGGAATGGATGAAGCAGACACATTGATTTGGCAGGCTGCATTTATGATTCAACATACAGGAGAAACAATAACACTAGTGTCAAACCACCTTTTGATCACAGTGTTACATCATTCATATCAGACTTGTTCCCCTTAGTGGAAAGTAGAGCCAGACCGAACCGCCATTATTTCGTCTCTGTCCGCGTGGAAACCTCATGTCCAAAACTGTTACTTTTCAGGATTCAAATTCTACAAAGGCAAAAGTAGCAGATCGAGTGTGCTACTTTTGATACTTTAGTGTGATGCTGTAGTATGATCAAGTAGGACGTTAATTTACGAAAAAACACAAAAAGTTAAAATATGGAGATTAGGGGTTTCTGCCCGACAGTTACAATATACTCTTCTGATGACATTGGTATCAGCAGTCATGCAGCCTGTGTCCTGCGTTGCGACGCATTGTTGAAGAAGCTCTATAGAAGTGACATGTTTTGTGTGTGTGTGTGTGTGGGGGGGGGGGGGGGGTGCGCAACGTTGTAAGAATGATGTGAACTCTGCTTAGTTGTAGGAATGATGTGTTCCCTTATAATTGTATTTGAACTCTGCTTAAATGAAGGGGAGGACATCATGAAATAAAGTGGAGAATGAACTTAATTAAAGAAATACACTGACGGTTTGGTATGTCAGCTTTTTGATCAGCCCGCCTTTGTGTGACAAGAAAATTGGTACCAGCACACACCATCTGTTTCGTGGATGGCTCAGGCTAGTGTCACCTCGGAAATGAGGAAATCTGCTGTAGATATATGACTTTGAGTCATGAAATCGTGTGAGCTCAACATATTGTTGCTGCTGCTGTAACCAGTGTTTAGTTTGGAACAATTTGTGGGCAAAACTGAGTTCATCCAGTTTTGGAAAGTACCTCAAGGAAAGAAGGTACAATCAGTGTCCTTGGCATTGTCTTGCCTGTAGTACTCATTTACCAATTTTCTTAACAACGCCACAAGGTTTGCATTTGTAACATGAGACGTAAGTAGTAAGCATTCATCTATGTAAAATGCAGCTATTTTGACATGTAGCTCATACAATATTCTATACATGCATTGTCTTAAAGCTGTAGTATAGAGACACTGTAGTATAGACACTGTAGTATAGACAATTTTAACTGCAAGTTCAAATTGGTATCACACAACGAGGCCAACTAACAGAACAGTGAGGGCCCCCTGTGGGCTATCTGACTGGGATGACATCCGCTGTGAGGGTTGCCAGTTTCAGAAACCAGATTGGTTTTGGGGCGAGCTTGTTCCACCTCAAATTTGACTTTTCCTGTAAGCAGCTGAGGTGTGGAAAATGCAACATAGCTGACCCATGTTATCAAATGTACTAATAAGCTCCAATCAAATTAACATATTGCTGAGAATGTATCTAATCTCCCCATTGTGAAATCAAATGACAGCTCGGTTTGTGTTAAATATGGAGGAGCACGTTTTTGGCTCTGCCAACACTTAAGTTCGATTAGTCAGGATTAGTTTTCCTGACAATTGTATTGCCTTTTTTGCCAAGTACTTAACACATACCTCTGCTTTTAAGTTACCCATCCCAACCTTTAGGACCAGTGAGCAGTAGGGATGCACATTTAAAATAAGTCCTTGATTCATGTTAAAATATTAATAATCCATTATCTTTAAGGTAAATTACATATAGCGTCAATACAAATGCAAACAATACTTTTCCTGACTCGGGTTCATGCACAAGTTTCCTTTTCACCCTCAATCAAAATGAATTAGACCAAAATATCTACAACAAATTAACCTTTGGGCGCAGTTAATAATTGGAGCTTTCAACTCACCAACCAATAGGCAAGGCATGAGGAATGCCAGTCGGGCTTTACTGAAATGAAAACGGCATATTCTTCAGGAGGACCCAAATCATGGGCGAAGCAATATTTCAACCGATGCATTTTAGTTTAATTTGTCTACAAACATGAATATGCTGCCAGTGAGTACCTGGATCTTACCCGCTCCATCTGGTGGACAATAGAAATAAATCCTCAAAAAATGATAAGTGACCCAAAATGGTTTGATCGTTAACCTTGATCGTGATGAGTGTGAATGAAGAATAATCCGTTATTGCCTAATCATGTGTACATCTCTTGTTGGCCGAGATTACCTGGTGCCTGGAGACTGCAGATGTGTTGATGGTGGCCAGTCATCTCCTCAGGGGCAGATGATGAGGGCAGATGTCGCCGAGGAATGCCTTTCTGTGTAACTGCATTGTGAAGCCATACGGATTAGCAGAGACAAGTTTCATGTGTAATTGGGTTGTACTGTCAGAGCTTATAAGGCAGGTTTAATGTTAGAAGGGTGTTTAGTCTGGTCTATAGCAGCGCGGTATCCTTTCACAGCAGGGAGTCTTGTCTTGTATGCGATTATGTACGCCTGTGTTGTGTTACGCAGGCGTGCGCTGGAAGGTATGATTTTGAGCATGTGTCTTTATTTCCAGTGCCTGTGTTCATTCTTACTATGAAATACTTTATATAGACAGACAGCCTGTGTGTGTGTGTGTGTGTGTGTGTGTGTGTGTGTGTGTGTGTGTGTGTGTGTGTGTGTGTGTGTGTGTGTGTGTGTGTGTGTGTGTGTGTGTGTGTGTGTGTGTGTGTGTGTGTGTGTGTGTGTGTGTGTGTGTGTGTGTGTGTGTGCGCGTGCGTGCGTGCGTGGCTGCGTGCACTGCAGGCACATATGCGTGTGAACTGAATTTCAGGAATGTATGTGCGAGAGTTCCAGAAAGTTCTTGGGAGAGCCTGGGTTAACCGTGTTAGATTTGGACCAGGGGGCAGTGACCTACATAGCTCTATGTCTAAAACCTATATTTAACCCACGCTCTGCCATGGTGTTATACACTGGATGCTCACAGCCTACACTTACATTGTAACCACTGGCCGGCGGACGGTAGAGCCCACATTTATGTCCACTGGACATTAAACTGTCCATTAAAGTTGTTAATTGGTTCAGGGCTTTTGCATAGCCGAGAGTTTATGGAAACTCTGGTGGAACTTGACCACACAATGATGCTTATTCATGTTGGTTAATGTGACGCAAATCATACTTCAGGCATACTGCTTATTGTCAGACATGATAAATAAATACTAAGCACGGCGGCTTGTTTTTCCAGCCCCGCTTTTAGCTTCTGCCCCTGTTAACCCTTCTGATCTTGTAAAGAAGACAGTGGCTCCGGTGTC